>NC_090939.1:790041277-790344308 GCF_040938575.1 Ambystoma mexicanum
TGGATTAAAATACATAGGGCCTCATTACGACCCAGGCGGTAAGTTACCGCCTGGGCCGTGACTTTACCACCATGGCGTAAACTACGTTTACGCCATGGTGGTTGGCGGACTTACCGCCCCATTCCGAGGTTGGCGGGGCGGTAAGTCCCCAATCCCCATTTACCCTTCCCCATTCCCATTTTTGCCCCATAGGGCATAATGGGAGTGGGGAAGGCGTTAATTACGCCACCGTAAATTACGGTGGCGTAATTAACTCCATGGTCCCTTAGCGCCATGGATTTTAACACCCGCTAAAAGCGGGTGTTAAAAGCTCCATGGTGCTAAGGGACCTCGTAATTGGCGGTAAGGGGTCGGCGCAGCTAACGCTGGCGTAAACCCCTTACCGCCAGGGTCGTAATGAGGCCCATAATCTACTAGGTGATAAGTAGCTGGTACAGCATTAGACCTGCTGGTGTCTGGCAGAATCTAATATCCAGCTCTGCAGGTACATCTACAGCGGATCAGTTGTGGCCCTGTCTCGTTTGAGTGTTATGTGTGATCCTTGAAACATTTTGTAATATCATAGTTGGTAGCGTCGAGGGACAGATTTTCTTATACTATCCCTATTAGATAGGCGTTCCAACACACGCCACCTAGGGCTAGGCACTCCTGCCAGGGACAGGGTGTTCTTCCCTTAGGGACAGCTAGTACACTGTTTGTTTTATGCCTAAGTGTCTACTTACGATTGATAAGCGCACTGTGACAATTTGTTCTCCTGAGCTGGGAGATGGCCAGCTTTTCCAAGAGTTTGCCCAGGAAAGGAGTGATGGAGATTGGGCGATAGTTAGCCGAGCAGAATTTGAGATTGTATAATGTTATTGTGATGCATACATGTACTGCTTTAATTTGGATGGTTGTGAAGGCTGTGCTAACTAATACAGAAGAGAGTTAACTGATTGACTTGTGTGCAGAAACGTTTTAAAATACCATGCTCAGTGAAACATGCAATTCATCAAGATTTCCTTCACCATTAAGACCTTTTCAGACACTTGAAGCACCAACGAATGACATGAAGGACAAACTAGTGATACTTGGGTTCGGCTCCAAGGGCCGCAAGGATAGCTCAGGGGCAACACGCAGGGTCAGACTGGGCCATAAAATTGTCTCGGGCACCAATGAAAAAGTGACCCAGCATTGCAAATGACAATTCCTTTTGCGACGGACTGTTTAAGTACTACCCGAGGGGGAGGTCTTTCATCAAATGTGATGCAAATTGTGCATGTTAAAGAATATATATATTTTATTTTTTTAAACTTTTGTTTATTGGCAGAAAGTTAAGACAGGTGCATCACAGATTGCGCAGAGACAAACAAACATCACAGCAGCGCATAAAGGCATTACATCATAACTATTTCAGACATCTCAGGCTGGGGAGGGTTGACGGCATGGAAAGGCGCAGATGACACGTTTCCTATGGTGAGTTGGGCTGGGCTGGTGTGGGGGGGGGTAGAGCTCCTTTCACCCTTCTCTCTATTGTTCAGGTAGCTGCAGAATTCTGACCACACATTTTTTGGGCTGGATGGCATGGGTAGGGATCAGATATACTCTTCTTCACCCATTTGCACCCAAGTGAGGGCTTTCAACCACATCTTGATGGTGGGGTGGGGGGCGGCGCTTCCAGCATTGTAATATGCATCTTTTGGCGACAATAGCACATACATTTAAAACATTTTACATTTTCCTTTCATTTTCTCCAACCAAAATTCAGAACAACAAGGCTAATGGGTATAGGTCTACTGGGGACCCAATTATCTCTGAAAGCGCTTTTGTCACTTCCATCCAAAACGGATTTAATGCAGCACAGGACCAAAACATGTGTTCATGATCTGCCTCGCCTGATTTACATTTCGTGTGAGTCAGAGTGTGTGTGAATTTCGCCACTCTGTGTGGTGTGTAAAATAGCCTGTTGAGGAGTTTGCATTGTATGCAGCAGAATCTGGCGCTAAGGGAGACTTTGCGCGTGTGTGCACACATTTTGCTCCACAGTTCTTCAGTGATTTCCGTTTCCAGCTCCCTGGCCCATGCCTCCTGTGGTTTGAAGGATGTATCCTCTATTTCCCCAGCTGCATTTTGTACAGAGAGGATATCATGCCCCTGTCGCCTGCGGAGTTTGATATGTATTGGAGTTCAGGGGAGTCTGAGGGTTCATCCGGGTATGAAGGCCACATTGCCCGTACCACTGCTTTCAGCCTGTAGTATTGTAGCATCTCGAGCGCAGTGTTAGAATGTTCGGGCAGCCATGTTTGAGGGGTGATAAATGTACCTTCGGGGAACAGGTTGGTTAGGGCACGATAGCTCAGGTTTTCCCAGTATTGCGAGAGGTGTTGGTCATGTGTGGGCGGAGTCCGGGGAATTTCCATATGGGAAGCCACTTGTAGTATGGGTGTTGCTCTTGCCTAGAGTGCAGGATACTATTCCAAGCTCTGATCGTGGTGGCCACTGGGTCTGATGGAGCGTCCATCTGGAACGTGCGGTGTAGTAGTAAGGTCATGATGTTGGTCCCATCCCCAGCCAATTTCTCTAACTTTACGTGTGGGGGCGGGTTCGGGTGTGTGTACCAGTGGGTGGCGTGTTGGACCTGTGCCGCGTTCCAGTACAGTAATAGATCTGAGGCTGCGAAACCCCCTTTTTAATAGGGTAAGGTCATGTGTTGCCACTTCTTACGGGCCGCTCCGGAGTGCCAAAGAAATTGGGCACACTCAAAGTGGAGCCTCTTGAAGTATTGCTTCCCGGCCACACTGGTACATTGGCAAGGATGTAGAGGAGCTTGGGGACCACTATCATTTTTATTAGGGAGAGTCTGCCCGCGATGGATAGTGGGAGATTGCATCATTTGAGCATCTTGGATTCAATGAGCTTTGCCATTGTCTCATAGTTATCCGCCAAAAAGGAAGCCTTGGTTAGTGACACTTGCACCCCGAGGTATCTGATGCCACCCAGGGACCAGCGTAGGGGGTATTCACATGCCGGTTGTTGAGTTGCTATGGTGAGAGGGAACATTTCTGATTTAGAATAGTTTATAGTGAAACCGGAGTACGTGCCTATTTTGGTTATGTCTCGGATGATCGGGTCTAGGTATGTGGAGGGGTTTCTGACGTATAGGAGTATGTCATCTGCGTACAGTGAGATGATTTCCGGCGTGTCAAGTAAACGAATACCTTTACTAGTGTGTCGTTCCCTTACGTGATCAGCCATGGGTTCGATGGCGAGCGCAAAAAGGATGGGGGAGAATGGACATCCCTGACGAGTGCCTCTGTGTAGCGCAAAGGGAGAGGAGGGAATAGAGTTGACCAGCACTCTGGCCAATGGTCCTGTGTATAGCAGTTTTATATAGGAAATCATATTTGGTCCTACTCCCATTTTCTCCAGCATGGCCCATAAGTATTGCCATGAGACCATATCAAATGCCTTTTGGGCGTCCAGTGTTACCGCCACTGCGTCAGCATTCGGATCAATTCTGTTAAAGAATATTTATTCAGTAACACTGGTCAAAACTACTAGCCGCATAGGGAAGTAACTCATCAAACTGGCACACATTGGCCAGAAAAGTGTACACCTTGACCAAAAAAAACTGGCCCACACCAAAATTTTGTATTTTTAGCTCGGCCATGGGCCTGTTGACTTATAGTGAGAGAGAACTGAGAACTGGAGCGGGCACCGCTGGTTATTGTTCTTTTACGTGAGAGCTTATAAGTAGATGCTGCTGTTTTTTGGGGTGCAGTCCACTAAATCGTGCTACCGTGCGTCAGCACGAAGATAATGAACTGTGTGAAAAAAGACCTAGGCAGTATTGCTTGCGGTGTGGGCCGCACACCATTGTATCCCGATTGGATTTCAAAGGAGATTAGTGTTCTAATAATCAACTTTCACGAATCTTTGATTCTTAAATTCAGTGATTTATTCAAAGTAACAGTAAGCAGTCGCTTTTCTGATGGGCAAAACGACCCATTATGGCCAATGCATTTCGGACTCTACAGTCCTTCATCAGTGCCTGTCTAACCAGAATTATAGCGAAACATCAAACATAGGTATTGGTTAATCCAATTGTGCAGAAAAAACAACCAAATCAAATGTATCACAAATAAAAACGCATAACATACTGAAGTGGTGTAGACACATAAAAAAATCAAAAAAACATGCAAAGTTTTGCTGAGTGAGCTTCTGAAGATCAAAACTCAGGAATATCGTCCGTAGGATGTTGTCTCAACTATACTTCTGTGTGCAGTATGTAAGTGATTTATACAATGGCTTTTCAATGAAACAGTTTGACTCATAGAAAACAGTTCAAATCGAATTCTTCGTTCATTCCCCTAGATGATAAACTGTCCAGTCGGTCTATCCAAAACGCCTCTCTTTGCTGACGTCTTCTTTGTGGATCAATACCTGGTTTCTGGTTTCTCAGTACTTCTAGTACTTGAAACCTCAATTTTGCTGCTGTGTGCTGTTTTTGATTAAAGTGTCTGGCAACAGCTGAGTTTGGATTCTTATTGCGTATGCACGACTTATGTTCATTCATCCGAATCTTTAGCTTCCGTCTGGTTTCTCCCACGTAACATAGTCCACAAGGGCAGTTTATGCAGTAGATGCAATTCTCAGTATCACATGTCCCAAATTCTCTGAGTTGAATCTTTGCTCCCGTGTGGGGGTGTGATACTGTGTTCCCTTTAATAATGCTATTGCAATTGTTGCAATTCAAACATGGGTAGGTTCCTTGTTGTTTGTACTTTTGTCGTTTGTCTTTGGTGTCTTTAGTGTTGACCAATAGGTCGCGTAGATTATTTGAGCGTTGATACGCAAACACTGGTTTAGTCTGGAATAAAGCCATAGTGCGTTCATCACTGGTGAGTATAGCCCAATGTTTAGTAATGCATTTCTTAATTCGTGCACTCTGAGTCGAAAAGTTTGACACATGCACTATTGTGGGAGCTTCTCTTTTGGGTTTTTCTTCCAATATGCTGGCTCTGGTTTTAGCTGTCACTTTACCAGATGCTACGTCTAATTCCTCTTGGTGATATCGTCGATTCGATAGTTTATTTTGTAGTTTGTGTAATTCTTGGTGAAGTTCTTCTGGGTCACTAATGATTCTTTTCAATCGTAGCATCTGTCCATAGGGTAAGATATGTAGCGTATTCTGAGGATGAAAACTCATACAATGTAGTAAGTTATTCCTGTCGGTGGGCTTGGTGTACAGTGAGGTCGTGATCTGTAGTTGATTTACTTTTACTTCCACATCAAGATAATGGATATTAGGGTTGCCTATTTCTGCGGTGAATTGAATTCGCAAATCAATCTGATTGATGTGTTCCAAGAATTCTTTCAATGAGTCGATGGATCCCTTCCATATCCCGAAAAATGTCATCGATGTATTTTACCCACACTTTCAGTTGGTTATTCCATTTTTGTATTTCCAAGATGTGTTCGGTCTCAAAATGATGCATAAATGCATCCGCATACGCTGGTGCCATTGTGGCTCCCATGGCAGTACCTGATGTCTGCAGATAATATTCTTTCTCATAAGTAAAATAAGAATTCGTAGAGATGAAGGTAAGTAAGGTCAAAATAAATTCTTTGTAAGCTCCTATATTGTCTTCCTTTAACAAGAGCCATTCCACTGCTGCTTACCCTAAGTCATGGGGTATGCTCGTATAGAGGCTGTTAACGTCAATGGTGAACAGAATGTCATGTTCTTCCAGCTGAATCTGTTCCAGGATGTTCAAGAAATGGTTACTGTCTTTAACATATGTAGAGGTTTTCTGTGTAATCGGTTGTAAAAAATAATCAATGTAGGTTACCAAAGGTTGTAGTATCCCTCCTGTTGCTGCCACAATTGGTCTTCCTGGCGGGTTATTAAGATCTTTATGTATCTTAGGAAGAGAATAGAAATGTGGTGTTTTAGGTCGGGGATTCTGTAAGAATTTTTTGGTTTTATGTGTGATCATGCCCAATTCTTCCACTCTTGTAAGAACTGACTCAAGGTCCATTTGGATTTTGTTCGTTGGATCGTGATCTATTCTGGCATAGATCGTGTGATCATCTAGTTGTCGTAAGCATTCTCTTTTGTAGTCTTCTGTGTTTTGAATTACTAATGCCCCTCCTTTATCGGGCGGCCTTATAGTGATTCTTTCATCCATGTATAATCCTTTAATGATGGCCATTTCGCCTCTACTGAGGTTTTTGTATTTAGTTGCACCAAAATGGATCTTTTTCAGGTCTGCAAGAACCATTTTCTCAAAGAAGTCTACTGCGGGAACTGTAATAGGAGCTACAAAAGTGCTTTTAGGTTTAAATTCAATTAGATCTGATGAATCTGTGTCTGATTGATGTTCTTTTTCCATTTCAGCAAAAAATACCTTCAGTTTAAGTTTGCGTGTCAGTTTATGTAGCTCAATCTTAGTGTTGAATAGGTTGGTTCCGTAGGTTGGTACAAACTTAAGGCCCTTCTGTAATACTCTGTTTTCTTGGTTGCTAAGAATCCTGTCAGAGATGTTTACTACTAGGTTGTCCGTGCTTGATGTCTCCTCTGGACCCTGGGACCTCTTCCTCTTCCTCCTCCTCGTTCTTTTCCTCCTCTGCTGTTGTCTAAAAAAGGCTGGCTATTCCTTCTTGCTCTAGGACCACCTTCTCTTGTTGTATCTTCACTTCCTGATGCTTGTTGTGGGTTTTGTGGATTTTCTTCTCTACTTCAATCTGTCTGAACTGCTCTGTTCAGTCCGTGGTTTCTTAAATTGGGGTGGTTGGTTTTGGTATTTGTCTGCCCATGTATAAACTTTGTCTCGTAAATAATCAAAAGTATCACGTTTGAATTTACGTATCTTCCTTGCTTCTAAATCTGACTTATAGTCTTCAAGTAGTGTGTTAATGTCAGCTAAGATATCAGAAAAGGATTCTTCGTTGGTTAGCTCGGTAATCTCCTTGGTTAAGTCTTGTATCTCTTTTTCTAAGGTAGACAGATTTGCAGACAGCTCTCGAATGGTGAGAAGAATGAGATCAAGTGAGCATCTGTTTAGAATGTGTTCCCACTTTTTCACGAATTCTTTATTCTCCTTGCATAATGTCGGTTTTAGGCCAATTCTCAGTCCACTAGGGATACGCTGGGCCTTATAATAATGTCCAAGAGTCACTGCTTGCAGTTTGCGATTGATTTCTCTACGGATCAAATATTCCAACTGTTTGATCTTCTTGTTCGGATCTGTGTTTGAAGAAGCTGAGTGTGTGTCTTTGATTAGACCAAGAATGGTGTTTGCTTCATCAATTGAGAAACCTAAAGTGGTTGCCCGTGAATCTGTTAGTTTTTCAATGTCTTCATATGACATTTTTGCGTGCCACTGCTCTCAATTGCACGGAAGTGGGAAATACAATGAGAGAGAACTGAGAACTGAAGCGGGCACCGCTGGTTATTGTTCTTTTACGTGAGAGCTTATAAGTAGATGCTGCTGTTTTTTGGGGTGCAGCCCACTAAATCGTGCTACCGTGCATCAGCACGAAGAGAATGAACTGTGTGAAAAAAGACCTAGGCAGTATTGCCTGCAGTGTGGGCTGCACACCCTTATATCCCGATTGGATTTCAAAGGAGATTAGTGTTCTAATAATTAACTTTCGCGAATCTTTGATTCTTAAATTCAGTGATTTATTCAAAGTAACAGTAAGCAGTCGCTTTTCTGATGGGCAAAATAACCCATTATGGCCAATGCATTTCGTACTCTACAGTCCTTCATCAGGGCCTGTCTAACCAGAATTATAGCCAAACATCAAACATAGGTATTGGTTAATCCAATTGTGCAGAAAAAACTACCAAATCAAATGTATCACAAATAAAAACGCATAACATACTGAAGTCGTGTAGACACATAAAAAAATCAAAAAAACATGCAAAGTTTTGCTGAGTGAGCTTCTGAAGATCAAGACTCAGGAATATTGTCCGTAGGATGTTGTCTCAACTATACCTCTGTGTGCAGTATGTAAGTGATTTATACAATGGCTTTTCAGTGAAACAGTTCGACTCATAGAAAACAGTTCAAATCGAATTCTTCGTTCATTCCCCTAGGTGATAAACTGTCCAGTCGGTCTATCCAAAACTCCTCTCTTTGCTGACGTCTTCTTTGTGGATCAATACCTGGTTGCTGGTTCCTCAGTACTTCTAGTACTTGAAACCTCAATTGTGCTGCTGTGTGCTGTTTTTGATTAACGTGTCTGGCAACAGCTGAGTTTGGATTCTTATTGCGTATGCACGACTTATGTTCATTCATCCGAATCTTTAGCTTCCGTCCGGTTTCTACCACGTAACATAGTCCACAAGGGCAGCGTATGCAGTAGATGCAATTCTCAGTATCACATGTCCCAAAGTCTCTGAGTTGAATCTTTTCTCCCGTGTGGGGGTGTGATACTGTGTTCCCTTTAATAATGCTATTGCAATTGTTGCGATTCAAACATGGGTAGGTTCCTTGTTGTTTGTACTTTTGTCGTTTGTCTTTGGTGTCTTTAGTGTTGACCAATAGGTCGCATAGATTATTTGAGCGTTGATACGCAAACACTGGTTTAGTCTGGAATAAAGCCGTAGTGCGTTCATCACTGGTGAGTATAGCCCAATGTTTAGTAATGCATTTCTTAATTCGTGCACTCTGAGTCGAAAATAAGGCCTGTTGACTTATAGGCCAGTCTGACCCTGGCAAGGTGTTTGTTTTGGAAGTGTTTAGATGGAAATGAGTATATCCCACCCCACTAAGTGCTTTCAGGTGAGGCGAATCCCCTATGAGATAGTGCAGTGTATAAGGGGGGAGAAAACTGCATTATGAAACTCGATGCAAAAAGCAATACAGAGCGAATAGTAGATGCATGGCATTAGGAGACACATAGAAAGAAACACCATTTTGTATTTATGACGAAAGCACAGGCTTGCATGACCATGCTGTACCAGCTGAGCTCCATGGAAAGATGTCACTAGGCCCAACATCATTAAGGCCGGAGGAATCTCCGCCGACAGTTCTCACAGAAGTCCCCTTCCCCCCATGTCCCTTCACTGTTGCAAACATTTAGTATCATTCAGAGGAATGCGCCCTGCAAGAAAGTGAGACCACACCAGACTCTGTGCTGCGTCCATTCATCACCACTCATTGGCGTAACAGGGGCCTCACCAGCATATGTCCAGGCAAGGGGCCCCACTGGAGAAAAAGAATTAGAAAAATATACGTATATTTTTTTTAAATTATTTTCTTTTTGAATTTACTCTGCATTCATAAAGAAATGATTTCTGTATCAGAAATTATTTCTTTAAGAAGGCAGAGTGACTACAAAAAGAAACGTTCTTTTTGAAGTCCGAGGGCTCCGCCCTCCACATGGCATGGACGACCCTAGGCTGGAGGCCCTCATGTCATGGTGTGGGGGGAGCCATATGACTTCAAAAATAAATAGTTTATTTTTGAAGTCACTCTGCCTTCACAAAGAAATGATTTCTGGTATGGTTCGGTCCTAAAGAGAATTAATTTCTTTATGAAGTCAGAGTGACTTCAAAAAGAAACAATGGGCCTCATTACGGTTTTGGTGATAACCATGCCGTTGCTACCGGAAGGTTGCTGCCGGACCCGTAATGATTTACCGGTTCCCGACTTCCTTTACAACCCTGGCGGTCCAGGAAGTCAGGCGCCGGCAAATGGTAAGTCCCCATTTCCATCCTCCATGAGAATGGGGACCACGGAAGCACCGGCACCGTTAATAACTGTGCCAGTGCTTCCGTGAAAATTCTGCGGGTGGGTGCCATTCTGCCCAGCAGGTCTAACTGCCCACAGAGCTGTAATATGCAGGTCAGGAAACAACGGTGCCAGTAAGCTTACCGGCACTGTTGTTTCCAGACCGCGATTGTTGTAATGAGGCCCAATTTCTTTTTGAAGTATTAGGGCTCCCCTCAACCCCATGACGTATGCATGTATGAGTGTATGGTGAAAGGGTG
Organism: Ambystoma mexicanum; assembly: GCF_040938575.1. Classification (NCBI taxonomy): domain Eukaryota; kingdom Metazoa; phylum Chordata; class Amphibia; order Caudata; family Ambystomatidae; genus Ambystoma; species Ambystoma mexicanum. Next base: position 790,051,260 of record NC_090939.1, read on the forward strand.
CACACTTAAATGTATAGGTGGCTGCCTGTGTGAGTGTATGGTGAAAGCGTGCACACTTAAATGTATAGGTGGCTGCCTGGGTGTGCCTGTATGGTGAAAGTGTGCAAACTTAAATGTTTGGATGGCTGCCTGGGTGTGCCTCTATGCTGAAAGAATGCACGCTTAAATGTATGGATGGCTGGGTGTGCGTGTGTGAATATGGTGAATGGTGAGTGTGCTTGCATTCAGGGGCGCAACAAAACCTATATTTTGGGGGGGCTAACCCTTCAAATGTTGGGAGAGGTGCTAACTTCATGGGCAGTGGGGGAAGGGTAAACTTATTTGTATGAGGGCATCTAATTTCTTTGTGCTTTTTAATGAGACTATTCTAGTGCAGCTTCAATTTTACAAGCAGTTAACTCTCTCCTTGAAGGTTGAAAGCACCTACTTATGGACTGCTGTAAGAATGAGTGGTCTCCTGTTCCCTCTCTACCCTTCCAATAACTTCACTGGCATGCAAGTATTAAACCCACATCACGATTTCAATTGCCTAAAAAATGTGGCATTTGAATGCAGGTACTAACAGTGAAATGTTATGTTATGTTATGTTAGCGGTACTTGTATAGCGCACTGTCACCAACAGAATTGGTCCTCAGGCGCTCTGACGGATCTGTAAACAGGAAGGGTGGGGTAGGGTTAGTCGGGAGGAGGGGAGAAGAAGAGTGGGAGAAGTGATGTGCTGTTGGCAGCTTCAGCTCGGTATACACTGAGTGCTGGGCTTTGGTGCTAGTATCGGATCGGATGAAGGCCTCGAGTGCTGTGGGTGAAGTTTATGTGTTGTTGATGCGGTCTGGTAAAGTGCGTGCAGATTGCTGGGAGAGAGATGGTTGTGTGGTTTTGTGTGGGTTTAAGTATGCAGAAGATTGAGGGTTGGGTTAGTGGGTCTGTATCCTGGTTCAGGTACTTATGATTCCGTTAGAGTTGTATACCTGTGGGTTCGAATGTTGCTGGTTCCTCGTGGGCCGACTCGATTTGGTGGTGTTGCGCTGATCCAACTGTATCCTATTGAGTATAGTTTGGTGTGAAAAAGTGATATATTAATGTCCAGTTTCCTAACTATTGAAGTCACCCCAGGGTGTAGGAATATCTATGTGCCATCCTAAAAGGGTATCTAATTTATTTAACTGAAGGAGTGTATCGTTGAAGTATATTTTTGCATTTTGCTCCCTTCTAAAGAAGGCTTATTTTAAAACAGACCGTTAAATGAATAAATAATTATTTTAATCAAGAAACCTTGAGTATAAGTGTTATTTGAATACCTGTCGCTGTGAATCTCTGTTACAACCCTACATCTCACATTGACCCCTCTTGAGATAAGCCTGGCTGCTCAGTCACTCTACTAACTTGTGTAGTACAGACCCATACCAAAGGTCGGGTTAACTATTTCCAAGAGGACATGGCTGGTGTAGTCTCCCACAGGGTTACTACGTATACATCTTGCCTAACAACGGGCATATGTATACACTATGCTTTTATAGAGTTTTTTTTTTTATCAAAGGGGTCTCTAATTAGTAGGCCTCCCTTTCAGAAACCATCATCCATGTTTTATTATTTAATGGGGGAAACATATCCATGGCTTTCACGCCAATCCATCACAATCAGAAAGCCTCCAGTAGACCAAGCATAGTTAAGAATATGCAAACGGGCAAAAATAAAAAATATACAGTTTGCATTTTAAAAAGGAGGAGAGATTTTCCCAACACCATGTTTTACCTCCTGGCTAGTCAGTGATGCATTTTACTCTGTGGCTGTTTTAGTGTACCTTGCTAAACCTTTTTTTCCAATCCGTAGAAGTGCGAGTGTGGCCGGAATGAGCGTGGAAGAGCCAGGGTTGGAGAGTTGAAGGGTGGGTGTGGAAGGGCAGGGTTAGGATAGCTGGGGGTGAAGTATATGTATAGATGCTTAAATATGCTTTATGTTAGTAATTGCTGGGCTGTTGTTAACAGCAAAACCCAGGTGCCATTTAACATCTGTGTCCTGTTCTGTCTGGCAACTGCTCTGAAGGTCAGCCAGGTTGAGTCAACATAGCCCAACCTTTCAGGGCGCGGGAGTGCTGAATCCCAGTCAACTCAGTGGTGTTGCACCAATACTTATGTTTAATGCATTGATTACTCATTATTTCTAGCCCTGGTCTTCCTTGTCCCAGTGTGTATGAGACAGGACTTATGTATAAGGCACTCTGCCTCATATATAAGTACTGGGATGAGGTAGAGGTACATGGAGGTAATGCCTGACTTAGCTGCCTGTAATCTTCATTACTCCTAGTCCCACTCTTCCTCATCCCTGTACTTACCTATGAGCCAAAGAGCATCGTATGTAAGCTCTGGGACAAGGAAGAGGGAGGTGGAGGTAATGCTGGGCACAGGAGCTGATTTTGGAGGTTGGGGTAGGGTTGGGAGGGAGAGGGGACTTTGGGGGGGGCAGGATTGTGAAACAAATAATAATGGCTGTCCATGCCCAGGCTAAGCAGGCATGACATGTGGTATTAGTGGCTAGAGAGGCATTTTGGTGCAGCCAGTCTAGTCATTGCTCAGTTTGGTATGACTTTTTTTAACTGGGCATTTCTGATAAAGCGGTCTTGCTAAGTGAATTACCTGGCTAAATTGCCATTTGGGTGCTGCCAGTCTAGCTGTTTCTTATCATTGTATATTTTTCTGGGCATCTGTGATCAAATGATATGATATAAGTAATTTATAACGCACCTATACACAAGTGTTTCTGGGCGCGACAAGACAAAAGAGGGAAGATAGAGGGAGGACAAGACAAATGATCTTACTAGGCCTTGTGTCTTTCAGATCGTGCAAATGTGAGAACGAGACGTGCAAGCGGAAAGTGGGGAGGTGCAAGGGAGAGCAGAGGGAAAACAGGGCAGCAATGCTCTGAGTAAGTGCAGCCAGGGCAGCACAGCTCTGGATAGTTCAAGGAGAACAATGGACTGTAGGGTTACAGTTACAGCCCCTAAGTGCGTGGTAGGCCCAGAGGCAGTGCAAGGGTGACTGATCAAGAAAGAGTCTGGACTCAGTGAGACTCTGAGGGTAGCCAAGCAACCAGTCGGTACAGCAGACAGGTAGGTCAGGTAAACCAGCAGGGGAGGGTGAGAGAGAAAGCAGAGGAGAAGAGAAAAGTTTTGAGCTGCTTCCGGAACTTCAGGTGATCCAGCTCAAATTTGAGAGGGACAGGGAGGTTATTCCAGAGGGAGGCACCTGCAGAGGAGAGAGATCTACCCACCACTCTCTGCCTGGAGAAGCATCTAAACCTCAGAGATTTGCAGGTAATTGAGCAAGGGGCTCGAGTAGGAAGATATTTTGGAAGAGAGCGTTGGATGTAGTGCGGGCCCCAGGCCCAGAAAGCCTTGTGGACAATGCAAAGGGTGTTGAACTTGATCCTTCTAGCAACTGGGAACCAGTGGAGAGATTTCAGGGCTGGAGAGATACAATCCCTGGGCTTGAGGCCAAGGATAAGTCTCGCAGTCCTGTTCTGGATTAGTTGCAGAGGGTGGAGAGAAGAGGAAGGCAGATTGAGAAAGAGGCTGTTGCAGTGTTCCAGCCTAGAGAGAACCAGGGATCTGGAGACAGTGAGCTTCTGGTGGAAAGTGAGAAAGGGAAGAGTCCCTTTGAGGAGAAGCATCGGGTAGTGGGACTTCTTGGCAATGTCCAAGATGTGAGGAGAGAAAGAGAAAGTGGAGTCAAAGAAGACACAAAGGTTGTTTGCCTCAAAGAAAGGCGAAGGAAGAGGGCCCAAGGCGGGTGGGCAGAGTGAAAGAGGGAAAGCAGGGGCAGGAGTCTAAATGAGAAGGATCTCCATCTTACTGACACTAAGTCAGAGATCGTTGAAGGCACACCAATCCTGAATCGTGGATAGACAGTCAGGAATGAGCGAGAGAGGAAAGGAGTCTGAGGCGAGCCTGAAGGAAAGCAGAGTGTCATCAGCATAACACTGAAAGTTAGAGGAGAAGGTAGAGATCAGGTGGGCCAAAGGGGCCAAGTAGAGGTTGAAAAACCAGGGTGAGAGGATGGAGCAGAAAGAAAAGGACCAAGTTGGACATGGGAGGGGCTGCACAAGAGGAAGTAGGACAGCCACTCAAGGGCCTGATCCATGATGCCCAGGTCTCATGGAGTCGCTTCATCAGTATTGATCAGGATGGCGTGGTTTACCGTGTCGAAAGCAGAGGAAGGATCAAGGAGGATGAGGATAGAAGGAATGTGTCACGCTCACCTGGTATCTGTGGGGACGTTGGGGCATGGTTGGAACCCTCCCACGACTTGCTCCCTTGGATCAACTCTCTCCCCCAGCTGCTGCGAAATCGAAGACTCGGGATGCTGGTACTGCCCCTGAGAGAAGATGAGAGGCAGTGAGAGTGGCGTGGTGGTGTCGTGATCCCCCTCAACTCTTTCGTGCCAGAATGAAGTGATCAAAAGTTTGCCCATGCAAACTCACCTGTTTTAATGTAAGGATGAGCTCTCCGTCCTGCTTTCTCTCAGCTGGGGCACCGTTGATGGACCTAATTGCATCACTGGCCCTTAGCATGGAGGTCCAGACCAGCTGTGACCTGTTCCGCCTGAAGGTAGGTGTTTATAACAATGATTATTGTCCGTATCCTTTGTGGTGATTTTCCCCAATGATTACTGTCCTTAATATTATATTGTCATTTCCTCTCTCTCTAGGTATGAAGATGGCCCACAAGTGTGTGGTGATGGAAGAGAGTCCAATCCGGAAAAACCTACAAGTGGTAAATTGACTTTCCGGATGATGCGCCAAGTTCGCGAGTTGCGCTGCCCAGCGTTTAGAGTTTATGAAATTGCTAACCTTGCACTCTCTGTCTGCTTTGCAGGTGATGGCAACCGGTACCCCAAACTCCTATCGGCTGCCAGATGAGAAGATCCATGAGGATGTTGCGCCAGAAGATGGCCCCGTGTTGCTTGGGAGTTCGAGGCAGTTAAGTGCATGGAGCCGCCCGAAGTGAATTTGAGGAGACAGGTAAGAGTTGTAAGGCCGTTGCTGGGATGGAAGCGAGTAGAAGCGCTCTAAGCGATGGCGAGGCTGATCTCAGGTAAGATGCACGTGGTAGCTGCAGAGTCGGAAGTGGGTAGTAGAGCTTCCAGCGATGGTGTGGCTGACCTCAGGTAAGATGCGTGTGGTAGATGCAGAGTCGGAAGCTGGTAGCAGAGCTTCCAGCGATGGCGTGGCTGACCTCAGGTAAGAAGCGCGTGGCAGCTGCAGAGCTGCAGAGTGGGAAGTGGACAGAGGTGCTTCCAGCGATGGCGTGGCTGATTCCCGGTAAGATGCTGGATGGGTTCCGTAGACTGAAGATGATCGTGCTGAACAGGTAAGGATCTGTTGACGGCGGTAAGCGTTATGCTGCACAGGCAGATTAACACGAAGCGCCAGCATGCGGGTGGGGCTAGCTTATATAGCCTGGCCCCAGCCACTCCCTTTAGGCCCCACCTTGTGGACCCACCTTGCCAGTCCCCCTGTCTTCTGAACGTGCCTTCCATGCATTTGTATGGCTCGGCCCGGCCTAGATGCATGTGCCCTGAGCATACTGTGTGCAGAGCGCACTTTGAAATGAGCTTGGTGCCAGAGGCACTGGGTGCAATGGGACCCTGCAGGAGATAAAGTGAATGGCCCTTGACCAGTGGCCATGACAGAATGCTCGAATCAAGGTTAGAGAGCAGATCTTCACTGGTGTTCAGGAGAGCAGTTTCCTTGACTCTAGCAGCTGTGAAGCCAGACTGAAGATCATGGAGACAACCAACAGATTCCGTGTGGAGAGTAAGGTGGGAGACGGCCAGCTGTAACGCTCACCTGGTATCCACAGGGATGTCAATCAGCCTGTTCTGACCTCTTACGACCTCGAACCCTTCCCTGGAGTCTACTCGACTGGAGACTGGGCCTGAAACACAGGATTGGTAGAGTTAAACTCCCTATTGTCTCTGTGTGCTTGAACCCCTTCTTCCCCGGGGTCCAACCCTTCCCTTTGATCCACAGCTCACTTTGTTTTCTTGGAAAGTGTGCTCTCCTTGCTGCTTTCAGCGCAGGGGCGCATTGATTGATGAGGGCTTGATGCTGCCTAGTTACTTCACTGGCAAGAGTCTGACAGGTAAGAATAATTAGTCTTTTGAACAGTTCTCTAACTTTGTTCCTTTCCTTCCTTAGATGATGGCCGGCGTCCGGGGATGGCGACGTGCTGCTGAGATGAGTAGCGCTGAAGGTGAGTGAGAGCGCGATGCGCAATGATATGATATGATATGATATGGCATTTGTAACGCACCTATACACAAGTGTTTCAAGGCGCGACGAGGCAGGGAGGGGGGAAACAAGGGGAGGACAGACAACGATCCTACTAGGCCAGGTGTCATTCAGATCGCGCAAGTGCAGGGGTAGGGGGAAGGGAGAAGTGCAAGGGGAAGGGGGGGGGAAGTGCAGTACAAGAAAAGGGCCAGCTGATGGCAAGTGCAGGGTAAGTGCAGACAAGTGCTGGGAAGGGGGGGCTGTGGGGATACAGAGACAGTCCCGCAGTGCAGGGGTTGCCATGGAGGCAGTGCAAGTGGAGAGTGGCTGGGCCCAGGACCGAGGTCGGTGAGAGTGGCCCAGTTGCAGATTCAGTGCAGTTTCAGTGAAGAATTAGCAGGGGAGAGGGAGAGAGAAAGCAGAAGCAAAGAGGAAGGTTTTGAGGTGCTTCCGGAACCGGAGATGGTTCTCCTCAAATTTCAGGGAGGCAGAAAGGCTGTTCCAGAGAGAGGCCCCTGCCGCGGAGAGAGATCTACCACCAGCTCATTGCTTCGGGAAGCGGCTGACCCTGAGGTAGTTGGAGACGGATGAGCGAAGGGCTCGGGAAGGAAGATATTTAGGAAGAAAGAGTTGAAGGTATTTAGGCCCCAGGCCCCAGAAGGTCTTGTGGACAATGCAGAGGGTTTTGAACTTTATCCTCGCAGCCACTGGGAGCCAGTGTAGAGATTTCAGTCCTGGAGAGATATGGTCCCTGGGCTTGAGGCCAAGGACAAGTCTCGCAGTTCTGTTCTGGATGAGTTGCAGAGGGCGGAGAGTGGAGGCAGGCAGATTAAGATAGAGGCTGTTACAGTAGTCCAGCTTTGAGAGAACCAGGGCTCGGGAGACAGTGAGCTTCTGGGGGAAGGAGAGGAAGGGAAGAATACATCTGAGGAGGTGCAGCTGGTAGTGTGACTTCTTAGAGACGTCAGATATATGAGGAGAGAAGGAGAATGTGGAGTCCAAGATGACCCAGAGGTTTTTTGCCTTGCAGGTAGGAGCAGGAAGAGGGCCAAGAGAGGCCGGCCAGAGAGCTGCAGGGAAGGAGGGAGTGGGTGTGCCGATGAGTAGAATCTCAGTCTTACTGGCATTAAGGCATAGGTCATTGGCGGCACACCATTCCTGGATAGCAGACAGACAGTCAGAGATGAGGGAAGGAGAGGAGGAGGCCGAGGGTAGCCTGAAAATGAGCTGGGTATCGTCCGCATAGCACTGAAAGTTGGGGCAGAGAGAGGCGATGCAGTGGGCAAGGAGTGCCAGATACTAGTTGAACAGCCAGGGAGAGAGATTGGATCCCTGGGGGACAGCACAAGTGGAGAAAAAGATGTCAGAGAGGAAGGACCTCAGTTGGACCTGGGAGGGACGATTGGAGAGGAAAGATGTCAGCCATGCCAGAGCCTGACCAGTGATACCCAGGTTATCACGGAGACGGTTGAGCAGGATGGCATGGTTGACAGTGTCAAAGGCAGAAGAGAGATCGAGCAGAATGAGAACACACGGAGTGTTGGAGTCGAGGTTCAAAAGCAAGTCCTCACGGATGTTCAGGAGAGCAGTTTCCGTGCTTCTGGCAGCTCTGAAGCCAGATTGATGGTCATGAAGACTACCAACAGATTCAGCATGGAGGTTAAGCTGGGAGATGGCCAGTTTCTCCAGGAGCTTGCTCAGGAAGGGATTGATGGAGATTGGGCGATAGTTAGCCGGGCAGGAGGGGTCAGAAGAGGGTTTCTTAAGAAGAGGGTGCACAAGGGAGTGCTTAAGGGGGGATGGGAAGACTCCAGAGGCGAAGGAGTGGTTGCAAAAGTCAGCCAGGGCAGGAGCCAGGGAGTCAATGTGGTCCTTGATAGTTTTGGAAGAACAGGGGTGAACCTGTTTAGACGAGACTTTCATAGATCGGACTTGTCTGGAAACCTCGTCAGCAGAAAAAAGGGGAAAGGCAGAGAAGGAGGGAGGAGGGGTGGCTGCAGAAGGGCAAGAGGAAGAGCCGGGAAGAGAGGGAGGTGATAGGAGGAGAGTGAGGACAGGATGTCCTGAGTTTTAGAGATGAAGTGAGAGGCCAGTGCAGTGCAGAGGGCCTGGGAGGGGACAGGAGAGGTAGAGACTGCAGCAGGGTTGGCAAGCTCCTTGCAGATTTTAAAGAGTTCGGCCGAGTTGTTAGATGCCGCAGAGATGCGGGCTTGGATAAGGGCTCTCTTCTTGGTGAGAACGGAGAGACGGTATTGCCTTTGGAGCAGGCGACAGGCCAGTTTCTCAGAGGATGAACATGAAGCACGTCATTTCCTCTCTGCCATCCTGCACTTGCGTTTTAGGGTGACGAGATCCGAGTCATACCAGGAGTTACATTTGGCTTTGGTCTTCAGGCGGATTCTCATGACGGGGGCAAGGATATCAAGAGTATCAGATATAGCAGAGTGGAGCATGGAGAGGGCTGTGTCAGGGTGGGAGTCAGCCGAAGGGGGAGGGTGGGCGAGAAGGTGTCAGCAAAAGCCTCAACTGACACACGCTTCATGGGTCGGATGACCGAGAAGGTAGGTGGCAGTGATGAGGGTGGCTTTGCCTGTGGGGTAGGGAGGGTGAGGTGGGAGGATAGGAGAAAGTGATCACTCCAGGAGAGAGGAGTGGAGAGAGGGACGGAGAGGGGAAGGTCAGAAGAGATCAGAGCATCAAGAGTGTGCCCTGCAGAATGGATAGGCCCAGATGGGAGAATAGAGAGTGAGAGAGAGTCGCAGAGGTCACGAAAGAGTCCCGTGGGGGGACAGGAGGCATCCAAGTGGATGTTGAAGTCACCAAGAATGAGGATTTGAGTGGTTGAGGACAGGAGTGAGGAGGAGAGGTCAGCCCACTCAGAGAGGAAGGAGGAGATTTGACCAGATGGCCGATAGATAGTAGCCACGGTAAGGGAATGGCTAGGAGAGAGAGAGAGTCGGCAGACAAGACACTCAAAAGAGGAGTAGGTCTGCATAGGAGTGACAGTGGCAGGAATCCACTCAGGGAAGATAAGGGCCACACCCCCCCTGCACGGTTGGGCCTGGGCACGGAGAGGATCTTGTAACCGTCAGGTAGGAGTGTGTCAAAGCTGGTGACAGAGCTGGCCGTGAACCATGTCTCAGTGAGACTGAGGACGTCAAGGTCCAGTTCCTCAAGAAGGTGACAGATATCAGAGGAATGCTTGATTGCAGAGCGAGAGTTAAGAGTGGCAATGTGGAGAAGGTTGCCATCGTTGAAGGACTTCCGGGGAGGCGTACAGATCAGAGGTACGCCCTGCAGAGGTGTAGAAGCGGGAGGTGAAGAAGGAGCACGAGTGGGGGCAGGGAGGTAGGGTATAGGCAAGGTAGCCGAGGACAGAGGAGGAGGGACAGCAGGAGAGGAAAGGAAGTTGATGAGGCGTGGGAAGCGTCTATCAAAGAGGTGAAGGTTGGCCTGAGGGCCTTGGACCAAGACGTAGACATTAATGATGGCCTTAGAGGAGTGGAAGGAGGCCAAGAAGACATCCCAACGGGTGCCGCCATTAATGGGAGAAGAGGAGAAAGGAGAGAGCACAGAGACCATATGAAGGGTCCATAGGTCAGGCGAAGGCACGAAAAAGAGGATGTCAGTGAGAGTTTCCTTGGAGCAGGCACTAGTGTAGGTGTCAGCGATAGGGAGGCCTGGGTTGGAGACCAGGATGTCCTTTTTAAACTTTTTCCTACCAGATTTAGTGAGGAGAGCAGGATAGTCAATAGAGAAGCAGTTAGAGAAGATAGGCGAGATAGAGAGCACCATGGAGTAGGAGGGAGTGGGGGGGGGGAACAGACGATACGAGAGCACGCAGGCAGGAAGTGAGCGGCAAGCCCAAGTTTACCACATTTCAGAACAGTAAAAAGCGTATTAGGTACAGAGGCCACCTAAGTTTGAGAATCCTGCGAGGGGAGAAAAACCCTATTTTACCACATTTCAGAACAGTAAAAAGCGTGTTAGGTACAGAGGCCACCTAAGTTTGAGAATCCTGCGAGGGGAGAAAAACCCTATTTTACCACAACTGTGGAACACAGTGGGCTGAATACACCAAGCGAATGAAGTGGCCAGGTGTAGGTGGGGTGGGCAGGGAGAGGTGGAGAAGCCAAGTACTGGCGCCTGGCGTCCCCTGCGGACACCAGCAGACACAAGGGAGCCGCAGCAGTAGGAGCCGCCCTTTGCCTGAGGGGCCCTTAGCCGTGGGGGCTGCCGGGCAGTGGGGCTGCCAAGGAGGGTCAGTAGATAAGGGGGGTGGGCGGGCAGGGAGGCGGGCTGCAGGAGGGAAGCAGGAAGAGGCTGCAAGGGGAGGGGGAGGGAGAAAAACACACACACAACGCGCTCGGAGCGCGAAAACAGTCAGAACAAATGAAAAAAAAAAAAAGGAACACTCACTACTGTCCCAGATGGACCGGCAGGATTACTATCCTGAAACTGGGCTGCCCGGCGAGCTGCTCTCACCCCTGGAACTGCACAAAGAGGCGAGCGGGGGAGAGCAGCCGTTGGGTAGTCCAGAGGGACACGCTAGGAGGCCAATCATGGGGGGGGGGCTTACAGGGAGGCGGGCTGGAGGAGGGAAGCAGGAAGAGGCTGCAAGGGGAGGGGGGAGGGAGAAAAACACACACATAACGCGCTCAGAGCGCGAAAACAGTCAGAACAAATGAAAAAAAAAAGGAAAACTCACTACTGTCCCAGATGGACCGGCAGGATTACTATCCTGAAACTGGGCTGCCCGGCGAACTGCTCTTACCCCTGGAACTGCACAAAGAGGCGAGCGGGGTAGAGCAGCCATCGGGTAGTCCAGAGGGACACGCTATGAGGCCAATCAGAGGGGGGGCGGGCTGGAGGAGGGAAGCAGGAAGAGGCTGCAAGGGGAGGGGGGAGGGAGAAAAACACACACACAATGCGCTCAGAGCGCGAAAACTGTCAGAACAAATGGAAAAAAAAAGGAAAACTCACTACTGTCCCAGATGGACCGGCAGGATTACTATCCTGAAACTGGGCTGCCCGGCGAGCTGCTCTCACCCCTGGAACTGCACAAAGAGGCGAGCGGGGTAGAGCAGCGTTGGGTAGTCCAGAGGGACACGCTAGGAGGCCAATCAGAGGGGGGGGCGGGCAGGGAGGCGGGCTGGAGGAGGGAAGCAGGAAGAGGCTGCAAGGGGAGGGGGGAGGGAGAAAAACAAACACACAACGTGCTCGGAGCGCGAAAACAGTCAGAACAAATGGAGAAAAAAAAGGAAAACTCACTACTGTCCCAGATGGACCGGCAGGATTACTATCCTGAAACTGGGCTGCCCGGCGAGCTGCTCTCACCCCTGGAACTGCACAAAGAACTGCAACCCTTTCGTACTTGTATTGAACTGAGTTCTTTTTCTGTGTCTTTTAGGTGCCGCAATGTTTTCAGCGTGGATGCCGGTTATGAAGAAGAAATGCAGTGAGTAAGCGCGGTATTAGGCTCCTCTAGATGTTTCCACGCTAACCTGGAGTGTCTTTTCCCTCTTGCAGATGGATAAGAAGTTCTGGAGAAAGAGTTCCCTCAGAGCGGCTGGGATTCAGGTAAGCGTTTAAAGCTCGTTCAGTCTTTAAAAATAAGCAAAGATTTGCTGAATGCTTATTAATGCCTTTTTTCTGTTCTTTTCCCTTTTCCTTAGGAAGCAGCGTGCCGAGATGGGAATGGCACCGCCGAAGATGGCCGCAGAACAGAAGAAGCGATGAATGATGGGCAGAAGCACTGCAAGGTAAGGCTGTTCCTAACGGTGTTCTTTTTCTTGCACGAGCTGAGCACAGAAGAAAGATGCAGGCCTACTGGAGACCGATCCGAACACGCTGAGTGTCACGCTGCAGGTGCAGAAAACACAAAGCATTTTTTCAGCCTGGGCGTGGCTTAAATAGTCTCTGGGTATCCCAGGTGTCTCTGGGCTGAACCACACCCAAAAGACTAGACTGCACATGTAGTTCTGGGATCCGAAATATGTGGGGGCATCCATCTTGTCCCCATCAATGCACTACAAGTCCAATCCCCAATGTAATCCTATGGGAGTGAGTGAGTCTGGTGCCACAAGCGCCAAGTCTAACTCCAAGTGGGTCTTTGGAGGGATGGAGAGGCCCTTGAGGGCCATGTAGGTGATTGTGGCCTGGCTCCAGCCTGACATCTTGGAGGGCTGGGAACATGAGGGGCAGGAATCATGACACCAGCTTTTCCAACAGTTTGCCCAGGAAAGGGGTGATGGAGATTGGGCGATAGTTTACCGGGAAGGCAGAATCAACAGAAGGTTTCTTGAGGAGTGGGTGCATAAGGGAGTGCTTGATTGGAGAGGGGAACGTTCCTGTGGAGAAAGAGTGATTACAAAAATCTGCCAAGGCTGGAGCGAGGATGTCAATATTTTCCTTGATGGTTCTGGAGGAGCAGGGGAGCACCTGTTAGGATGACACTTTCATAGATCAGATTTGCCTAGAAACCTTGTCAGGTGTTGTCAGATAGAAAGAGGAGAAAGGAGGAAGAGAGGTTGAGATGGCCTAAGGGTGTCCTAGAGAGGAAGAGGGAGAGGAGAGGAAGAGGGAGAGGAAGAGGAGATGGACGGCAGGATGTCCTGAGTTTTAGCAGGGAAGTGAGATGACAGAGCCATACAGAGGGCCTTGGAGGGAACAGGAGAGGTAAAGACTGCAACAGGATTGACCTTTTACTTGCAGATTTTCAAGAGTTTGGCCGTGTGGTTCGAGGCAACGGGCTTGAAAGTGTGTTCTCTTCTTGATGAGTGTTATTGCTTCGATTGGCAATTTGGTGCTACCAGTCTAGGTATGTCTAAATGTGGCCTGGCATGCTTTACTGTAACGTTATTACATGTCTACACTGGTCTACATTGTGCAGCCAGTGGGACATGTTTTCACTGTGGCATGGCATTTTTAATAGCACTGTTGGTGACTTGCATCTATTGGATTGGTGTTACCCTACAAAGCAATTGAAAACACTATGGCTTTTTAGCCAATTTTTCTGAGAGAGTGTGCTGTATATCGCATTGAAACCCATATTTATATGTTTCTCCTTAGTGCAGTGAGCAGCATATCCCTTCAGCAGCACCTTTGTGCATATTGCGCAAGCGTGATAATCTATGCCGGCCCAGAATGTGGCGCGACTGGTGATTTGTTGCTGAGTTGAGGGGGGCCTCAGCATGGCTCGCACGGGGGCCCCCACATTTTATGTTACGCCACTGTCACCACTAAGCTGCTAGCAGGCCTCTAACCACCACCCAGCCAGCCCAAGGCCAACCCTATACCACTAACCCGACCCCCAAAACCCTGCATTCTATGATAATCAAGCGACCCCCCCGTCCTAGCACAAATCAAGCATCTATAAAAGATCTAAGCATACGCAAATGGTTCACACTCGAGCATAAAACATACCCTTGGTAACACAAAGTACAGGGAGGGACATATTATAGATCAAAACCCAGGGTGGGGACCTTTGGTGCGGGAGGTGCGGTATCAATGAAGCCCAGAATGTGTCAGTCAGTGTGACAGTATTTCATCCTCCCTTCCCCCTGGCACCAACCCCTGAGCCGCCCAGGTGCATGCCACAGTGAGATAGTAGTAGGTTTAGCATGTTAGTATAAATATAACATTGTATTTTACTAGCAACCCGACCTTCACCAGACAACAGGATTTGCCCAGCTGACCCACGTGGAGCCTGATAGATGGTGAGGAAACCAACCAATGGTAGCCTGGAATCCCCTATGGAGCAGGCCTATGTATATGGTCTTGCCAATCAGTGGTAACAGTTTTACTGTATATGATGATGCCACACAGCTTTTTAAGTGGCTGCTTGTTCTAAGACTAACCAGAACATTTTCATGCAGCAGAGTCCTTTGCTGATATTTGTATTCTGTAATAGTAAACCTTGTTATCCTTGCAAAGGTTGTATGCACTCTGGAGTGTGCATAAAAAGGGACTTGCCTTCATGTGGTGACACTTGCAATGTGATTCCATCGCCCCTGTACCTACAGAGGTATCCAGGCAGCCTATCCAAAAGAGTTGTGCCCTCCTATGGTGACCTGTGCCAAAACGCATACGCTGAGTGGCCTTGAGGGTGCCGTATTAGCAGAATCCGTCCTGCTCATTGGAGCGGGGAGCAGTGTGACGGAATCCCCATGAATGAAGGCTTTCGGGAGAACGTGAACATGTGAGTATAGCCTGCAAGGGATAACAAAGTAGGATTGGGTGTGTGGGATGTTTTAATCCACTTCTGCTCTGCTATGCTGCAGTACTGTGTTATGATGGTGTTAGAAATAGCAAAATAGCAAAATGGCTGCAAAACCCTTGTGCACACCAAAAGCCCTGAAAAGCACCCTTTGCAATGCCCAAAAAGATTGCTGCCCAATCTGCCACGCATGTTGTCAGTGGTGGAACAGAGATCTCACTCCTGGAATATGTCACTGGGCTCCACAACAAGTAAAAATGGAGTACAGAAGGAAAAACAGTGTTGCTAAATGACACCCCTTTGTTGCCGAGACTGCAGAATGCCGGTACAAAACACCCTCAAACATCAACAATTCTGGTTGAGTGCTACAATTCACTTAGTTTAAGAAATCATTGTGAACTTGCAAGGTCCTGAAAAGCTGAAAGAAAGCGTAAAGGGATTTCCACAGCAAATGTGGCCTGTCTGTGGATTTCAAAAATCTCTGTGCAGCAGTGGACTGCTGAGATGTAGACTGTCAAGAGCCTACCTGATTAAACTTTAAACATGTATAAACAGAAATCAAATGTTTGCAATCTAAGAGGCCTGTACTGATGGTATCCTATGTTGTAATTGTTTTGATTCCATGGTTTAAAATCTTGAATCAGAATTCTAGCTGCTATTTTGAAATCACAAGTTTGTTTTAAGCTAAGGGAAAATGCAACAGAATTAACAATTAACTCAAGCCTGGCTAAAAGCTACCAAACTGGAATATCAGATTTCTCCACAGAAGGATGGCCTTTCCCCCACCAGGAAATCACACCCAAGCGGTAATTATAGGGTTTGGAAAGAACTTGGTCTACAGAGGCAAAAGGGAACAATGAACAGCTGCTGCTAAGGAAATGTGGGGTGTGAGGACCGTCGTAAAAGGTCTCTTCCAAGAGCAAACAGGGAGAAGACTGCTTCTGGACTGCAGGGAGACAGAAAGAGGTGGACCTGAACATCCATCTGTGTCTGAACCTTCACAAAGAACATTTTCTTAAAAGACTTATAATTTGCCAGTGAAAATTGTACAAAATATAAAAGTAACAGATTGGTGAATCTAAATTTTGGCTGCATGTTTCAAGAGGCGGCAAAATCGTGTGACATGTTCTGGAAAGAAATGGCAGAAAATGTGATTTTACACAAAATGTATTTTCGCTAGAAGTCTGAAACTTTATACACTTATGCCCATGTTAAACGCGCACACTTGTGGAAATTTGCTTATAAATTGAACATTGTGTTCCTGATGAAAAGGGCACAATTCTGTAAATAGTCGAGAGAAGATACCACAGCTACGGGATTTTGAGGGATAGCTGCTATATAAAATATGTAATTTGTATATGCGATTGTTATAGAGGTTGCACATGTGTAAATATGCATGGTAACAAAATTAGATTTTGTGTTTAAGGGCCTAGGGGTGGATTCTCTGCCTCATAAAATTACACCATAAAGGTGACACACTGTTTCTCTCCTCCTATAAAGGCAGAGAGGAGACTCTGACCCAATCACCTGTCAAAGGGGTCAGGTTAAGATAAACCAGCCCACACACCCCTTTATCATAGCATAAATAGAGACAGCTCACCACTCAAAAGAGAGACAGATTCACTCACTATCTGGATGCTGGTGGAGCAACCTGCTGCTGAACTCTACATCTTCCCTGCTCCAGGCTCCAGAAACTTGGCAAAGCAGAAACCCATTGCATAGCTGGTAGGTATATAGCTTGGGATCATATATCTGTCTGCGCGCTAGTGACCCCTCTCAAAATTGTTTAATTATTAGTTCTAGTATTATTGGTACATATAAGAGAAAAGACTGTTGGCCGCAGAGAGAAATCTCCCCACAGAGCCTCCCACAAAGTTCTGTATCTAGTAAACAGTCAAATAGAAACTAGGGGGTTATCGGATATCCACGCTCAAACCAAAGAAACCCATAAAGTCCAAATAACAGCTTTTGAATGCCACAAAATTATTCCAAAAAAGTTCCAGTATTCATTAGTTCTTTAATATGGTGAACAGCCGACACATGTTTCGACCACTGGTCATTCTCAAGGCTGCATTGCATAATTGACCATATATATTAGTTTTCAAAAAACCATAATCTGGTAGTAAAAATTGTGTTACATTTGTTTTTTCAAACATAAATACCATAAGCAAATAATAACCCAAATATGTAGCATGTGCATTATCAGAAAATTGTTGTCCCAAAAATAATTTTAAAATAGAAATCATACCATATTGTTAGGAAGAATTCTCTGTTTAGGCTGAATTTCCTAACCTAGTGAGTCCCCCAGCAGCTTTGCTGGATTTCTGGAGTTTGTTTTTCCCATCCTGCCAAGAGTGTGACCCTTTTCCTCTCACTCTTGGACATGTATGTGTGTAATTCCTTTGAGATGTCAATGTGTTCGATGGGCTATGGGGTCTTTTACTCCATAGGGTCTCATAAGTTTTTCTATGTGTGTCACTCTGCACCCTACGTGTCGTGACACGGGGGCGCCCTAGCAGGTCCCCCCACCATAGACTCCATACCCGGGGACTGACTACTGTCTCCCCGGGCATGTAAAGTCACCATTGGCTTTACTAGACCTAAATTTACTAACAGAACTAGTACCAACCATCTTATTGTGGACGTGCTAGTAGGGGTAATACGATTACTCCTGGATCTGTTACTCGAGGGGGCACTGTCCCGTCCCTCCTCGTCGAGTTTTGGCTGGTGGCAGTGGAAACTACTTGTTATGTTCGACCCCGAGCATAACCCTATGGGATTCGTCCCATTGTTGAAGATTGATACTGTTTTTCGTTAATCTCCAACGTACCACCGATCTACTTATCTTAAATAGGTTTATCGAGTGGTATTTTCTGCCAGAACTCGGGTTGTAAAATGGCGTCTGTGTTTTTCTCTGTGACTCCTAAACCAAAGGTTGAGCCCTTTGTTCCACTTTTAGCGGGCCTCTGGACAGAGACCCGCGAAGGTGGCGCCATTCTGTCTGGGTTACCTCAGGGGTGTGGGAGGGGGTTTAGACACCCTGGACCGAGTTGCCTTGCCAACTCAGGTCGCACTCTGAAGTGATTGGCCCAGGTGGTGAGCCTTCCCGCTCACCACTTAGCATGTGTTGATTGACAAGCTAGGCTGAATGAATGGGGGACGTCTGCATAAAAGCAGGGCCTTTGGGACTGGATCTTCAGGAAGTCGCCACTGGACCTAAAGAATCCGACGAGGGTAACGTTGACTCGACCTGCACGACGACACCTCCGGTGGAGCCCTGCGGAATCGTCTCACAATCTCCCGACGACAGAAGAGATCTCCCTGCCGGAGAGGCTCTTTCCCTGGCTGGTGGGAACAACCAGTCTTCTTCTTCTTCTTTGTGCTTTTTGGTCGCCCAGGACGCAGTGGTCGAATTGCCCGTGCAGAGCACCCGGCAACCGGATAGCCACTACTCCTGCACCGTGATCGAAAGGTGGTGCCTTGTGATGAAGCACTCCGCAGCTGGTTTCTTCCCTGGTGGTGCACCGGACATCTTCTCTTCGACGACGAGAGCATCTCTTCTCTTGGCCAAGACCCGTCGTGCATCCACCACCAGGAACAACTGCCCCCGTCGGAGCTGTCTTCCACAACAAGGTACCGTAACCGCCTGGCTTCCCTTTTCGATCGGTTCGTGTGAGGTATCTGATTCCTCTCGGTTCCGTTGGGTTGCCTCCAAGCTTTATTCACTCTTTGTTCTGAACTGGTTCCACCTGTCGCTAACCAATTTGCTAAACGAGACTTGAATGCATCACCCGTAGAGACTTTCCAGGACATCGTGCCTTGCCTCTCACCGAGTGGGCCTGGCCGCCGAACTGTATGATCTAGTGTGATTAATGCTTTCTTGCCGTGCATTTTTACCCGCTTCAGTGCGAACCGTGTTGACTTCGTTACCTGCCTTTCTCTTCTCTCCCTTCCTCACTAAATATTCGAGTGTCATCTGGGTTGAGGTATACACCTCTGTCTGAAAATAAGTGGTGCCGTAGAACCTAGAGTTGTCGATAGTGTGTTTCGGGGGATTGAGCTTATTCCATTCTGCAGAGTAATTGTATTTTGAATTATTTGCCGTGTTCCGCTTTAGTATTTTTCATAGACGTGCTGTTATCAATAAATAACTTACTATCTTTATACTAAAGCCTGGTTGCGTGTTTACTCGTTTTGCTGCAGAGAATTACCCTATCTTGTATGCTCCCTATACTGACCAACTTTTCTTGAGAGAAGTCTGACTGCTCAGCCACAGCTACCAATTGAATCTGTGTGGTACAGACTGCTACCAAGTGGGTTCATCGCAACACCTGTAGTCCTAAATCTTTTGCAGTGGTCCCAGAGGGAACTGCACAGGTTTCCGCCTAACACTGGTGTACAGCGGTGGGATTAGTATCGAGTATACAGTTTAGAGTGTTTTTCGACGCTGTAGAACGACTAACCACAAAACGTTACAAAAGCAACTTTCAAAAAACATGTCTACAATGGAAATTTACAGCCAAGAGTCTTTGTCGGATAAAAATACTGAGAGTCTGCGAGCTCTCTGTAGACAAGAGAATCTTCCTGTAAAAGGCAAGAAGTTAGAACTGATAGAGAGATTGCTGGCGAACCAAAGTCTGGGTACTGGTTCAGAGGAACCAAACTCTCCAGCAACTGTAGATAACAGTAATGGTGTTGATCTGAATCGTAATTCTGATGATAGCGATGAAGAGGCTGACGAGGACGGCGAGACTAACGAAACTGTCTCACCTGTTCCTCTACCTGCCTTACCAACTGTGCCTACGGGGCCAATACCAGGTCCCACGAGTAATTCTGCTTATTTTGAACTTGAAAAAATGAAGCTCGAATTAGAATATAAACGGTTCTTGGCTCAAGCTGAACGAAACCTAGAGCTCGAGTTCAGACGAATGAATGCCCAGGCTGAGCAGAAACAAGCTGAGTTAAGACTCAGGGAAATAGAGCTTAATCATGAGTTACAAATGAAAAAGTTGTCTATGGAAAATGCTTCTCTCTCCTCTGGTTCCTCTAGGAGCTCCAGTCCCAAAAGACCCCGGATGCCGAAGGAATTAGTGGGTATGTACGAACCGAGATTGGATGTGTTGGATTGGTTGAAACTGTTTGAATACAATCATGGGCTCCAGGACATCACCGGGAATGCGTTGCTTCCCTGGTTGTTCTCTAGGCTTCCTCCTGTTGCGACTGATGTGGTAATGGAATTGGGGGAGGTGGATAAGACGGATTACGAAAGTGTGAAACTAGCTTTGATAGCTAGATTCGGGAAGACCCCTTCCCAGTATCTTAAGAGGTTTAGAACCCTCAAAAAGCATGATGGTACCCCTTGGGCTACCTGGGTGAGTGAAGGGTTGAAAAACTTAGAGGGATGGATTAAGGGTTACAAAGTTGACACTTACGAGGGTATGCGAAATCTTTTTATGTTGGAGTCGATTTATGATGCCTGTTCTCCTGAGCTCAGACAGCACTTGGCTGATTCGAAGGAATTAGATTCCAGGGCTCTAGCTAAGGCTGCTGACTTGTGGGTTGCCAACAGGGCTACTCACAAGGATTCTGGGGCAACTCAGAAAAAGGACGAGGGAAAACAGCCTAAAAAAGACTCAAAAGAGAATTCGAATAACTCACATTCCAAAAAGGGCCCCAAACAAAACCAGAAGGGTAAGCCACAGCAGAATAGTGTGTCTTCTGGTGCCAAACCGGAAGGAGGTCAGAACAAGCCACCATTCCAGAAACATTCGGGAAATGCTTTGTTTGTGGCTCGACTGATCACGTGAAAGGAGATCCCAGATGTAAGGGTAAACTTTCAGGGGTCCAGCTTGTCTCCTTAGCCTTCGCTCCAGAGGAGGAAGTCCAAATGGCAAGTGGAAACTTTCTACTGCTAGCTGACGAACCCATTGGAGTCTCAGCCAGCGTTTCTTTAGTATCTCTGGGGTTGTGGGAACAACAGAATTTAGATGCCTATAATTCTATCCCCGATAATACTAAAGAGTATTATAAGGACAGTGTCCAGGTGAATGGTCAGGAGACGCCTGCCATTAGGGACACTGGGGCCAGCATAACTGTGGTGGATAAATCGTTTTTTCAGGCTGAGGATGTTGCTAAGGCACCCAAACGCCTCACCAAGTTAGCTGGAGGGCCTGTGCAGATGCATCCCCAATTACCAGTTCTCATCCAGTGTAACGACATGACTGTAAAGATACCTGTCAGCATACAGAGTGAGGTACCAGGACGCGTACTGTTGGGTAACGATTTGAAAACTCTCTGAGTTGTATCGCATACTCCCAGACCTCCTAGTAAACGGTTACAGGAGCTAACCAGACCTGCAAGAGAGAGGACCCTGCGCGGTACTCTCGGGGAGATGATGAAGAAAGAAATCACTCCTGCTCCATTGGAAATGGCGGCCGCTGTCTCTAGGAACACAGAAGTAAAAGGGAAACCTAAAACTTCCAAACCGAAACCAACAGCCCACATTCCGATGCAGCCGACACGGACTTCCCCGCGGTTGTCCAACGTCACACCCGTAATTCCACCTCCAGCTGCGGCTGAGGGGGAAGTACAACCCTGTATGGTAGAATTAGACTCTGAAGAAGAGCTAATGGAAGGCCAGGAACTCATTGGAGATCTGGATCCTGTTGACCATCCTGAGCTGCAGTCGTTACTGGCAGAAGGTGGACCCAGCAGGGCAGACTTCAGTAAGGGACAGAGAGAATGTCCAACTCTGGAAGGTCTTCGCCGTCAGGCAAAAACTCAGGCTGAAGGGCAAGAGCCTGGGAAACATAGGTTACACTGGGAAGATGGCCTCTTCTATAGTGAACCAACCGAGTCTGCACCTGGAGACTACAAACGCCTTGTAGTACCCCAAGAGAACAGACCACAGTTCTTGCAGTTAGCCCACGAGATTCCTTTGGCTGGTCACTTGAGTTTCAAGAAGACTAAGGAAAGGCTCTCACTCTACTTCTATTGGCCAAAAATGGGGGCCGAAGTAGAAAAACACTGCAGAAGCTGCCATACCTGCCAAATCTCTGGTAAGGTTGGGTCCAAGAATGTGGCACCGTTAGTGCCTCTTCCCGTTGTGGGAGTCCCATTTGAGAGAGTAGGGATTGATATCGTTGGTCCCCTTGATCCTCCAACCTCCTCAGGCAACAGGTTTATACTTGTTGTAGTAGACCATGCTACTAGGTATCCTGAGGCAATTCCTATGAGGACTGTTACAGCTCCGGCTGTGGCTAAGGCCCTCCTTGGTATTTTTACTAGGGTCGGATTTCCTAAGGAAGTTATCTCTGACAGGGGGTCAAATTTTATGTCCCACTACATGAAAGCCATGTGGAAAACCTGCGGAGTAACTTACAAGTTCTCAACGGCTTACCACCCACAAACCAATGGGTTGGTAGAACGGTTCAACCGAACCATGAAGAGCATGATAGGTGCTCTAGAAGAACCCCTTAAGCGTAAGTGGGACCTTCTATTGCCATGCCTTCTTTTTGCTTATAGAGAAGTCCCTCAGGAGGGAGTAGGCTACTCTCCCTTCGAACTACTCTATGGTCATCCCGTCAGAGGTCCGTTGGCCCTGATTAAGGAGGGGTTGGAGAGTGCTCCTTCCCCCAAGCCAGTCAGAGTGACTGACTACGTGATAGGTCTCCGGAGGAGAATGTCGCACCTGATGACAGAAGCAAGCGATAACTTGAAAGCTGGACAAGCATTGGTCAAGCACTGGCACGATCAAAAGGCTAACATGGTTGAGTTCGCTCAAAACCAGCTTGTTCTTGTTATGATCCCCACAAGGCAGAGGGCCTTGCAAGATAAATGGATGGGACCCTACCGAGTAGTGGGTAAGCTCGGCGAGGTGAACTATCTGGTGGACTTGGGTAACCCCAAGGAGGCTCCGACAGTCTTTCACACCAACCGACTTAAAGCGTATGTCTCACGACCTGATGTAGGAGCGTTGCTTCTAGCATCGGCCGAGGAAGAAGAGAGTGAAGCTCTTCCGGATCTCCTCAGAGGCTTACCTTTAGATGAAAACATTGAAGGAGTAAATCTCTCCTCCAATCTGACACCCGAGCAACAAGAAGAGTGCAAGTCTATGTTGAATCAGTTTGCCTCTCTGTTCTCGCTCTCACCAGGCTTGACCCCTTGGGGCCAGCACGAGATACTCACTGGTGACTGTCTGCCTGTCAAAAGCAGAGGATATCGCATGTCAGAAAACGTAAGAACCCACATCAAAGGTGAGGTCAGCAAGATGCTTGATCTCGGGGTAATAGAGCCCTCTACTAGTCCATGGTCTAGCCCAGTTGTGTTAGTACCAAAGGCCGGATATAAAGAACTTAGATTCTGCGTGGATTATAGAGCTCTTAACGCAGTCACCACGACTGATGCCCACCCTTTGCCAAGAACAGATGAGTTGGTGGATAAACTTGGCGCCGCCAAGTTCCTCAGCACATTTGACTTGACGTCAGGCTATTGGCAAATAGCCCTGACCAACCATGCCAAGGAGAAAACTGCATTTTCTACCCCCGTTGGTTTATACCAATTTACGGTAATGCCTTTCGGACTAAAAAATGCACCTGCTACGTTTCAACGGATGGTAAACCAAGTTCTAACCGGGATGGAGGACTTCTGCATGGCATACTTGGATGACATAGCAGTGTTCAGCAATTCCTGGGACGAACATGTAACCCACCTGAGAGATGTTTTGCAGGCTCTTAGACGAGCCAATCTGACCATAAAGGCGAGTAAATGCCAAATTGGACAGAGTAAGGTAGTCTACCTTGGGCATGAGGTAGGCGGTGGCGAAATAAGGCCTTTGCTCAGTAAGATTGAAGCTGTGCAAAATTGGACAACACCGACTACTCAGACTCAGGTGAGAGCCTTCCTAGGCCTCACCGGGTATTACAGGAATTTCATAGAGAACTATGGGACCATAGCTTCTCCACTGAATGTCATCTCCTCGCCCAAATTCCCTAAAAAGGTTAAATGGAACGAGGAGTGCAATCAGGCTTTTGAAAACCTGAAAAAGGCTCTTTGCCAAACCCCAGTACTCAGAGCTCCTGATTACCGCCAACACTTCATTGTGCAGACAGACGCTTCCAATGTAGGGATAGGTGCCGTACTCAGTCAACTGGATGGGAAAGGTAGGGAGCACCCCGTTTGCTACATCAGCCGCAAGCTGAAGGATCCTGAAACAAGGTGGGCAACAATCGAAAGAGAATGCTTTGCCATCGTGTGGGCTCTGAAGAAGTTTAGGCCGTACTTGTATGGTTCTACTTTTGTTATTCAGACGGACCACCAACCCTTGAGATGGTTAATGCAAATGAAAGGGGAAAACCCAAAACTACTGAGATGGTCGATCTGCCTGCAAGGGTTCGATTTCACCATTGAGCACACGTCAGGATGTCACCACCAAAATGCTGATGGTCTCTCTAGGATGTATATCATCGACTAGAGGTATGAGATTCATCCAGGAGTGGATTAAATCCTCCTGTCCCTTAGTCTGGGGGGGGGGCGAGTGTTAGGAAGAATTCTCTGTTTAGGCTGAATTTCCTAACCTAGTGAGTCCCCCAGCAGCTTTGCTGGATTTCTGGAGTTTGTTTTTCCCATCCTGCCAAGAGTGTGACCCTTTTCCTCTCACTCTTGGACATGTATGTGTGTAATTCCTTTGAGATGTCAATGTGTTCGATGGGCTATGGGGTCTTTTACTCCATAGGGTCTCATAAGTTTTTCTATGTGTGTCACTCTGCACCCTACGTGTCGTGACACGGGGGCGCCCTAGCAGGTCCCCCCACCATAGACTCCATACCCGGGGACTGACTACTGTCTCCCCGGGCATGTAAAGTCACCATTGGCTTTACTAGACCTAAATTTACTAACAGAACTAGTACCAACCATCTTATTGTGGACGTGCTAGTAGGGGTAATACGATTACTCCTGGATCTGTTACTCGAGGGGGCACTGTCCCGTCCCTCCTCGTCGAGTTTTGGCTGGTGGCAGTGGAAACTACTTGTTATGTTCGACCCCGAGCATAACCCTATGTGATTCGTCCCATTGTTGAAGATTGATACTGTTTTTCGTTAATCTTCAACGTACCACCGATCTACTTATCTTAAATAGGTTTATCGAGTGGTATTTTCTGCCAGAACTCGGGTTGTAAAATGGCGTCTGTGTTTTTCTCTGTGACTCCTAAACCAAAGGTTGAGCCCTTTGTTCCACTTTTAGCGGGCCTCTGGACAGAGACCCGCGAAGGTGGCGCCATTCTGTCTGGGTTACCTCAGGGGTGTGGGAGGGGGTTTAGACACCCTGGACCGAGTTGCCTTGCCAACTCATGTCGCACTCTGAAGTGATTGGCCCAGGTGGTGAGCCTTCCCGCTCACCACTTAGCATGTGTTGATTGACAAGCTAGGCTGAATGAATGGGGGACGTCTGCATAAAAGCAGGGCCTTTGGGACTGGATCTTCAGGAAGTCGCCACTGGACCTAAAGAATCCGACGAGGGTAACGTTGACTCGACCTGCACGACGACACCTCCGGTGGAGCCCTGCGGAATCGTCTCACAATCTCCCGACGACAGAAGAGATCTCCCTGCCGGAGAGGCTCTTTCCCTGGCTGGTGGGAACAACCAGTCTTCTTCTTCTTCTTTGTGCTTTTTGGTCGCCCAGGACGCAGTGGTCGAATTGCCCGTGCAGAGCACCCGGCAACCGGATAGCCACTACTCCTGCACCGTGATCGAAAGGTGGTGCCTTGTGACGAAGCACTCCGCGGCTGGTTTCTTCCCTGGTGGTGCACCGGACATCTTCTCTTCGACGACGAGAGCATCTCTTCTCTTGGCCAAGACCCGTCGTGCATCCACCACCAGGAACAACTGCCCCCGTCGGAGCTGTCTTCCACAACAAGGTACCGTAACAGCCTGGCTTCCCTTTTTGATCGGTTCGTGTGAGGTATCTGATTGCTCTCGGTTCCGTTGGGTTGCCTCCAAGCTTTATTCACTCTTTGTTCTGAACTGGTTCCACCTGTCGCTAACCAGTTTGCTAAACGAGACTTGAATGCATCACCCGTAGAGACTTTCCAGGACATCGTGCCTTGCCTCTTACCGAGTGGGCCTGGCCGCCGAACTGTATGATCTAGTGTGATTAATGCTTTCTTGCCGTGCATTTTTACCCGCTTCAGTGCGAACCGTGTTGACTTCGTTACCTGCCTTTCTCTTCTCTCCCTTCCTCACTAAATATTCGAGTGTCATCTGGGTTGAGGTATACACCTCTGTCTGAAAATAAGTGGTGCCGTAGAACCTAGAGTTGTCGATAGTGTGTTTCGGGGGATTGAGCTTATTCCATTCTGCAGAGTAATTGTATTTTGAATTATTTGCCGTGTTCCGCTTTAGTATTTTTCATAGACGTGCTGTTATCAATAAATAACTTACTATCTTTATACTAAAGCCTGGTTGCGTGTTTACTCGTTTTGCTGCAGAGAATTACCCTATCTTGTATGCTCCCTATACTGACCAACTTTTCTTGAGAGAAGTCTGACTGCTCAGCCACAGCTACCAATTGAATCTGTGTGGTACAGACTGCTACCAAGTGGGTTCATCGCAACACCTGTAGTCCTAAATCTTTTGCAGTGGTCCCAGAGGGAACTGCACAGGTTTCCGCCTAACACATATAGTATCAAATCACCGGATCAGGATGAACAGGTAAGTGGAGGGTAGTGAACCAAGAAGGGCGATCCAATCCAGTCCTGTGCCATGCTGTGACCAGAGTGCATTGCAGATCCAATCCAGTCCTGTGCCGTGCTGTGACCAGAGCGCCTTGCTGATTGCAGATCCGATCCGATGTGCCCAGCTGTCTGTCATAGAACCAGATCCAATTCCCTGACCAGAATCTTGACAGACCAGAATCCTGACGGTTCTGTTTAAAAAAGTATCTAGTGAGTATCTATAGATAGAACTGTGTCACTAGCAGATCTACTCTCCATAGTCAATCCCTATCTTAAACCCATCCTATCTTGTATTCAGAACCTGTATTGGTAGGAGTACTTTTGAATTATTTGAACTCTCTCCAAACCATTCCATCTTCCTCCTATATTAGTATTGCTAAAACTATCTCTGTGCTGATCTTTTATCATCTGAAGAAAGCGAGTCCTTAGCAGGCAGTCATTCTAATCAAGTGGCTGTGTTCCTGTGGGGCTTTCGTTTTGTTCATAGTTTCCTCTAGTGTAAGAAATCCTTTTGTCATTTTAAAAGTGCATTCCTGTTTTCCATTCTTGCGCCTGTCTCAAAAAACGACCTCCACTAAAAGGTCCATAACTCCCTCAGATTCTGTAGCTATCATGCACAGCTTTAAATCGCATATAAAACCGCATTACAAATCCATACGGTTCTTCCGTTATCGTGATTATTAAGGATAAGGAAAAGCAATCCGGGAGCCTGGCCGAGTAAGGGGGCGAGGGTGCCACCACATGCACTGTCCCAAACAGTGTGGCAGAAAAATAAGGAGAAATATAGGAGCTCTGTATAATTAGAGAGCTCGGGAAAAGTAGTGGTTGTTGTTTTAGCTTGTTTTTTAGTTTGTTTTGTTGGTGTTCTTTAAAGGAGGAGGCCAAGGAGGGGTGTGTATGGTATGCGTGTGTGAGCGCCTCAGGAGAGTGTGTACTGGATGTGCGAACAAGCTCTTTTGGGGAATAGTGGGTGGGGGAAAGTGAACTTTTGATTTGTCTGTGAATTTCATTCACAGTATTGGCATGTACTGAAAGACAAGACACAACCATGGAGACAGACACTCCCTTAGACCATATATGTAAGGCTTTGCTCTTTATTGTCAGAAAATTAAGAAGTACCACAACCAATGGGTGACTGAGACTAAATGGGTGACAGATGTACACTGGAACACATCTACCTCCCTGACAGCAAAGTATAAGGGGAGACAGTTACAAAATAGGAGGGAAGTATTAAACTTCTGGAAAATGTTCAAAGAAACAGAGGATTCAATGGGAGAAGGGGCGACACCAGAAAATAACAAGGAGACGGGCGCAGGGTGGGTGAGACGAAAGGGGAGACTAAAAAGGGGGTATACCGACTAGCAGTACACCCAGCAGGAGGGTATACCAACCCGACATATGTGTTGGCGAGCACCATGGTGGGCACACCTAGCACAACCCCACACCTGCCGTATGTCTCTCCTCCAGAGGTTAGAGCCTACACCGGGGTGAGCGCGAGAGACCTATAAGTAGCACTGGTATCAACATGCACTGAATTGGCCAGGTTACTGTCAGTATGTGAAGTATCTTGGGTGGGAGATACACCAATTTTCCCACAGGGGCACCCCCACAGCCATCGGGGGACGAGTGTAAGTGAAGTGACTTCCTATTTAGAATAGAGAGAATGCCTATAAGAACCGTCCACACAGAGCGGGACAGGGAAACTGGCAGCTTGGGATACAAGAATGTAGGGTCCCGAAGAGGATACAAGGAATATTGGAGTGATTTTGATGATAAAAAAGAAGGAGAGGGAGGGGCCAAACAGGCACCCCAGGCCACACCGATGTAGAAGAGGACCCAAATAAAGCCTGCACTCCCATCACCCATTTTGAAGTACCAGGAACATTCACACCAAAATATATGACGTATGATGAGCAAATAAACCAGCAGAGAGCCTCAGTAGGGCTCTGCCCAGTGCCCATTAGAAGAGCAACACCTAGTGAAGTACCAATAACCCGACAACCATGGACAACCAAGCTACCAAACCATTATATTAAAAAAAGACAGTCACAAGGGGGCACGGATGGGGTGGTGAGAAAAGCCCTACCAACAAATGACACAAAATGAAGATTGCCTTAGTACCATCCTGGAAGAAACCAAAAAGGTCTTAATGGAAAACAAATGGTGACAACATAAGAACCCGGACAGACTCACAGATAGAACAAATAACGAACCAAGAATGACACAAGGAAACTAAACGCCATGAGAAAAGAGATTGTGAGCTTAAAGTGATAGGAAACTATCAAAGCGTACGAGAGTTAAGCTGCAAGCAAAATGACTACAGTCGATTAGTTTACGCCTGTACATATGCTTGAAATGCAAGAAAGCCAAGAAAACAGTACGGCCTGCTATGCTTAGTAGAAGAATAGCACGGCGAGCACCATGTTTACATAATATACCTCAAAACGAAGCACAGTATTATAAGTGCTAGTCCACTTTATATGAAAAGCAGAATCATCTTAGGTTACTTTAGGCCAAACAAGACAAGATTCATATTCTAGCAAAATAAGAAGAGACGGCTGAATCGAAACTCAGCAGATGCAACTCATGCCAAATGAGACAAGGTCATACCAATAGAAGGAACAAACAGTAGCTACGTCTAATTGAAACTTAAGAACAGAATATCCTGCCTCTGAAAGGTCAAGATAAGGAAGCGTAGGCAGGTGGCAAGCCGAATAAGAATTAAATGCACAAATCAAGAGAAACTAGGCAAATTCATGTGACCAGCCGAGCGAGGAGACGCACGAGTTCACACCTATGCCTGGCATCCGCCCAAGCAAGAGATATCAGAACTTTTCCAGACAGAAGATGCAGTTTCGAGGCAAACTACAGTGAGATAATTGACACATAGTTGCTGAAGCAATGATTGATTGTAACCTTAATTGGAGGACGGCTGGGTAGCTGAGGCAGCACCCTGCACCTGGCTGACCATTCTGCGTGCTGCTAAGCAAAGAGGAAATTTATGGATGGGGTTGGTGCCAACCTAATCACAATGGACCAAATAATCTAAGGTCCTATAGTTAGCAGAGCCAATGGGACGTCATACTTTCGGTGACATCCACAATAGTAATTTTGAAGGAAGGGCTTTGACGCCCACATGACAGTGTTTTACCCAATCCCTCACTCTGTTACCATATACAGATATAGCACCTATATTAAAGTTACCTTTTCCTAAGCAATAGAAATGCTTATTAACTTTTGAGTGTTACACGTCACTTATGACAAATTTGCAGTATAAATGATGTGTTTTGTATGAAGTTCAGGGGAGTTGAATGAGACGGACTATCGCATCACTGCTGATTGTCATGACTCCCCATTTTTTGTACTTGTCATTAAACGGACTCCCTTTGCCAAACCATTGAGTTGTCCTTATTGATTGATGTTGGAGTAATAAATCTGCACCCCCATCCATCTCGAAGTGCAGCTATCTCGTCTTAAAGTACCTTTAGAGCAAACCCCGACTCTATGGGCCGGCCGGGTTTCTCCTCAGTACACCAAGACTAGAGAGTCTATAGGGCACAAGACTAAGGGAGAGGCTCGGAAGGATAGCATTAGCATGGAAAAGGGAAAGTGCAACTAAGGGCAGGAAAAGAAAACTGAAAATGCAAATGCCACACCATGTGCCCTGGGCAGAAATTGACAAAGATAACCTCCTCAAGGTACTCCTGCAGCTCATAGTGGGGCGGGGAAATGGATCTATTCATTTGAAAAAAACACAGCTGGGGTATCCTTAGCAATAGGGTACATCAAGAGTTTGTTGGTAGCAGCAGTAGGAGACCAAGTAGAGACAGTATGAATTAAAGTTGGGTACCCAAAAGTAACGTTAAGTAACAATTCCAATGATGGAGCATCATTCAATCAGATTAGGGCATGAGTATGGGATGCGCTGCGACGCACGTTCCCAGAAACCCCAAATTTATAATCAATAATGCAGTGTACAATGGGGGCTGTGGAAGATGCTGGATAGTATATTCTTAGAGTTCAAGAAATGTGGAGAGCAGAAATGTGCAGCACCTGGGATCAATCAACCTCACTATTTTATTTCATAGTGAAAAGAGGGCTCCCCCAAAGTAGTGCAGAAGGTGCTGGATAACATAGCTGGGGTAGAAGCGAAGGGTTGGCCCGAGAACCAGAGTATTATAGTTCATCCTTGTAGGAGAATCAAGAGCAAGAAAATGAAATTATACAAAGGAGGCAGGTAGAGGAAGCAAAACTAGTACAGAATAAACTGGGAAAGGGGGCTGCAGTATCAACAGGGCCACCCCTAGAGTAGACAGGAGAGGAGGGTTGTGCCTCTAACGCAACCCAGG
Organism: Ambystoma mexicanum; assembly: GCF_040938575.1. Classification (NCBI taxonomy): domain Eukaryota; kingdom Metazoa; phylum Chordata; class Amphibia; order Caudata; family Ambystomatidae; genus Ambystoma; species Ambystoma mexicanum. The sequence continues at coordinate 790,081,829 of NC_090939.1, forward strand.
CAGCAATTGCGGCTGTTTGGGCTGATGGAGGACAATGACAGGAAACCAGCAATTTTCGGGACCTAGTGGCAAGGAGGACAGCAACGAGGAAGAGGTGGGTTCCAAAGGCCTAGAGGAGGGGGATTTGAAGGTCCATGACTCAGAGGAGTTCGCCTGGGCAGTGCTAGACATGTGGGAGGTGGGGACATTTTTTGAGAGAATGTCACAGTAGGCAGGGAGGGAAATACAATTATAACCAACAACATTATGAGTTTCCCCATCCAGGCAGGCCCCAAGGGCCAACTCCCCAAATGACTTTGATACCCTACGAGATTCATCAGGCTTACACACAGTTACCTCCACAAATCTCCTGCCCCTACCAACCACTACACCAGCAACAAGCAGTGCATCCATACCAGCCCCGACCTAACACAAGCCAGCAAACAACAGACACACTTTCGGCACTACACCTAATGGCGCAGCAGCCCCATTTCAAGGCGCTACAGTAGCAGGGGGAAACCCTTTTTCTTTCCCTGGGACAGACACCTACCCTGACTAGGACATCCCACAGAGAGAACATCTGTGTCCAGTCCTGTCAATGACCCTAAATCCAGAAGAGGAACCATTGGTGTGGGCAAAGATAGGGAACAAACAATTCATCTTTATGGTGGATTTCTGGAGAGGCAAAGTCATGCATCCACGGATAGACATGATAGGGAAAGACTCCCCACACGCAGGGATTCTCTGGGGCTGTTTTAACTGTTCCTTACACAAAATATCTGGACGTCAAGGTGGGAGGGAAGGTCATACAAGCCCACCTCCTATACACAGAGAGTTCTCCTGTCAGCTTGCTTGGTAGGGATCTGCTTAGCAAATTGAACATGATGATATCATTTACAGACAGAGTTATCATCTGCGCCACACCTGGCATGTGCTCCCTAAGAGCAATGCTAGTGATAGATGATGTGGCGAGTGAGGTGGCAGTGAGAGGTATCCCTGTCAACCCTGACATGTTTGTGTACGGCATCAAAAAACTTGCACAAGCTGTTCTCCAGATTACAAGGAAGGAGTGGAGAGTACCCACTGACATCATTTTTCGGCTTGTAGTATTCCTTATTAGACCTGGAAGGCCTACTAGTGTCTGCCAAAAGGATTGTAGTGCTGGTTACTGACCCCGACGGGTGCCAATGATGCACTGTATTATGCACTGATCCCAATGTGCCAATAAGAGAATTGTCTGATGAAAAATGTTTTGAGGATGACAATAATGATGCAGAAATTATCCTTGACATTTGTATGCCCTGTGAAATCCTGGTGCAATACAGGAAGGTACAGAGCCCCCTAATTGCTGTTGTTACACCACCCTCAATCATCCAGTTTGATTTGCAATACGTTACCACACATTTATGGAAAACAAACCCACACAATGTAGGGATGCTGAAAGAGGTGTCTCTGGTAAAAATCATACTTAAACTAGGGGCGGTACTTCCACGGGTAAAACAATACCTGCTGTCCAGAGAAGCAGAGGAAGGGATTTGAGAAATACTGCAGGCCCTGTTGCACCAAGGGATCATAGTACCCTCCACCTCACCATGCAATGCGGCCATATGCCCCATTAAAAAGGAAACAGGGAGCAATTGGAGGATGATCCAGGATCTCTGCCCCCTCAATGATGCAGTACACAAGGAGTTTCCACTTGTCCCTAACCCAGCATCTATTTTGTGCAGCATCCCCAAAGAAGTGACCCATTTCACTGTGGTAGATTTGAAAAACACATTCTTCTCAGTACCCCTTTTACCCAGAGTCACAATACCTTGCAGCATTTACCCTGGGCGGAAAGCACTATGAACACAACCATTTGCCCCAGGGGTACTGTGAGAGCCCTAGCATTTTTAACGTGATATTACATGAAGACTTATGGAATATCCAAGTACCCAGCACAATAATTCAGTATGTAGATGTTTGCAGCGACAGTGAGCAAGGCTGTCGAAGGGACTCTATCGAAGGGACTCTATCACATTACTACAGTTGCTAACAAGTAAAGGGTACAACGTGGACAATGCAAAACTCCAGTACTGCCAACTGGAGGTACTTTACCTGCAGCAACTTATTTACAAGGACGGAAAAAGAATCATCCCCGACAGGGCAGCAACAGTGTGTGCTACTCCCAAACCACTCACAGTAAAAGACATCTAAAAATTCTGAGGATTGTGCAATTATTGCAGGGCATGGATTCTACATTATGCAGCATACACAAGGCCGTTCCTACAGGTCCTCAAGGAAGCACAGAAAGAGAGCAACAGAATAGAGTGTACACCAGAGATGATAACATGTTTCAATGACTTAAAAGAAGTGATTTCAACAGCTCCTGTCCTTACCACCCCAGATTACACACAGGAGTTGTATATCTTCTTGCACTCGAATGGCACACTTATGACAGCAGTACTTACCAAGAAGAACACAATGGGCCATAAACCACTGGCGTATTATAGTGGCACACTAGAATTTGTGATGCAGGGACAGTTCACATGCGAACAAGCTCTTGCTGAAGCGGCCTATGCAATTGAAAAAAGTTCTACAATTGTGATTGGGTGCTCAGTTACACTGTATGTGGAGCACACACTATTCACATTTTATGCATCGCTCAAAGTCCACACTCACCACACAGAGAGCATCAGTTTATGAAATAATATTTCTAAGCCCCCACATCTATGTTGTAAGATGCAAGACAGTGAACCCAGCCACGTTCCTCACACAAACATGCACCACCGAAGATTTGCAACAGCATAACTGTGCATCGTATGAAGGTGAAGACGATGATATCCCCAAAGCAAAAGACAGCCCCCTAGAAGAGGGAGAAATCCTCTTCATTGATAGATCAGCATCAATTGATCAAGAGACAGGTGAAAAGCATGTTGGGGCAGCCATGGTACGCCTAGAGGAAGGAGAATAGGAAACACTTGTAATGAGGAGACTGTCCACACATTATTCAGTGCAAGCAGCAGAACTGGTAGCACTAATAGAAGCTCTGCAGGCCTCTAAGGGGTGCTAATTTACCATCTATTCAGGCTCGGTCTATGTCACCAACACAGTACAAGCAAGTCTGTTGTGCTGGAGAAGGAGGGAGTTCAGGAGAGCATATAGCTCACCAGTACAGCATGCCACCTTGCAGAACCCTCTGTGGTGGTGGTTGTTAAATGTGCAGCATATACACACATTATGGACAAAATCTTGCTGGGAAATGCCTGCATCAATGCAGCAGCAAAAGCTGCAGCATATATCTCCCCGTGCCCATGTCTGCTGAGCATGTTGTAACCACGGTAAGCACCAGGACAGATACAGAAGCATACATTTTTTTTTTAAAATATATTTTTATTTTATCTCAACCAAACAACATTACAACGAAACATAAATAAAACACTTCAAACAACAAAACCAAACGAACAAAAAGTAAGGCACTGCAATCCCCATCCCTCCCCCCTATGAGCCTGTAGAGTGTTCGCCATCAGTGTCCGTTCCGTGCGGTGGGGCCTCATCGCTCTCAAGTCCAGCCGAGGCCGATCCCGCACAAAACAGCTCAGCTAACAACAACTTCCATGCCATGAGAGAGCCTATTTCTTCCTCATCGCCTGCCATACTGCCATCTTGCCACACTGTCGTTTCAGCATCCGCCCATTTTTGGAGATCCCGCCACCAGACCTCCACTCGCGGCTTGTGACATTTCTTCCACTCCATGGCTATCCTACGTTTGGCAAGCACATAGGCCAGATCTTTAAGTTTATCCACATGTCGAAGCTTACGCGCCCTGGGATACCCTCCCAGCAGACAAGCCCACGCCGAATCCACCTTAAGTGTGATACCCCTTCCTGCCAGCCTCTGCGCCACTTCACCCCAGTAAGTTGCAATCACTGGGCACGCCCAGAACATATGTATCATGTCCGCATTCTCTTCGTTACACTTGGGGCACGCCTGGCGCCCACTACCTAGGAATTTGGAAATTCTAAGGGGGGTCATATATGCCCTGTGCGTAATATAGAGCTGTATCTGCTTGAACCTGGCGTTCCTCGATACCTTTTTATGGTACCCCAGGGCGCGCTCCCACATCCCATCCGACATCGGGGCCCCCACCTCTGCATCCCACTCCAGTCTCAGGTGCCCTAAATCCTTCCCAACCTTTGTCATCAACATCTCGTACAACCTAGAGACCTCGTGTCCGCCCTCTGATGCGTCATACATCGTCTCCAGCGTGGCATCCGGTTCATCGGCCAAAGTAGTTTCGGGCCACGTGCTCCGGACCTCCCGGACCACCCTGTGATATGTTACATATTGACCCCTGTGTAGTCCCGACCCTACCTCCAGTTCATCGAACTCCATCAGGGTCCCCTCCTGCCAGATGTCGCCCATTGTAATCAATCCCACTGACTCCCAATACGTCCGGATAATAGTTCTCAGCTGCACGTCCTCCTTTGCCAGGGCGATCAGAGGGAACTGCGACATACACGGCGCGGGGTCACCCATCATCCGACAGGCACGCCGCCATATGTTCCTGCCAAGGGCCAGCATCTTAGGACGCTCTCTCATCCATGAGCCAGTCACCCAAATCACCTCCCGCAGATAGAAGGGGGAACAGTCTTCCCCTAGCAGCCTATGTTCGGGGGTCTCCTCATCTGAAAGCCACCTGGCCACATATTGCAGTTGCACCGCGATATAATAGGCCTCAAAGTTCGGCAGCTTCACGCCACCTTTCTCGTAAGAGTTCTGCAATTTCCATAATGCGACCCTGTTGCGCGTGCCGTGCCACAGGAAATTCCTACACACGCTATGCAACCTGGCGAAAAACTTCCTAGGTATCATATACGGGATGTTATTAAAGTAATGCAGGAGCCTGGGCAACACCACCATTTTAAGCATGGCTCCGCGACCCATCATTGCTAAAGGCAATCTTTCCCAGAACCTCATACACCTCTCAATCTTTCCCACCGCTAGTTCAGTATTATACTTGTGTTCTTCCTCAGTCGTGTGATACACGTCAATGCCCAAGTACCGGAAGGAGCTCGTTGCCCACGGAATCCGCAGCACCGGCAACCTCTCCGCCGGTATCCCCACATAACTGCCCAGCGGGAATAATACGGATTTCTGAGGGTTAACCGCTATGCCGGACAACCAGGCATACCTCTCCAATACCTCCAAGATATACTGCAAGTTCTCTTCCGGGTGTTTCAGGTATAACAGCATATCGTCTGCATACAGGGATATAAGATGGCACTCTCCTCCCACCTCTATGCCCACCGGATCATACTGCTGCCGGAGGTAAACTGCTAAAGGTTCGAGGGCCAGTATGTACAACATTGGGGACCAAGGACATCCCTGCCTGGTACCTCTGCCTAACTGCCATCTGTCTGACACTACTGCACCCGTACGGACCCTAGCCAGAGGCGCACTATATAATAGCTCGGCCCACCTCATGTAGCATGGTCCCAGTCCGAACTGCTCCAAAGCCGCCAGGAGCCATGGCCATCGGACGGAGTCGAACGCTTTAACCGCGTCCAGCGCCACTATTGCCATTTCGCTGTCATCACTGCCCCCCTTTTCCACCACCCTGTGAAGGCGCCTGTGATTGTGGGTAATATTCCTGTTCGGGACATAGCCCGTCTGGTCAGGATGGATCAGCTTGCCTATTACCCTCCGCATTCTGGCCGCCAGGACCGCTGTCAGGATCTTACTGTCCTGGTTCAACATCGACAGGGGCCGGTAGGAGCCACAGTCGTGCCCCGGTTTGTTGGGTTTGGGGAGCGGTACTATAATCGCCTCCCTGAGCGACTCTGGTAGCCGCCCCACCTCGAACGCTTCGTTAAACATCTCCAGCATGGGCGGGAGCACCTCCTCCCCATACGCTTTATAAAATTCACTGGGGAACCCGTCTGCACCTGGGGCCTTACAAGTGGGCAGCTGCCGCACAATCTCCTGCAGCTCATCCAGAGTGATCTTAGCATCCATTTCCTCTCGCTCTTCGTCACTTATCTTGGGCAGGCCTATGTCTTCAAGTACTACCTCTATATCCTCCCGGCTTCCCCCCTCTCGATCCTCATATAATGCTTGATAATATTCTGCGAATGCTCCATTCACCCCTTCCTGGGTGTTCTGCTCCACTCCCTTTTCAGTGATAACTGATCGGATCGGGGATCTTGGGGTCTCGCTCTTATACAGCCAAGCAAGAAGTCTGCCCGTCTTGTCTCCCCCGGCATGCAACCTCTCAATGTACTTCCTGTAATTCAGGTTACAAAGCCTGTCCCAATGTTCTGCGCACCTCTGTTGCAGTTTAATGACCTCCTCCATGTCCGTCCCCCCCTCCCCCAGCTCTCTCTCCAACTCAGTCTCGGCTCTACGCAGATCTGCCAGGACTCCTCCCATTAATCCTTTGGATTTAGCAATGGCAACCCCCCTCATTACAACCTTAAAGGCCTCCCACAAAGTACCAGCCGACTTGACGCTGCCTGTGTTCGTTTCAAAATAAGCAACAATCTCCTCCCTCACTTCTTCTCTAAAGACTGGATCCCTGAGCGCTTCCGCCCTGAGGCGCCATGTTGGAATACGCGCACGTGGGGGACAAAGCTGCCAACGCATGACCAGGGGCGAGTGGTCCGACAGGACTCTCGCCCTGTAGTCTATCTGGTCACACTCCGCGACAATGTCCGGAGTGGCGAAAAAGTAATCCAGCCTTGTGTGTAACTGGTGTGGGGCCGAGTAATGTGAATATTGCCTCACGCCAGGGTGTCTCGTCCTCCACACGTCTGCCAGGCCAAGGTCTACCAGCAACGCCTGCAGTACCCTAGCCGCCGGGCTGGGCCTGTCCACCCTGTCGTCTGACCTGTCCTCCTTGGGGTCTAGTACACAATTAAAGTCCCCTCCCCAAATCACAGGACCCCCCATCCCCTCACCCAGTCTAGTGGTCAGTGTCCTGAAGTATGTCACCGTGTCACGGTTGGGGGCATAGGTATTTATAACGCACACTACTTTATTTTCCACAAGCCCCCTTACCATGACCAGCCTCCCATCAGACTCCACAACCTCCCCAAGTAGCTTAAACGGGACATGTGGTGCAACCCAAATCAGCACACCTCTAGCATAGGCAGAATATGTGGATCCAACTACAGTCCCTCTCCACTTTCTCCCCACCAGTTCCAGCTTATCCCGTGTCAGATGTGTCTCCTGTAACAGGGCGATGTCTATCCTTTGTCTTTTTAGGTACAACATGACCTTGTTGCGCTTAAGGTAACTGTTAAGACCTCTAACGTTCCACGTTAGTATCCTAAGGTCCCCCATGACGCATCAGTAGCTCCCATCCCTCTCCCAGGACCCCTCGCCTCCCTCCTACCGCAAGGGCCCCCATCCCCAGTTTCTCCCCCAGGCTCATATAAAAACTGACCCGCCCCACCCCCCTAACCCCCTTAACCCAACCAACTGCCCAGCTCCATCCCTGGATCTCAGGCATCCCTGTGTTCGGTTCTCTCTGGAACCCAAGTAGAGAACCCGACAGGGTGTCACCCTACACACAGTGACTAAACTAAACTCAAACTGGGGTACAAAGACCACCCCCCGGAGGCTCCCCTCCCGCACTTCCGTATCCGCGCACACGGACCATGTTTCAAAGTCCTAACGCATACACTACCAAACAGAGTCATACCGACTATATTCCAGTCCCAATGTTCATTGCCCAACCGGGCCCGCAGCATCACTTATCTCTTCCCGTTCCATCCGCCGTCCGCTCATCTGGCTCCTGAGGACAGTTTTGTGCATCGAGCCATCCCATGGCCTCCTCCGGAGTGTCAAAGAACAGCATCTTAGTCTTGAAGAAAACCTTCAATCTGGCCGGGTAGAGCAACATATACTTGTACCCTGCTGCCCGCAATCGCCTCTTGACCGCCCCAAAGTTCATGCGACTGCGCTGCACTTGCAAGGTGTAATCGGGGTAAGCAGTAATGGTCGCCTCTCCTCGCCGTATGGTGCCCCCTTTACGAAAGTGCTCAAGGATCCTTTCCCGATCCCGATAATTGAGGATCTTGGCGATCACAGGCCTAGGTGGGTTCCCCGGTGGTGGTCTTCTACTCAAGGCCCTATGCGCCCTCTCCACCGCAAACCCCTGCGACAGGGCTCCCCCAGTGATCTCCTGCAGCAGCAAGTTCTCAATAAACTCCGTGGGATTCTGGCCCTCAGCCCCCTCCGGCAGGCCCACGATGCGAACGTTGTTTCTCCGTGCACGTCCTTCCGCCTCTTCAGCCCTACTTTCCAAGTTGCCCACCCGCTGCACCAGGGCATGGATATCGCGCTTATGTGCAGTGCAGTCCGCCACAGTAGGGCCCATCTCCTTTTCCAAAGTTTCCGCGTGCTCAGCCAGGGCCCGCACATCCTGCCTCAGGAGGTTCACGTCCTCCGGCACCGCCCCAACCTGTAGTTCCAACGCGGTTTTCAATTCGGCCACGGCAAGTTAGAGCCTGGTCTCCCACGTCGCCTTCAGATCCGCGATCGCAGCGAGAACCTCCTGGTTCGCAGCACCGGCGGCCATCTCCTTGGTCTGAGCCTTATCCTTGCTCCTGGCACCCTCCAGGCCGGGCGACGTCTTGGCGTATTCGTCGAGCGTGGGCTGTTTATTCTTCGCCCTCAGAGGCTTGTTCGACATATCTCCAGTCAGGAGCGTCCCTCCGGTCGCGCTCTGGTCCAAGCCAGGGAGGCACTATGCCCATACGCCACGACTCTGTTGAGAGTCTCAGCTCGCCCAGCAGTCTCAGGCACCGCTGTTGTCCGGCGCTCCCCCCAGATGGGCAGGGTCGCGCTGCCCCCTTCGTGCCGCTGAGAGGGCGCACGTATGTTGTGGTCCCAATCTACCGCTCCTTTGTCTCCTCGTCAAGCGGCGGCGGCCATTTTGTCATCCGTCGAGGTCTGGCCGCCAGTGCTTCATTCGGCTCTTAAGTATCCGTGCGCACTACGAACCCATATAAAAATGTGTCCTCGCGTGCAGCCGGACTTCATGTACACAGTCTTCCAATTTTCGCCAAATCACAGCGGTCCTTGCGCGGTATCAGTCGGATTATGTACGGATCAGCGGGAGCTCCCATTCAGGCACGTCCTTTCACATGGCTACCAAGCCACGCCCCCCACAGAAGCATACATAGCTCGCCTATTCACACAGATAATTGAGCTTCAGCATAGAGCAGCCCTAGAAGAACAGGATATATGGCTCAAATGTGGGTGTGTGCAATCACCCACGGACCACTTATGGAGATAGTAAAGTACAGGAAAAGTAGTGATGCCTGTAGAGTTATTACACACTGCTTTTGGGCAATTGCATTAACCTTTCCATAGCTCTAGAGAACACATTACAGCAGACATTCAAGAAGATTGGTTTATCCCCAATTTGCAGGAACACCTCTCAACTATGGTTGTACAATGTACCAAATGCCAAGTATTTGGTTCAGGTATGACCCTCAGAACATCGCAAGGAACTCTACCCGGCCCTGTCGGCCCATTCCGCCCATTCCGTGAACTGCACATTGACTATGCAGACATGGGGGAACGGTGCATTGTGGAACAATATCTGATTGTAGTGGTGTGTCCGTTCTCCAGATGGGTTGAGAATGGCCCATTGGCCACCCAGATGTCAAGTGTGCTGCAAAGTTCCCTGTCAGAGAGGTCTACCACCACTGGGGACTGTATTTCATCCCCCCTTACCCCTGGCACCAACTCCCAAGCCACCAAAGTGCATGCCACAGTCATATAATAGTAGGTTTAGCGTGTTAGTATAAAAGTAACCTTGTATTTTACGAGTGACCTGACCATCACCAGACAACAGGATGAGCCCACCTGACTCACATGCAGTTTGTTAGATGGCGAGGAAACCAGCCAATAGTAGCCTGTCATTCCCTATGGAGCAGGCCCATGTATATGATCTTGCGAATCAGTGGCATCAGTTTTTACTGTATATGATGATGACACTGCTTTTTAAGCGGCTGCTTGTTCTCAGAGTAACCAGAATGTTCTCAAACAGCAGAGTCCTTTGCTGATATTTGTATTCTGCAATATTAAATCTTTTTATCCTTGCAAAGCTATCTCCTGGCTTATTTCCCCAGAAGTGGGGGAGAGGGAAGGAGGAAAGTGCAGTGGTAGAGGGGGAAGTGGAAAGTGCTGAGCATAGGAATGAAAAACAACAACAAATGGTAGTGCAGCCAACAAGCGGCAAGTGCTAGGTTGAAAGTACAGACCAGGCGTGTCTTATAAGTGCAGGGGAAGGGGGGACTGTAGGGTAACAGATACAGACCCAAAGTACAAAGGTTGTGAGGAGGCAGTGCAGGTGTATGGCAGGATGGGCAAGTACCTGGACTTGAAATCAGATGGTAACCAGGTGCACGATGCTTAAGCAGAACAGATTAATAGGGGAGATGAGGAGAGAAGGCAGAAGCAAAGAGGAAGGTCTTGTGGTGCTCCCAGAACCGGAGATGGGTCTCCTCAAGTTTCAGAGTGGCAGGGATGCTATTCCAGAGGGAGGCCCCAGCCTAAGACAGAGATCTACCCCAGCACATTTCTTTGAGAAACGGCTGACCCTGAGGGAGTTGGAGGTGAAGGAACGAAGAGCTTGAGAGGGAAGGTAATTGCAGAGGGTGAGTTGAAGGTCTTTTAGACCCAGGCCCCAGAAAGCCTTCTGAACAATGCAAAGGGTCTTGAATTTAATCCTTGCAGCCACTGTGAGGAAATGAATAGATTTCAAGGCTGGAGAGTTACAATCCCAGGGCTTGAGGCCGAGAACAAGTCTTGCAGCCCTGTTCTGGATGGGTTGCAAAGGGTGGAGAGTAGAAGAAGGTATTTTTCAGAAAGAGGCTGTTGCAGTAATCCAGCCTACAGAGAACCAGGGCTAGAGATACATTGAGGTGAAGGAGAGGAAAGGCAGAATACCTCTGAGGAGGTGCAGTTGGAAGTTTGACTTTTTAGAGACATCAGAGATGTGGGCAGAAAAGGAAAGCGTGGAGTCGAAGATGACTGTGAGGTTCTTAGCCTCGCAGGTGGGGGTAGGAGGAGGGACAAGGGAAGCACTTCTGTATGTTATTTTATATATTTGTGCAAAACAATTAATCGAATCACTGGAATAGCATAATGTGGACTGCCTGATAACAAGTTTGCCATTATTTCCGCAAAAAAAAGCCAAACGCAATTACCAATATTGCAATTGATGAGCATCAACTTAAAGGGTCTGCATGATTCAAAGTCTTGCAGACCGTTATCTATTCTCCATTTTGAAATCCCCATGGGAAAAAGTCAGTTTACTGCATGGGGGATTACCATATTCATCAATGGTGCATGCACTACTGCTTTTGTGGGGCGATAATTAACAGAAACAAAAATCCTCATTTGGCAAAGTGGTAAAACATACAGTAGGGTGTTGTTGAACGTAGGGAAGTCTTTTCTATGGTAGATGATGTGTCCTTTGAGTGCAAAGTATAGTTCGCTGCATATATACATAGATTAATGTCGTAGATCGAGTTCATCTTCTTTCTAGGGTTTTAAGGACGCGTGTAGTTCTTTAATCCGCTCCAATATGTTATCTGAAAGGTCTACGGTGAAGCAGCAATAATGCAAACCAGACTGCGCCCCGTGTAACAAAGGAAATTTAACTTTCATAAACTCATTTAAAAAATGAATTTCCACTGACTGTACTGGAAGAATACGGAGGGAAAAAAAAAGATGAAACGCATCTTTAGCATGCCAAAAACATCTGGTTTCATATTTTCAGACCAAAAGGAAATTGCACGAAGACTGAAATCTTATGTTTTGATTTATTTTATTATTTGGGGGCTTAGAAGCTGCCAGTCACAAAGTGAAATTTTATGATGATAAATAAATACAGAAAACAATCTGACAAAACATATTGTGGAACAAAGCAGTATCTCAAGTTTAATTAACTGATAACAATGTTTCAGACAGAAGAACGATGCCACCAATTATGGACCTGCATTAAAACCAGGCTACCAGTGCAAGGATGGAACCGATCACTTAGGGCTGAAAGCAGAGTTTCTCACAGCAGCACCCTGGTGAAGGAGACATGTAGAAACAGATCAAATGAAATATGCCACTATGAAACCTTTCAGACCGCTGAGTAATGTTCGTGTTCCTCTTTATAAATACCTAAAAAAGGTACTTTGTGTATTCATGCCATTTAAAGAAAAAGCGATTGATGGTGCTTTATAATATACCGGATAACTGCTTGCACAACTGGAAGGTTCATTCTCCAGCAGGTGCGTCGATATAAAATTGAACCCACCAACATGCAACTTGCTTTTTTTGCACACAATTATTCAAATGACTGAGTGATATCGTGTTCCCAGTCGGATTCTGTTACTAGCAAGAACAAAGAAAAGTGATATACACTATCAGAAGAGATGTATGTTTATGAAGGATTAGAATTCACTCCCATGAAACAAGACCTGAATTCAGTCACAGTCAGTGCCCAATTAAGACTGCCTCTGGCCTTAAGACATACCGGCAGCCCTTCCTGAGAGTTTGCAAGGTTGAACAAGCTTTGACAACAACATCATTTGGCTTCGTTTATAGGCACTGTGTATGGATTTTTCAGACATTACCATCATATGCTCTGGTGCTCACACCTTTTCATAGGGATGGCATCAGAGGCGCAAGCCATTGCATCGTTGCTAGGGATTGCTATTAAGTGCCACAAGCGCACACCATTTCCAGGTACTTCCATTCAAAAACCAGGTAATCATACTATGGACGGCCATTAAATGCTCTGAAACGCACATCAGTGCCAAAATTTCAACAGCAGTTCAGGTGCTCACACCATTGCTATGGATTATAATTAAAAAAAAAAACTGGCACTAATGTGGAGGACAGGACTGTCAACATGTGCCCAGGTACTCACTCAATGTATAAAGATTACCATCAAATGTCACACATTCCCAAAACCCCACACCATAGTCCTGTATTGCAATGAAATATCTATGTACTCGCCCTATCACCAGTGGTTGTCATCAGATTGCCAGGTATTCTTCCAATAACAATTGTGGTTGATCTCAACTGTTCACAATTTGCAACTATTTTCTCATTGCAGAATGCAGGCACTTTGCCAGGGAGAGCTCGCCTGTGCGCATTGCTGGGGCTAAGCCCACCTTTATGGTTTAATAGGCCACCATTATTGTCTCTCTTTTTGAGGGTGTGGCTGATCCCTGATGACAGTAACAGTGATCTTCTTTCCATGAATTCTTTACCGTCTCCTGCCCACATCGCTATTTCTGCATTGAAATCTCCTACCAATATTTAATATACTTTCAAGTAACCATGCCGTGCACTTCCCAGAGTGCCTATAAGGTCTGAGTCATTTAGTGTTGCTCCTGGAACTGCCGATATTGCTGTGATGATTGATGATCTTTCTAAGTGTTGTCTTGAAGTTGTGTAGTTGTGTAGTGCAAGTTCTACTTCGGTCCTTACTCTTTGATTTTTGTTTCAACCACCTCCTGGTTTTCAGTGTCATCCTTACTCCTCCCTAATGTTTTGTGCATTTAGGTGCGGTTCACATTTGTTTGATCTAAGTGGGCACAAGGTGTGTTCTTTCATCTGTTTCCCTTTCTCATAAATATGCCTTGGATCTTGAATTGATGTGGGTTGTGTGATTGTATTTTTGTCCTCTAATATGCCCCTTTAGGATTTCTTTCAACTTGTGGTTATATATTACACGGCCACAGTAGTGGCCGTGTAGTTATGGTTAAGTTGCTGTTTCCATAGGAAGAGCACTTTTGGGCGGCTTATAACTTTGCTCTCCCGAGACGAATCTTCACCAAACTTTGCAAAAGTAGTATATGGCCCACTCTGAATTTCTTTGCAAAGTTTGGTGAGGATTCGTCTGGGGGGGGGGCAAAGTTATAGGGGGGTCCCAAAACTTATTTTTTTCCCATAGACTGAATGTGGAAAAAACTTTGCTCGCGTCTACAGCCCAAACCGCTGGACGGATTTTCACCAGATTTGGACCACAAGTAGTGGCTTGGTCCTGAAAGTGTGCTTTTGCAGATTTGGTGAAAATCTGTCCAGTAGTTTTTTTTAAAATGACCAAAAAGTAGGTCATAAAAAATGAGTGATATCTGTGTTCGGTCCGCGGACACACTTCCCTGTTTGCTCGGTGTACAGTGTCCTGATTGGCCAATCGGCTTGCGTCATGTCCGCGGACATGAGACGTGTTAGCTGATTGGAGGGTGTAGAGCGTGAAGCTCATCAGATTTTCGGTAGCGCCCGCCATCTTGGTTTTGTGGACACCCGCGGACAGCGCGGTGAAACTTGGTTTAAAATTTGTATTTAGTAGAGTGTGTTGGTGTGTAAGAGTGTTTGGGGAGGGTGGGAGAGTATGAGATAGGTTAAATGTTGTATTTTTTTATGTGGTAGACCCTCTTGTTGTGTTCAATTTGTCTGCGGACATTATGGCTGTTCTGAAATGTTCTAAATAAACAAAATGGTGGGGTGTTCTGAGGACGCAATAGGTGTCCGTTTTGTTCGCAAGCAAGCTGAAACTGTTCTAAGAACACTCGCGGTGTCCTGAAATGTATGTAAATAAACAGAATGGGGGTGTTCTGAGGACGGTGTCCATATTGTTCGCTGGCAAGTTGAATGTGATCTAAGAACACTTGCGGTGTCCTGAAATGTTCGTAAATAAACAAAATGGGGGTGTTCTGAGGACACTGTGCGTATTGTTCGCTGGCAAGTTTAATTTGTTCTAAGAACACTCGTGGTGTCCTAAAATGTTCGTAAATAAACAAAATGGGGGTGTCCTGAGGACGGTGTCCGTATTGTTCTCTGGCAAGTTGAATGTGTTCTAAGAACATTGTTCTAAATAAACCAAATGGGGGGTGTTCTGAGGACGCAATATGTGTCCGTTTTGTTCGCAAGCAAGCTGAAACTGTTCTTAGAACACTCGCGGTGTCCTGAAATGTACGTAGATAAACAAAATGGGGGTGTTCTGAGGACGGTGTCCGTATTGTTCGCTGGCAAGTTGAATGTGTTCTAAGAACACTCGCGGTGTCCTGAAAAGTTTGTAAATAAACAAAATGGGGGTGTTCTGAGGACGCTGTCTGTATTGTTCGCTGGCAAGTTGAATGTGTTCTAAGAACACTCGCGGTGTCCTGAAAAGTTCGTAAATAAACAAAATGGGGGTGTTCTGGGGACGCTGTGCGTATTGTTCGCTGGCAAGTTTAATGTGTTCTAAGAACACTCGTGGTGTCCTAAAATGTTCGTAAATAAACAAAATGGGGGTGTCCTGAGGACGGTGTCCCTATTGTTCTCTGGCAAGTTGAATGTGTTCTAAGAACAATGTTCTAAATAAACTAAATGAGGGGGTGTTCTGAGGACGCAATATGTGAAATTCAGTGAAAAAACTTGTTAAAGGGACGTTATGGTTAAGTTGCACTACTAAAAACCTATGAAATTCAGTGAAAAAAACTTTGTTAAAGGGATGTAATGGTTAAGTTGCGCTACTAAAAACCTATGAAATTCAGTGAAAAAACGTTGTTAAAGGGACGTTATGGTTATAAGTAAAACCGAAAAACCCTTGAAATTCGCCAGTTATTGTAAGCTAAACAACCATAACTCGCGCCACCACCGTGCACTGTTAAGACTAACACCCACAACATCAAAGATGACATCACAAATGTCATTGATGACATCACTGATGACATCACATGTGTATTTACTTTTCATGTAATGTGTGTACAAGGGATTCTTATTATAATGTTGAGAAAAAACTGTCAAGGATCATTGGAATAAATGTAATGAGCTAATTAGTGCATTAAGCAATGCATTGATATAAATAGTATTCTATTATGAAGTTCTATCCAGTATACTAACCTACTCATGCAGAAACATAGGCATTGTGTGCAGCATATATCATGAAGGTACAATATTCATAATGTTGATATGTTGAATATGAAATGATAACTGTTTTGTTATTAGAGTTTTGCGTACTGTGAAATATGTAATAAGTAGCTAATAAAACCCACGTATTACATAATTGCATTATTACAAACAAAACACAAAGAGACAAGAACACATACAAATGTGGGTATATACAGGGAAAGTGAAGTAAGCAGAAAAGCAGAAGTAGTAGCAGAAATAATTCATAACCTAACTTATTATCTTTATGCAAATACATGATTGCTCTGTTTGAAAGCTGCTAATTACCTTATGTATATGTATCACATGATGTGACTGGACCCTAAGGAAAGTAATGTGAGTACAATGTATACAAATATGAGCATATACAGGGAAAGTACAGTAATAAAAAAACAACAGAACTATCAGAATGTGGTGATAACTCTACTGATTATCTTCATGCACAGAAAGGATTGCTGTCTTTCAAGCTTGTGTTTTCCCCTATGTATATGTTTCATATAATATGACTGGACCCTAAGGGAATTACTATAAGAACATACTTGAAGGATAAGTCTACAAATATAGTATGTTTACAATTTTTAGTTCCTGACTGTTACTGAAGAAAACCATGTGGCCTAGATATGTCAGTAATGGAAACAAGAGGGAGCCAGACATGTGATGCCATCAGTGATGTCATCAATGACATTTGTGATGTCATCTTTGATGTTGTGGGTGTTAGTCTTAACAGTGCACGGTGGTGGCGCGAGTTATGGTTGCTTAGCTTACCATAACTGGCGAATTTCAAGGGTTTTTCGGTTTTACTTATAACCATAACGTCCCTTTAACAAAGTTTTTTCACTGTAGATATATATATATATATATATTTTTTTTTTTGGTGGATCTCCAACTTCTTTCAAGACCTTGGATCACTTGGGATTTTAAGTGCATTTAATGTATGCCCATGTGGGGTAGGAGGATTCTTGTATTTGAGCAAGGGCTTGCTACAGGATTGCAGGCTTTTATCAAGTTGATCAATTACCATGAGCATCCAGTATGGACATCACTGGGACTTGTGTTTTTGCGATCGGGACTGTGCTGTAAATAAATTCTGGGGCAGTATTATCGAACATTTACACTATTTCTAAAATGTAACATATATTGACACGATTTCTAAAATGTAGCAAATCCTGTTAGCACAAGTTTTGATGATTACATAATTTGGAACCCAGAAAGCAGTTTTTATCCCAACCAATATTAGATAAAACATATTGCAATGGAATGATATGGTTCTGCTCATTTTGTATTTTGTTTTGCAAGGGTTATAGTGAATGCAGCAAATCGTGATTGCTCCAAAGTTAACTACTATGGTATTACATAACATAAGATTTCCGAATATTTTTAACCAGTTCAGATATCTGAGCTCAAATGCTGATTTGTCATTGTTTTTGTCTACGCAATAGGAATAAACCATGTTGCTCCTGTTTTACAATGTGAAAGATATGACTTTGTTTCAGGCAAGCAGCAAAAAGTGGATTTGCTTCATTTGAATCATCAATGCACATGTCAGATAATCCAACCACCATTGTCCCCTTCCCTTTAATTCATGCATGCCAGCTGTCTCCGTGGGAGTATCTTGCATACGGCTGGGTGGTTTCAGCATCTCCTCTCAGGTATTCCTTTCCTTTTCTGGTTGCTTGCTATATCTGTTATTCAACGGTTGTCCGTTTTTGACTTTTATTTGCACCTCTTCAGTTGAATGAGCTGAAATTTGGGGTGATGTTAAAGGGGAGGTCGCTATCTGGGACTGAGTAATGGAGGTGTAGTGTTTCATCTCCAACCTGTTGTCTGCTGCTGAAATTAAAGATCACTTACACATTGCTTGAGATTTTCAATAATTTGCCTCCATTTCTCCACTTCACTTCTGACGGTTTTTACTGCTATCCTTTATTATTCCCAGTGTGCACATGTTATGTTTGTGATTGTCTACATGTGTTTGTGTCTCATGTGTTACTTAACCATATTGTAGAAATAATTTTGTGTTTGCCAAGTGGTTATTTTTTGTTATTTCCTTCGGAGGTGTAGCTGCCTGTGAATCATTGTCATTAGCTGGTATCACTGCTTTTACAGGAATCAGCTTTGTACACAGCAACAGAGATGCCATGAGTTTTTGAGTGATGAGTTCTGTCAGCCTATTGATTGCATACTCACCCAAGTTCTGCATACCCACTGTCAGGTCTCATGTGTGCCTTTGGGTCCGCCATGGATGCAGGGTAGCAAAATAAGTGAGGTGGTGATGTCCCAGGAGAAGAATTACAAGTGTAGTAGCTGATGAGAAGGCTGACAGAGGGCAAGCGGGAGCCAGGACACAGAGTAATGAATGCATAGCAGTGGAGCGGGGAGAGAGAGAGAAGACAAAGAGGTGTAGGGGAAAATCCGTGCAAGGAGGTGACTGGTTGGTGGGGAGATGAGGATTGATATCATAGTGGGTGAGGGCAGAGAGAAGGTGGCAAATAGAGGGAGACAGAGCCATGAACACTTGTAAAAGAAGCAGCCTGGTAAGAGAGCCTGGAAGGCACATCGATGGAAAAGTAGCACATGTAGTGGGCGAGTAAGGACAAAAGTAGGTGATGGAGAAGGGCAGACTGGAAAAGAAAGGCCAACTGTGAAAGGTCAATCAGCAGCTTCAAATTAAAGAAACAACATGCACAACCCACAATGGCATGCAAAGCAGAAAGAGACCCATGTCTGCAACATACCCACCAAATATTGCCTACAACCACATACCCATACCATGCACAAACACTAACCCCCTTTGTTGGACACCACTGTAAATGGACCTCAGTACAATATGCTGCTGTTCATTCACCCTCAAACACACCACACACCCTGTGCGAGACAGTCCCAGAAAGTGTGCATGGATTCCACAGTGCACTGGCAACACCTACATGGACAACAGATGCACACAAGCTTAGGGAGTGGACGATTTACCATGGATGGGCCCATAATTTACGCGTGCGCGCGCGCACACACACACACACACACTATGTAGTCACTCACAGTGCTGGATTAGATCAAAACGTAATATATAAAAGAAGTCATGCAATACATCCAGGTGTAGAGAACATACAGAAAGAACAATGAACGAGTGACCTGATGGGGAATACAGAAGCAGTCCATCAGTGGTACATGTGTGCATATCTGTACAACCCTACATGCAGCAAGTGTGACAAACCAGTCCTGTGGAGTCAATGTACACAAATGCCCATAACTGTGTCACCAGAGGTAACACCATAAAGTGGAGCAGCCAAGGTTTTGTAGATCTGACAATGGACGTGTGTTTCATGAAAAATTGTAGCATGACAGGAAGCGGAATGGGCAGTCACAAACGTTAAAGAGTAGAGTGGACAGAGAGAACACCAGCAGGGGTCCAAAGAAAACACCTGGCAGTGGGATTAGAAGGGTGTCAGTAAGGAGGCAACATCACAGTCCATCAGGTGAGTGTTGGAGAACCAAAATACACTGAGTAAATAAGCACAGAGAATACATGTCGTTAATTAGCATGTACATCCATAACGTGGGAAATACTGCCATTGGCTCAAGTGTGACAAGTGCTGTACAATCCCTTCCATTTTTGTCATCAATTGTGTAAGTGCATCCCCAAAACAATGCATTTGGATCGAAGTGGAAGTGCACATACACACACATGATTGTGGGCAGACACACATCTGCAGTGACCTTTACTGTGATTCAATGATTACACCCCCAGCTAGCAAATATGTGGAATGCATGTTAAGACCGTGGTGACCAATAATACAGACATAACACAAGAGACATTGTACATCCTTACCTGCTGACAGAGCTGCCCTGATGTGATTCCCTCATAACCTCCACTGTACCTCCAAAATTTTTAAAGGATGGCTAGTGCCCGGCAGATGGCATGGGGACTAGGTACGTGAAAGGGTGCAGGACTGACCTCCCATGGAGTGCAGTTACTGGATGAATCAAGAGCACTGCAACAACTTGGGACATTGTATTTCACCGGCCATAGTCACTAAGAATGTCAATAAGTCTGTCACTAAAAATGCATACGGCACATATGTATCAATATTTTATCAACCCATTGTTACCTGCACTTGCCATCCTGTCGTCCTCAAGGAAACCATGGCAGTTGACACCACTGTGAATGGAAGCATGTCCACTCATCATTTCTTTGAGAGGGCAACAGCACATCTCTCACAGAAAGAACAAATAAACAAAACTGAGTCCATCTTGGATTTGATGACAAAACAACATATGCCTCCATCCTGGACAGGCGTATAAAAAAATAACAAAAAAGTGTCCATCCCGATCAAGGGGTAAAAATAACAAAAATTCAGACCACACCGGTCACATAAAAAAGGTCAATTTTGGACGTGGGTAAGGAAAGTCCATCATGGAGGGGGCAGGGTGAGGGTGCATGCCAATATCCAAATTATAAAAATGAAAAATTCCCTCCATGGGCTCATGGACAGCACCGCAACAGTGGTTCAGGAGGCATGGGTGTGCTAGGTCGCATATCCTGTGTTTGACCTGCTGGTGGTTGTGGTGGTGGATCCAATCCATGCAGTGCCAAGGGCTGATCTTCATTGGCCACACCTAGCTGTGACACTGCTGCATGCACTAGCACCCAATGGCGGTGAGGTCTCGATGCGCTTTCTCACAAATGGCAACAGAGTCTGCATGCACACTCACTCATGACACATTGAGTTGCTGTGACACTGTCTGCCCCAAGGCAGCCTTCACCTTGTGGAGATGTGTTCTTGTGGCAGAGAGCTCATCAGGCATTGCAGTCCTTAAGACGTCCATCTCATGCCCCAGGGCCTCTCTATGTGCCCGAGCATCTACATGCATGCAGACACCTCAGATCAGCTGGTGCCCCCTTGATGTTGGCCTCCACTTCCAGTTTGCGGGAGTGGCTTCAGGACTGCATGATCTGTAGCCGTTGTGCTTCCCAGGCCGCTGGTGGAGTATTGTTCTTGGCCATTTTATCCATACCCTCTGCAATTCTTCCCAACACATTGCCATGTCGGATGGCGGCGCACAACATTTACTGCTCCCACACTGTCTCTCCCACCTGCGCATGTCCACTACATGTGCGAGGACCATGGCTGACTGATGCAAGGGACCATGCCCCTGTGGTGACTCTGTCATTGGCTGCAATTATGTAACCCTCCATTGGACATCAGCCCCAGAACTTGACGCCAACTCATGGGAGGGTGGCCTTGCAACCATAACCACCGCAGACGTGGGGCCAACCACTGACTGGCCATGTGAAGCCATCTTCACAGCCACAGACTCAATGGCCCCCTCTAATATGCTGGTTGGGACACTCACCTTCTTCCTCTGTGAGGCAAACACTTTTGGTCCTGCATCCAAATCAGCTGAGTGAGAGGAGTACAAAGAGGATGCAGCACAACTGATGATCATCTGTAGCACCAGTGGGTTTTCATGTGAACAACACCACAGGCTCCACTGGTGGTCTGACGAACCAATAGCTTTTCTTTCCAATCCTCTTCTGCATCTGGTGCATCCTCACCTACACATGGACAGAGAATGACATATTGAGTCATGTGCCTCCACACAAAAATGCGTATGTGCATCAAAGTGCACACATACACAAAATGGCAGTACACTATGAGCTGTACGCCATGGATGTATGGCTCTTGCTGACATGCGCCACCCTGTCCACTCCCCCGGGTCCTGTCCATGCCGTCAGTGTGCACATTGACGTACAAAAGTGGCATACACATGACTGATGGTCCATGCAACTGTCATGTCAGCACAAACTCAGGGGCGAGTACTGCACATGGGGCATTGTAATGCTGAAGTCCATCACATGGCATCAGTCAGCCACCCAAATCCACTCATACTACCACCATCAAAACATGACACACGATACATGATTCCAACTGAAAATTGGACAACTAGTCCTTTGAAGAGTGCTCCTGTGAGTGCATTGGGACACAGAATACATGCATTCCCTCACCGTTGTCATCCACTCCATTCACCCAACATGAAAACCACTGCCACGTGTCACCTTAGTGCAATCATGAACCCTAACCAGGACAGCAAGGCCCATTGCATTGTTGTGTGGAGCATAGGCATTTCCAATGAACAACATGATACATTTGCAGCAAAGATGTGTGCACTGTTAAAATCACCAACCTCTCAATGTAGGGCTCACTGTGTTTGGTAGATAAGTGAACACACATATGACTGTCACTGTGTTCTGTGTCATATCAATGACAACATCAGATCTCCCAGCACCCTGTGTGGGGCTCCATCTTTGCGTGAGTCCCCTGCTGCCTCCTGTCTAGCTGAAGTCAGGCATATGCATTGTAAATTGACATTGTGTGTGATGACACTGCCATTCACATGACTTTGTCATATGAAACGTCAGTCGATGACTGGCCATGAGTGAGGGACCAACAGTCATTGACTGTCATTTTGAATGATACTGTCAAGTAATGGCCACTGTCATCTCATACTATGCAAACTGCTACTGCACATCATGGGTGTAGGTTGAGCACCATATTTGTCCTTGCCATGTGTGGCCGCACAACTTGGTATACCCTTGCACCAGCACTATGACAAAAGTGCCTTAAATAGTGAAGTGGGAACAATGAAACATTCTTCTACCACATGTATGCCATACTGTACACCCTTATTAATGGCATGAATCAAGCGCAGATTTCTCCTCAAATACAATTCTCCACTGTGACACATACCCTTCCTATACTGCCACTACATGGAAGAGTAATAGAGATTCAGATGCCGGCACTCTCAGTAGAAGCTTGGCCCTACTTTTTTGGTCATGCTCCACCCATGATGCTGAGGTGTGTGTCTCTGTACAAATGTGGAGGCCATACGACATATCCTGAGCCATCTTTGTCTGACATACTTATGAAGGTCATACAAGTTTCAGGAGTAGCATGCAGGTGCAATAATCATTCCATAGAGTAATGCCTCTGGTATAGGTGTCATTGTTTGTGAATAAGTCCCTGTCTATAAACATCATCTGCGGAATATGGGTCATTGTTCATGACTGTGCATACGTTGAGTAGCCGCGCCTCTTGAACACATCTCACACAACACAAGGTCAACAGAGCCATCATGCCACATCTGAATGGGCAATGTAACTGGCATGTCTTTCCTCATGAAACAGATGGCACAATTTTGGACTAGTATGCATGTCTCAAGTACACAGGCAGGCCAATCTCTATGCCAGAGTACAGCACAATGAAGCGAGTGACAAGGCATGTGTCTGTCATGTATCAACTGATGGACACTTATAAGCCTTTCATGTCAGACAGGTGCTTCTAATTTGAAGTGGATATACATGTTTGAACAACTACCATGCACATACATGAAATAGTATGCAGACAGGTACACTCATTGGCATTAACAATGCCTGTAACTGTTCACATCTGCTGGCTATGGACATATCATTTTCAGACTGAACGCTGACCCACCATGAGCTATTGTTCACCATGCAGAGTATAGTGTAACCCCTTACACCATACAAGTGTAATTGCATCAACATCGCGCCTGCTTCTCGGGGCAGTCATCTGTGGGCACTAATGCATTGTCAGTCTGGTCACACCACAGGGTGTCATGACAAACAGCTGTGATATGCATCACGAAAAGGCATCCTATGGGTGCAGGTGAGATTTTGAACATGCAACTCAGCATCAATTGATGTGATTGTCATCTATCACATATATTGGGTGAGCAATGCAAAGTGACAGGCTGCAATAATGTAGTAAACAACAGTATATGTAGGTGTGTCATTAATTGTCCATGGCACACAGGAATTACCTATGGGTGATATGGGCCTGTCAGAGAGGGCACGTCAAGGGGTCTGGAAATTTGCTCATGTTCTTGACATTGATACCCTGCATGCATGTACTGTCACTGCTGTGTAGGCCAGCAGACAGTGACGTGTACTGTCACACGAAGATGTGCCACACTTGTCCACCACATAGGATATTTCCCGAGTAAAGGCCATGTGACATTGAAAGGGCCCCCAAGCGACCCTCGGATGTGGAAACAAGGCACAATCACCACACACGAATGGATACGCCAGACACGAGGTTCTGTTCCCAAAATCTAGGTTTTATTGCAATACAAAATAGTCCCAGTTGGTCAAACGGTCCCATGCCCCGTGACGTGTGTCTCACAGACCTCGGGGGACGCAAGAGAAGTGAGAGACGTACATCAGTTACATATATACAAAAGGAGCGCCTTACAATCAGCAATGACACAGTATGACACATTCAATGCCGCCCCCAATTAATTTCCCTTTGAATTAGAGGCGATGATTGACCATTGTGACAAATATGACACCTTAGACCACCATATTTAGTAACGGTTTGCAATCTCCAATTTTACAGACACCATTCTTTATTTGCGAGAACACAGCATTTCTGTTTCCATGGGCAAGCTGCGCGCAGGAGACTGGCACATACCAGGCCTCACTATCTCTTAGTTTCGATTCTCTCTCTAGAGGTCAGCCCGCTCTCCGGGGCCTCACTGTGCTCAGGAAGGGGGGCCGTAAAGAAGAACATAATTCAACTCTTTAAATGCTAGTTTCATACATTGCTATGCTTTCAGGAGACTCGATGGCATTTGTGTACTGATTAAAATGCCTTGCTCCCTGCCTTCAAGGATATGTGAGGGAGGGAATCAGGCATTTCTGTCTGGCTTTCCAGTGTAATGTTTCAACATGTTTCTTAGCCTTGGATCATTGAAGCGAAATAATATCTACAGCAAAGCAGTTTTACATGAGGCAAAGTGGCAACGTTAGAGAGAGCAGAGAGAAAACAAAATGGCGATTCTGGTCATCTTAAAATGGCCTCACTCTAGTTGAACTGATAGCTGCGTGACTTATAATGAGTATATATTCTTAACACCGTAAATGAGGCGATTGGTCTTCGGCCAACCAATTAATCATGCATTTCCTTCCACCCAAGGGGTGTTTAGTATTTCTGGACTGACAAACCCTCCTCTTGGCCGTATGCCAAATGCCTCATCCATTCATTGCATCCTCCTCCGACCAAGTATTTGGATCAGATTTGGAATCTGATTCAAATTCTGACTCATATACACTTGTTGTCTCCTCCTTATTATTATCAATGTCAATTGCCATGAATTCTTTAATGGTTTCAGATTCATTACTATTGTGAGTGCTTGATTTAGTACTGTTTTTTCGTTCCATCATTTTACACATTCTTCACTAATTTCAGTACATACTATAGGGAGACAATGTATGCAACAACAACATGTCACGAATATTCCTAGGATTGCTACTAGGATTGCAAATAGCTTCCATCACCAGGATCGTAACACTTCCCAAAACCCGGAGCTTATGTTCAATTCCCAGCCTCCTTCAGGGGGGGTGAAGATCCGAGCTTCATACATGCAATTTTCTTATTGCCTCAAAAATCGTGGGGAAGGAGTTGCTTACAAATACAATACACGCTGATCCCACGATTTTGCAAACACCGCTGCGATCAACTAAGATTATATCACGGGCCATTCTATTTTGCAGTGCCATCAATCTAATTCCTTTCTCTTCAAGAGACATATTATATAATATATCAGTGGTTCCATTTATTGTTTCTTCCAATATCCTAGACAGTTGTCTTATGTTATAAGAGTTTATCGCCTGGCCCCAAAATGGTATGAATGATTTTGCTACGTCCCCTACAATCAACCTGTCTTCAATTTTCCGGCAAGGTCGTGACCTGGTCAATCTGGTTATATCTGATTTTTTTAAAAGAAACACTCCAGGAAACAGAAATCCCAAATAGCACGTGCCTCCCCAGTTCCTAGGTAACCAAGGATATGATTTTCTCTACATATGAAATACACAGGATCTCCCACATATATTGGTTCCACATCTTTATCAAGGAATGCTATGTTCCTGCATCTGGTAAATGTTCATACCTGGAAAGAACCTTTTTTCTTTAAACAGAATGGGACAGAATGAGGGTTATAATTCACTGTATACGAAGGGGGTTCTCCATCCTTATTCCCCTGTGGGTTCAGGTGGAACGTGATCACAGACGTTTTATAAGGTACAGACAATCAATCCTGTGGCATTATTGCTGGTGTAATAAATCGTCTTTTATGGAATATGGAGCAACCCACCGGTTTCATAATCACTTCCTCCAATTCATTCATGTTTGTTTTGTCTAATTGAACAGTTTCACTTTCGTTCCATTTCCCATAGTATAGGGCACTCAGAGAGGCATAGCATGCGGAAGTCAATGGCAGGGGCTGTACATACCATCCTATTCATTTGCCACCATGTTGAGGCAAGTGGACACAAACCCTACAATTGTTTTTTCTTAGGATTGAGTGTGTCATATTCATTATTAATAGCAATGTGTTGTTCCCATATCTTTACCTATGTTTCTCTTCCATTGGGGACAAGGTATAGGAAATCACATGGACTGGGCTTTCCGTTGTGGAAATGTTCACAATAGGCAAAAGTACTTCAAGAGGGTGCGTTTCTTCTAGGTACCATAATACTGATATGGTCAATATTGGGGCTAATATACTCATTATACACATTATTATGGTTAGACCCAACATATAATTCTTTCTACCATGTCCTTTTTTCACCTTCCTATGTACTGCGTTTAACTCGCTATCAGCATTGGTGCAGGAGGGGGTATTTGCTGGTTCCGACATTCTTCTCTCGTCTTTCTTCTTCTGCTGTTCTCGTCGTGAATATCTTTTGTTCATGTGCTTCTCAGGATATTGAAAGAGTTCAATCAATGTCTACAGTCTTTCTATGCCAGTTTTCTATCTGCCTGGATTGCTTATTTATTTGGCAAGGCCTCCGTGCATTTTGTACATTGCTCTAGAATTTCTAGCAACTGCCTTTGTACCACGTGCGCCCCGCTTGTTCGCTCGGGTTCCTGACACATGGATTTATCACCGAAGAGTTGCGTTTGGTGAGCTGTCTGACTTGCACAACTCTTACGCCACCCTCCTCTAGGCCTCCAGTTCCCACTTCATCCAAAAATAGGAAACAGAGGCAAGAAAATCACAAAGAGATGAAAATGTGATCACTCCCTTTTTCTGCTCCGCAGGTTGTACCGATTTGCTCCTGGTATCGTGTGATCGACAAATAGTGCGGGTGCACTTACGGTCTCAAGCTTGGAGTCAGCCTGGGGCACAATGGCAGATGATGATGGGTGCCCAGGTGACAATGCAGGCTGTGGCGCAACAGAAGATGGTGGGCGCCACAGAAGTATGTGCTTGAGGTCCGCCAGCAGGGGTGCAGCATCTGCTGGACAACGTTGAGGCACTCTTTGCCCATCCGCTTTTATGGCAATCTCATCAGGCTTTGTTTCAGGATCAGACAGCTTCTGTGGCAAGGGACTGGCAATGGCATTTTTCGTTTCTGGAACTGATGCTGTCTCTTTCTGGTCTTTGTCCCGATCAGTTGACATGTCAAATGGCGATGGGACTTTCTTGGCATGAATCCATGCCTTTCGTCCACCCACGCGTATCGCTGTCTGCGTGGTCAGGAGTATTTGGTACGGCCCACATCACCTGGGTGCCAGCAATGTTTTCCGTTCGTAGTTTCTGATCAGCACCCAGGTTCCTGGCTCCAATGCATGTCCTGGGCCAGTATATTGCACCGGTAATGCCTCCTGCACCTGGTGATGAATCAAACGCAGTTTTTTTACTAACAGATTACAATAAATGCTGAGTACAGGGTATTCTACCTCTCTCATTCTCTTCAGCTGAGGTGCGCACCACACATTCGCCGGTCTCCCCATTATGATTTCATATGGGGAGAGCCCAGTTCTGGCCTGCACTGATGTTCGCATGCACAGTAACGCTATTGGTAATGCATCTACCCAATTTAATTTGCTGCCTGCACAGATCTTACTGATTTTGGACTTCAAGATTCCGTTGTGGCGTTCAATAAGACCGGCTGACATCGGATGTCTCGAACAATGGAATCGTTTATCGATCTGTAATTGTGCACAAATCTGCAGTATCACTGCACCTACAAAATGCAGACCATTGTCCGACCATATGACACGGGGCAGACCGAAGCGGGAGAAATACTCTTTTAGCATTACTTTCGCCGTGCTCATGGCTGTGCAGTCTTTCGATGGATATGCTTCCACCCATTTGCTGAATGCACATAAGATCACCAAAACATACTTCAGATTTTGGCATCTCTCCATTTCTATGAAGTCAAAGTGAATCACTTCGAATGGCATAGAGGGAGGTCCAAAACTTTATGTTGGAGTCATCATTCCCTTTCCCACATTGTGCTGTAGGCATGTAATGCAGTTTTGTACCAGCCTCTCTGCATTCTTTTTATGAGTGGATTTTCCCAGACTGTGGCTAAATGTTGGACTATTTTCTTCGCACAGATGTGTGTGGGACTGTGAGCCATTGTAACCATTGCGTTTACATAAGCATTTGGTAGCATCCAATTCCCGCTTTTCTTGTCCACCCAACAACCCTCCAAGTCCAGTTCTGCAGAGCCCTTGGCCCATCCCTGTATTTTGTCGGCGGTAGCTTCCGCCAGCATCTCTTTAACAGTTGCAATTCCATTCTCTATCATGCATGGCACTTCCTCCGATTGTACTGTCAACATTTTTGTATTCAAATCAGTGGCAGTCTGTTTTGCAATTTTGTCTGCAAATGCGTTTCCTTCTCCCACTTTACGTGTCACCTTTTTATGCGCCTCGCATTTCACTATTGCCAGGTGCTTGGACACGTAAGTGCAGACAGTAATCGTACAATCAGAGGGCCATGTTGAATTCTACCCCCGTGGGATGTTAAGAAACCTCTCTCGGCCCATAATCGGCCAAAATTATGAACTACGCCAAAGGCGTACTGGCTATCAGTATAGATATTCACGCTCAAGTTCTCCGAAATTTCACAAGCTCTTGTTAAAGCAATTATCTCTGCTTCTTGGGCAGAGTTATAAGGAATTCTTTTACTCTCCACAACACTTTCTAATGTCGTAACAGCGTATGCGGCAGTTGATGTGCTGTCAGGTAGTTTAAAACAGGAGCCATCACAAAACAGTTCCCCTTCTGGTTCTTTTAGGGGTATATCACTTAGATCAATTCTCCCTTTTGTTTCTTCCTCAGTAACCATTAAGCAATAATGGGGAGGCAATTCAGTCCCACCAATGTTTTCCCCTGGCGTTGGCATTAATTCTGCTGAATTCAAAGCGCTACACCTCATAATTTGGATGTTGGGCGCGAACAATACAAATTCATATCTAGTCAATCTAGCAGAAGTGAGGTGTTGCGTCTGCGTTCTATTGAGTAGAACATCTATGGCATGTGGCACCATTAAAATTAAAGTGTGCCCCAATACCATCCCTTCT
Source organism: Ambystoma mexicanum (assembly GCF_040938575.1). Classification (NCBI taxonomy): domain Eukaryota; kingdom Metazoa; phylum Chordata; class Amphibia; order Caudata; family Ambystomatidae; genus Ambystoma; species Ambystoma mexicanum. The sequence continues at coordinate 790,111,137 of NC_090939.1, forward strand.
GTTTGTTTCACTGACACAGCAGCCGCTGCGACAGCTCGCAAACATCGTGGTAGTGCGCGCGCTACAGGTCCCAGCGCGGAAGAAAAATAACTGCACCGCCTATTTCTTCCACCTTGTTTCTGTGTTATAACAGACAACGCCCATCCTTCGTTCTCATGCACAAATCGCCTAAAAACCTTTTCATAATTCGGTGCGCCCAAAACTGGAGCAGAACTCAAAATGGTTTTTAGCTAATCAAATGCTTTCTGACATTCTTCATTCCACTGCAAAGGCATCACAGCATCCTTTTTTGTCAATTCCACCATTGGTTTCACAATCAAAGCAAAGTTTATAATCCATTGACGGCAATATGAAGCCATACCTATTATCGCTCTCACTCCTTTCTGTGTCATTGGAATAGGCATACCAGAAATGCTCTCTATCCTCTCTGGTGTTAATCCTCTCCATTCCTTTGAAAGTATGTAACCCAAATGAGCTACTTCCTTCTGACAGTACTGGAATTTCCTTAGGCTTGCTTTATGTCCATGCGTAGCCAGATGAGTCAATAATAGAACAGTACCTTTTTTACAAATCTCTTCCGTGTCCGCAGCGATTAGTAAATCGTCAATGTATTGTAACAACACACAGTCTGCTGGTAATTCTAACAGGTCTAGCTGTTCTTTCAATGCTCTACTGTATATGCTCGGACTTTTAGTATAGCCTTGTGGAATGCGTGTAAATGTGAATGATCGTCCTCCTAGAGTGAAAGCAAATAAATACCTGCTTTCCTTATGTACTGGAATGCTGACGAAAGCATTCTTCAAATCGATAACGCTAAAGTATTCTGCCGAAGCAGGGATCATTGTCAAAATCGTAGTGACGTCTGGCACTAAAGGGAATTGGGGATCTACTACTTAGTTCAGTGCACGGAGATCAATTATGAAATGGTACGGTACCTCATTACCCCCTTTCTTGTACACTGGAAGAATGGGGCTGTTACATACACTACCTGTAATTTCTTCAATCACTCCCAATTTTACCAAATCAGAAACAATACTTTTCAATCCTTTTCCTCCTTCTGCTGAAATTTTATACTGCGGAATACACGGTAGCGTTACTCCTTCTTTTAACGCAATTTGTTCTGGCTCTATTTTCTAGCATCCCACATCATTGTCATTCATGGCCCAAATGCAAGTTGGTACCTCACTCAATTCCCCTGTTAAAGGTTTCGTCACAAATTCAGAAGTCGGCCTATTCTGGGGAGAAATAGTAAAAAAAATAAAACATCTGGTGTACAATGGATAACTGCGCTTAGTTTTTTCAATAGATTTAATCCTAAAAGATTTTCCCCACAATGCTCTGTTAAAAGAAATGGACAATGTTCAGTAAAAGGCCCTATTGTCACTGCTACTGATTTGGACTCAGGGTTTATTACTAGGGTACCTGCGAACCCTACTGAGATATTCTGTTGCCCTGACAGAGGTATGTCTGGAACCAAGTGATGATATTTCGAGCACTTTTGTGCCCCCGTGTCTACGAGGAATCTATGCTCTTAATTCCCAATTTTCATCTCTACGTAGGGTCCTTTCTGATTCACGGGAATTGACACTGGTTCCGACCGCTGTCCTGGGCTGTCCTATTGGGGTAACAACACATCATCTGATGTGTAATCACCACAGTTATTATAGTATGCACCTGCCTGAATATCAAACATTTTCCCCCCTCTTCCTCTATTTCCAGTTTGTATACCCTGCTGATTTTGACTTTGAGTAGGAGTAATTTGATTCGGAGCCTGACCTTGATTCTGTGCACCATTCCCTTGATTACTTTGGTATTGTGACATCTGATTTCTGTTGTGACCATTTTTTCCCGGGTGCCCTCTGTGAGGCCTTCTCTGACTATATTTACCTCTATTTTCCAAATGCAGACATTGTGCCCGCCAGTGTCCTTCCTCTCTTCAATATGCACATTGGTTTAATCCCAAAGGCCCTCCATGCATATTCAAATGTCTCCTGCTTTGTGCATTTCCCCTTCCCCTGTTGTGTCCTGCTACCTGCTGGAGTAACACCCGTGTTTTCAAATTTGTTCTGTCCTTCGCTTCTCTTTCCTTGTCGCTATTTACCCGGTTCTCATAATATTGGGCCATATGTAATACTTCTCCTAGCGTTTTTGCTTGCCATGCACATCTGATGTCATTATCAAATTTTGAATCAGGAGTATTAATACCTTCACATATTTATCCACAAATAACCTTTTTCCTGCTTCCGTACTCACATCCTGCCCACTGAAATCTGTAAATACTTCTTCAAATCTGTTGAAATAATCTGTGGCCAACTCGTCTTTACCTTGAACACATGCAGTCAACTTGTCCAATTTAATTCTTTTCTCTGGGACCAATTCTTTTAATTTCTGTACTATTTGTGCCGGTAATGCTAAAATATTCACCCCTGGCTGTGCACCCACCTCTTTATTTTTATCCTCTAGTATTAAAATTTCCCACGTGGCGCTATAGGCTGTCTCATCATCTACCTTTCTTATTTGTTTCCATATGTCCGCTGGCAAAATCACTGGGAATATTAGATCTATGTCACCCATAGTGAACACCGAGGACTCTAATAAAGACTCCACTTCTTTATAAAAACCCGATGGATTTTTTCATATGTCAGGGATTGTTTGTTTTATATTATTCACTTCCTGTCTAGAGAAGAGAACATGCACATATTGGGTTGTGTAATGTGCTGGGATTACCACAGGTGGCGCACTGCCTACTGCGGGAGTCTCTACCTTCGGTACAAAAGTAGAGGGCACTTCTCTCATGGGGAAAGCCACACTCACTATTCCTCCCCCTTCCCTCATATGCAACAATATTCCCAGGTCGAGGGATAAAGCTGTCTATCCTGTTCCCCGTTCCACTGCTCTCTTATATACCGCCAACAATTCAGGAGGGCTCACCTTTTCCTCGCTTATATCTTTGTTTATCAAATATTCAACCATTATCTGTAACGCTCTCCTTTTCATTGATAAAGTGCATTCATCAAATATTCCATGTATTTCCATTGTGGGAATACTGAGATCTGAAATCCATTTTAGTGCCTCCCGCATACATACTTTTAGCTCTGCACTAATTTGCGCTGCTGGTGACGAGAATCGCTGCTGTCTACCCCATTTCAATATTTTTTCTCCTATTCCCCGGTGTGGCGAGTACTTCAGAATATTCTTCATCCAGTTCATTCTTTATTTCAAACAATCGTTTCACATGTTCTTCTATTTCCTCATCTCTCCCTCTACAACGGGCTAATGCATTTAAATCCAACAATTGTTGCGGTGGTAACTTCCCAATTAACTTTTTCCATTGTCCTGACAAATATTCCCCCAAGCATTCCAACAATACTTGTCTTTCATTGTTCCTTCTGAAGTCATATAGTGACGCTAGCGTGGATGCCCCATCATTCTCGTCTATATACATCTTGCAGCTCACGCTTTCTCTCCTTGCTGATCGCGCTACGAGTCACTCTCATACATTCATTTTGCTCAATTCCACTCATGGGAGGGGCGATCAGAACAGTGGCACCCTCTTGGTTGGGAGCTGCGGAGGGGGCAGTGAGAGTGGGAGATATCTGTTGGAGCTGTGGTAATTGCGAAACACTCAGGGCTGGCTGGCTAGTGGGTAGTGCAGTTATTGATGTAGCCTGTGGCTGTGCTGGGCTTGGGAGGGGCTGAGCAACGGGAGGGGGTTGAGCAGCAGCTACTGACGTAGTCTTTTTAGACTCACTCCTCGGTCCCTGTTTTGTTTCAGTTAAAATGTTGTTTATTAATTCGTCTGATGAGTGTAGCTCTCTTTGTGGATATATTTTTTCTATGTTTAATTCATCGCGCTGCCTTGTCTTTCTCAAACTATTACTCCACTCCTCCTCCTCCTTCTCCTCAGCTTTCTCTGTTTTCAATGCATGCCTGCGCGCATGTTTCTCTTTGCTTCTAAATCAGAGCCTTGCTTCCCTCCTCCAGTCCCTAAGGATATCAAGTGCCCCAGGGCGTGCTCTCTTATCAAAACCTTTTCCAGGTTATCTATCCAGTCCATCTGAAAACTCCCATTCCTCGGCCACTGAAGGTCTGTCTGCTTTCTGGTTTGCTTATGCCAAGTTTCACAAAACATTATCGCTCCCATACCATACTTTATATACATATCATAAGCCGGCGTTCCCCCCGGAGGTGCTACCTGGCCAGTTTCCAAAGATTGTTCGCGCAGCGGAAAAAATCCCGCTAAGGTGGAAAATACCCCAGGCATGTTTTAACCTTACCCTTAGCTAATCAAACTTACTCTGGATGTTTGATTTTGCAAAATCAACTCTCAACCAATATCAGGATTACTTATGAATCGGGCCACGACTCACCTGATTAGTCAATTTGTCTTTTCAAGACACAATTCGTCCGTATACTGACACAACCAATGACGTTGTGCCTGCGTATCTAGGCTCTGCCTCGTTTCAAGACCCTCGCCCCCTTGTTCGCTGGCCAGGGACGTCGATCAGGTATCAGCTCTGTGCAGATCTGCAAAGGAGTCCCTCATCGTTTTCGCAGGGGTGCCCCAAACACCTCTTGATCCCGGCTCAATCGCTCCCGTCCTCACCGTTCTTACCGCCTCCCTTATTTTGCAACGTACACGATGGAACAAGTGGGGGAGGGTCCCTATTCGGGCACCATCTTGAAGGGCCCCTGAGGGACCCTCGGATGTGGAAACAAGGCACAATCACCACACACGAATGGATACGCAAGACACAAGGCTCTGTTCCCAAAATCTATGGTTTTTTGCAATACAAAACAGCCCCAGTTGGCCAAATGGTCCGACACCCCACGACGTGTGTCTAACAGACCTCGGGGGACGCAAGAGAAGTGAGAGACGTACATCAGTTACATATATACAAAAGGAGCTCCTTACAATCAGCAATGACACAGTATGACACATTTGATGCCGCCCCCAATTAATTTCCCTTTGAATTAGAGGCGATGATTGACCATTGTAACAAATATGACACCTTAGACCACCATATTTAGTAACGGTTTGCAATCTCCAATTTTACAGACACCATTCTTTATTTGCGAGAACACAGTGTTTCTGTTTTCATGGGCAAGCTGCGCGTAGGAGACTGGCACATACCAGGCCTCACTATCTCTTAGTTTGGATTCTCGCTCTAGAGGTCAGCCCGCTCTCCGGGGCCTCACTGTGCTCAGGAAGGGGGCTGTAAAGAAGTACATAATTCAACTCTTTAAATGCTAGTTTCATACATTGCTATTCTTTCAGGAGACTCGCTGGCATTTGTGTACTGATTAAAATGCCTTGCTCCCTGCCTTCAAGGATATGTGAGGGAGAGAATCGGGCATTTCTGTCTGGCTTTCCAGTGTAATGTTTCAACATGTTTCTTAGCCTTGGATCATTGAACCGAAATAATATCTACAGCAAAGCAGTTTTACATGAGGCAAAGTGGCAACGTTAGAGAGAGAGCAGAGAGAAAACAAAATGGCGATTCTGGTCATCTTAAAATGGCCTCACTTTAGTTGAACTGATAGCTATGTAATTACTAATGAGTATATATTCTTAAGACTGTAAATGAGGTGATTGGTCTTCGGCCAACCAATTAATCATGGATTTCCTTCCGCCCAAGGGGTGTTTAGGATTTCTGGACTGACAACATGAGTCTAAACATTAGCAAACATGCATTCTCCAAGGACGTTATGCAACTGCACCCAGATGTGCCACTACACATATATGTTGGGTCATACATGATTGGTGAAATATACGATGCTCAAGAAATGCCACTCAACAGATGTGTCCTCATAGTTCTCCAGGCTTCCCACACCATGCACTTGCTGAAGGGGGATGAATTGACTTGTGGTCTCTTCATGTGGCGTCAGCTGCTCCTCCATGGGCCAGTGCAGAGGCCAGGTTGACACTGAGCTTGAGCTCGGTCCTACGTGTGAGATAATTGCACCATTTCTTAACCTGTTCAGCTGTGGACATCTCCTACGGCATTGATCTGGTCTGCGATCCACGGCAAATTCACCATCCATTGTGCTGGTGTATGGGTGCCCCCTACTTACTGGCACATTGCACAATAGCATAGGCATGCTGCATGCAGTGTCTATCACGTAACTTATACTCTAAGGGCCTTAACTCTGTTTTCATCTGCCTTCATAGATAGACACGGAAGAAACCCATCTCCTGACTCTCTGAAAGTGTACCTGCCTCCTAAAGGCCTTTGCTGCCTCCCACCTTGACATCTGCTGCTGACTGTCCAGTGTGAGCACCTGCTGCCCACCTGCACTGTGTTGGGAGTGCCGGCTGATATGCCTTTGCCTAAGCTCCTGTTTCCAGCCCTGTGATCACCTCAGCAGCTGTGTTGGACTCCCACATCTCCATTCCACCACCACTGCTCCACAGACCATCTCCATCATGACTTTGCCCAAACATAATTGCCTTGGTTGCCATATCTGCACCATCATCCTTTGAATACAGTGGGAACCCCACAGCAGTGAGGCAGAGGGCCTCCAACTTCAGCTCCAGGGAAGTTGGCATCCTGGTGGATCAGGTGCTGGAGAACTATGATGCCCTCTTTGACCCAACAAAGCAACAGGGTAAAGAAGGACGCAAGCAGATCTGGGGGGACAGAACGTGGAAGGGGTGGCAACCGCTGCCACAAGAGAGTCTGTATGCGATGGGAGGACCTCTAATCCAGGAGTCACACCAAGGCCTTGCATGTCCTGAAGGCCGGTGCAACTGTGGCGGTGCACCGTCCGGCAGGTATTGGTGTTCTACCACCATCATGCAGGTCTTGGCGTGGCTCTACCCAGAGCTGCAAACCCAGACCTGCGATTGGAAACAGCATCTGGAGGCTGCTGCTGAGTAGACATGTGGTGCAATGCTGTCCAGTGCATGTGTGTTGTGCATGGGCCTCCATGTATGTAGTTACACCCTTTTGTATGCAGCATGTGTGTTTTAGCGATACATAGCTGCCTGCTGTTCCAAAACAGCGCTCCTCATGTGTGAAGTGTGACATCTGTAGATTGGACATGCACTGATAGTGTATGTAGTTGTACAGTTGGGCAAACCGTGCCCATGCAATGTCACTTGATAGTTATACGTGCATTGGCGGCACGGGTACCAGGTGAGGTTGTGGTCCCCATATGAGTGCATGCATGATTGAAATTGTGTTGTTCAGACCATTACAATGTGGGGCTATCCCCCCTCAACATATGGAGGAGACACATGCGTATGGATGTTTGGTGGAATCAAGTTGTGGCATTGTCATTTTGGGGACATGATGAGATCTGTCATGGCACTGCATGTGTACTCTGGGTTGATGTGTGCGGATGCCATGTGTTTGTGCTTGGGGCTATGGCATACTCATGTGTGCCTCTGCAATTGATGCATGTATGTTTTGCATGCTCACAGGTCAGACTGTGAGGGAGGCATCTTGCTTGAAGTGATTGTGTGAACAGTTATGGCCATGCTGTAAGTGGTCAATCATGAGTGTCTACTGGGGCCAACATTCCACTGTGTATCTTCCCAACAATGTGTACAGAGAGGTGCCCTGGCCCATCTGGGCTTCCATGCATTCCATGTTTGGCCAACTTGCCTCTCCCAGAGAAATGTAGCAGGTTGTAGTTGGGTCACTTTGCTTTGCCTTTGAGCCATGTCATATCTGGGTTTATATGTGAATTTGTCATGAATGTAGTCACCATTGAGCCTGGATTGTTTTGTCTGTTTGAAAGAGAATTGCATGTCCATGTGTGTGAGTGTGGATGTTGCTGGTTGTACCATGGCCACTTCATGTTACTGCAAATGTTGTGTGCCACACAGGCTTTTACACTGTACACAGATGTTGGAGTTCTGTGTCTCTGTTACTGCAGATGCTGCAGCTGGAGAAGGCGGAAACAGTGCTTTGAAGCATGGAAGTGTGGACCATTCCATCAGACCAAGGCACAGGCCCCAGACACTCCCCTGTGACAGCTCATCTTCGGGGAGTGATTTGGCTGAGGTAGCACCAGGAGCATTGGGCATGGCTACTGATGGTAAGCCCCAGGAGGTGAAGGTGGCAGGGGGCTCCTCAGCAGCAGTGGGACAGGGTGATGCCACACAGGGGCCATCCACGGGGGAAGACATTGTGGAGTCATCCAGGTTGATGGAGGTGGAGGTAGAGAAGGTGGCCATTGCAGCCAGTCCATGGGTCAGGTGGGGGTATCAAGGTGGGTGTGCATGCTGCAACCCTCACATGGGGCATGTGGCTGTGCAGGCCACCATGGATGTGCCTTTTCAGAATCGGGTCTTTTGGCCATCGGATGCAGCAGTGCACACCTTCCAGGATGCCTCCACCCAGACCAGCATCTCCTTACCAGCTGATGTGTCCATCAGGGATCAGGTGCTGCCCCTCCTGGCCTGCCACATGAGGCGGACCGCAGTAATTAGTGATGATGGAGAGGCTCCTTGTGATATGCTTGCTCATCGTCACAATGAACTGTGCTGCCTCATGGCCTTGCTAGAAACAGGCCTGTTCTCTGGTGGGCTCCATGGGCTGTTCACTGCCACAACCCACTCCTCGGCTTCCACCTCTGTGCACCTGTTATTTTCCAGGGTGCCTTATGGGCCTCAAAACAGCACAGACCCATGTGCACCAGTCCCATCACCAACGTCCAGTCTGGTGGAGCTAACATCCTCGCCCGAGGTGTGAATCCCATCTACATCAGCTGAAGTAGTCAACATGCCTACTCAGGTACCAACAAAGACACAGGCAATGGTGGGTCAGCAAGCACCACGGAGCAGTGCAGGTGCCCTATGCCCCTGACAATTGTCATCATGTCGGAGGGTGTACCTACAGATCATGCACTGGGCACAGCGTCAGCAGGTGAAAAATATGAGGAGGCAGACTGTCACAGGGCAAACCACCTCAAGGATGCAGGTGGCAACAATGCAGCAGGAGGACCCTAGGCAGACCTCAACAGCCATTTCGTCTAGTGTTTTGGCAGTATGAGAGACAGCTGCTGGCAGAGAGCCAGCAAGCACGGGGGGCACAAGTGATAGTGGCCATGGCTGAGGTGGTGCTGCGTCAGGCATGAAGGCTGTATGCCATCCAGGAGGTGACTTGCAAGTCGGAACGGGACGCAAAACATCAGTTGTTTTCCACCATGCAAGCTTTCCAGGCAACAACAAAGTGAGGAGGATGAGGGCCTCATTACGAGTCAGGCGGAATGAGTTAACGGGGTCCGCTAATGGATGTGGACCCGTTATTCCCATTCTGCCTGATTACGAGGTCCCCTCGCGGGACCCGGTAATGATGCCTGGTAAAACAGGGAGCTAACAACGGGCCGGTCGTAATCGACCCGTTGTTAGCTCCCAGCACCCATTCCCATTGAGCCCTATGGGGGCTCGAATGGAAATGGGGAAAGTCCGGGCCCGTGTTCCCTGAGGGAGGAATTACCGGGCCCTGCAAACTCGGAATGGCCCAGTAATTCGCCATTCAGGGAACCCGGACCCAGACCCGGTTTTGGTGGCAACCATGCCGCCAATAGCGGCATGGCTACACCCAAAGCCGTAATGAGGCCCATGGTGTGTGAATCAGCCCAGGTCGACAGGTTGTCTGAGATTGTTGAGGAGTACTAGCCCACTGCCTTTGTATATAGTTCTTTAAATATAGGTGTTTAGTTCTTTTCCCTTGGACTGCAGTGACATTCCTCCACAGATGTATATAGTATATATGTATAGAGTTGTTCAGGAATAGGGTTCATTTCTGTTTTCTTCTTTTACCGCAGCCTTCTGGAACATTCCTTCCCTGTTTTTTGTGTATATAGTTTTATTGAATATACGTTTTCCATGCTTCATGCAGTACATTTGTCTGACTGCGCATTTGATTGTTTACATTTTGCCCAGTGCTTCTATTCATTGCAGGTCATGTGTATTGTGGTGTTCCTGTGTGTGTCACGTTGATGCTGTGATGTTTGTGGGTTGAGTGATGCACATATGCCTGACATGTGGGGGTGAGGCCATCAGATGACTGGAGGCTGCACTGGATGATTTTCATTTTCCATTACCTGTCCAGCACTACTGCATGTTCAGTGTGGTTGGCATGGAGACTTCTGTTGTGTGTGTGTGATGATGTACATAAGGGTATGGTTGCAGTGATGTGTGAATGTGTTATGTATTTCTTGGTTGACTCTCATTGTGGATTGATTGCCACCTGTTCATGTGTATTTAGACAGTTTCATATTGTTTTAATTTCAGGTGCACTGTTGTTCATGTGTCCCAGTTTCACATGTTTTGGTTTGTATATGTGCCCACACTCTATTCACTGTAGTGTATTTTTAGCATTGTGAGTGCTGCAGTGGGAGATGGGCCCACTGTGGATGGGTGGGTTGGGCACATCACTTGCACATTTGTTATTTCATTGCTGTGTCACGCATATGTCATGCTCACACGCCCACCAGCAGTCACACACTGCCTGCTCTAATGTCTTGCCCCACCTCTGCCACTGGAATGCAGTTGTGTCTCATGTTTGCTGATTCTGTCATGCACTCTCCGATTGATCTCCCATCACCCATGCACAGGCCTGTCATGTTTTCCTCCCTGACAGGGACAATGCCACCCCTACCACCTGGGCTACTTATGCTCAGGCTGTAACATGCCTATTCAATATTTATGGATTTGAACAACGTTTGATTCAGTGTGCTTCTGTCCTCAACATACATTCTGCTGCTCTGCTGCTCTGCTTTGACGTCTTTGTAATGATACATAGCCAATATTCACATGCCACTTCGCATTGCATTCACAAGTCACATGTGGATGGTGTGGCCACAGTGTTGTTGGTGCAATATCGTGCTGTTCAGTTGAGGTACTGCATATTCAGGTCTGCCAGGTAGTGACAAGGGATTCTCCGGTCCTGGATTGGTCTTCAGTGCTTCCATTTGATTCTGTTGGTGGCGGACATGCTGGAGGTCTGCTTCATGGTGGAGGCAGACAAAAGAGGTTCAGGTGAGTTGCAGCTATACATTGAACTGGTAGGGTGGCAAACTGATGTGGTATGGCCTGAGGGTAGTGGCAGAGGTGATGGGGCTCGTGGGTGATGTCAAGACTTGAGGTGGCTGCCTGAGGCTAGTGGTGGAGTTGAGGGGTGTGTGGGGAGTGGGGTTTTCTGTCAGGGTGATGCCTGGGGGCAGTGGCAGAGGTGTGGGAGGATGGTGGGTGGTGTCAGGACTTCAGGGGCTGTCTGGGTGCAGTGGCAGAGGTGAGGGGGGCTGGTGGGTGGTGGCAGGAGTTCAGTGGCTGCCTGGGGGTAGTGGAGGAGGACAGGTGTGTGTGGGGAGTGGGGTGTTCTCTCAGGGGGATGCCTGGGGGTAGTGGCGGAGGTGAGTGGGTATGGTGGGTGGTGTCAGTACTTCACGGGGCTGCCTGGATGTAGTGGAAGAGGTGAGGAGGGGTGGTGGGTGGTGTCAGGACTTCAGGGGGCTGCTTGAAGGTAATGGAAGAGGTCAGATGTATGTGGAGAGTGGGGTGTTCAGTCAGAGTGCTGCCTAGGGGTAATGGCACAGGTGAGGGGGGCTGGTGGGTGGTGTCAGGACTAGAGGGGGCTTCCTGGGGTAGTGGCAGAGACGACTGGGGGTTGTGTCAAGACTTGGATGCCACATGGGGGTAGTGACAGAGGTGATGGGGCTGATGGGTTGTGTCAGTACCTGTGGGGGCCGACTGAGGTAGTGGCAGAGGTGAGGGGGGCTTGCGGGTGGTGTCAGGACTTGAGGGGATGCCTCTGGTTACTGGGAGAGGTGAGCAGTATGTGGGGAGTGGGGTGTTCTGTCAGGGTGCTACCTGGGGGTAGTGGTGAAGGTGAGGGGGCTGGTGGGCAGTGTCAGGAATTGAGGGGCCTTCCTGGGGTAGTGGCGGGGTTGAGGGTGCTGGTGAGGACTTGAGTGGGCTGCCTGGGGGAGGTGCAGAGGTCAGGTGTGTGTGGGGATGGGGGTGATCTGTCAGGGTGCTTCCCTAGGGGTAGTGGCAGAGGTGAGGGGGGCTGTTGGGTGGTGTCAGGACTTGAGGGTGCTGCCTGGGAGTACTGACAGGGGTGAGGGGGGCTGGTGGGTAGAATAAGGACTTGAGGGGGTAGTGGCTGAGGTCAAGGTTATGTTGGGAGCGGGGTGATCTGTCAGGGTGCTACCTGAAGTTGTGGTGGAGGTGAGGGGGGAGGGTGGGTGATGTCAGGACTGGATGGGGCAGCCTAGAGGCAGTGACAGAGGTGAGGGGGCTGTGGGTTGTGTCAGGATGTGAGGGGGCTGACTGAGGTAATGGCAGTGGTGAGGGGGGCTGGTGGGTGGTGTCAGGACTTGAGGCAGCTGCCTGGGGGTAGTGGCAGAGATGATGGGTGCTGTTGGTTGGTGTCAGGACTTGAGGGGGTTTCCTGGGGATAGTGACAGAATTGATGGGGGCTTGTGGGTTGTGTCAGGACGTGAGGGGGCTGACTGAGGTAGTGGCAGTGGTGAGGGGGGCTGGTGGGTGGTGTCAGAACTTGAGAGGGCTGTCTGGGGTTAGTGGCAGAGGTGAGGAGGCTGGAGGCTGGTGGTTGGTGCCAGAACCTGAGGGGCCTGCCTCTGGTAGTGGCCGAGGTGGGGCTGGTGGGTGGTGTCAGGACTTGAGGCAGCTGCCTGGGGGTCGTGGCAAAGGTGATGGGTGCTGGTGGGAGTTGTCATGACTTGAGTGTGCTCCCTGGGGGAGGTGGAAGAGGTCAGGAGTGTGTGAGGAGGGGGGTGTTCTGTCATGGTGCTGCCTGGGGGTAGTGACAGAGGTGAGGTGGGCTGGTGGGTGGTGACAGGATGTGAGGGGGGTTCCTGGGGGTAGTGGCAGAGGTGAGGGGAGCTGGTGGGGGGTATAAGGACTTGAGGGGGATGCCTGGGGTTAGTGGCAGAGGTGATGGGAGTTGGTAGGTGGTGTCAAGACTTGATGGGACTGCCTGGGCTAGTGGAAGAGGTGATGGGGGCTGGTGGTTGATGTCAGGAATTGTGGGGGCTGCCTGGGGGTAGTGGCAGAGGTGAGTGGTGTGTGGGGAGGGGGGTGTTCTGTCAGGGTGCTGCCTGGGGCCAGTGGCAGAGGTGAGGGGGTTGGTGGGTGGTGTAAGAAATTGAGGGGACTCCCTGGGGGTACAAATAGAGGTGAGGGAAGCTGGTGGGTGGTGTCAGGACTTGAGAGCACTGTCTGGGGTTAGTAACTGAGGTCAGGGGTTTTTGGGGAAGGGGGTGTTCTGTTGGGGTGCTGCCTGGGGTAGTGGCAGAGGTGAGGGGTGCTGGTGAGTGGTGTCAGGATTTGAGGGGGCTGCCTGGGGTAGTGGCAGAGGTGAGGGGGGTTAGTGGGTGGTGTCAAGACTTGAGGGTGATACGTGGGGGTAGCGGTGGAGGTGATGGGGGCTGGTGGGTGGTGTCCAGACTTGAGGGAGCTGACTGGAGTAGTGGCAGAGGTGAGTTGGCTGTTCGGTGGTGTCAGGACTTGAGGGGGCTACCTGGGGTATTGGCAGAGGTGTGGGGGGGTTGGTGGTTAGTGTCAGGACTTGAGGGGACTGCCTGGGGGTTGTGGCAGAGGTCAGGGGTTTGTGGGGAGTGGGGTGTTCCATCAGGGTGCTGCCTGCACCCAGTTAGGCTTTGATACCAGGAGGCCTGCCTCAGCCCAAGATGTCATAATCACGACGATCGAGATCTTCATGATACATATTTGCACTGGTAAGCAGACCCGCTGTCATCTTACCTGTATGTAGAGATGATCTACAGCCAGTATTTTGACCACCTGCCTTACTGAGCCCCTTTTTCTCCCGAATTGCAGAACCCGACACGAGCAGCCTTCCCAAAAGGGCCACTGCACCATTAGCATTGTGGTTGCTAGGCAACCAGGCCCACTGCTAACGCCACCTATCTACTTCGGAACCTTCAGGCTGCCGGAAGGCAAGAGCCGGCACATCCCCCAAGGGACAATATACCTGGCTGCCTGTCCTGTGCCTGCGCCCAGTTAGTCTTTGATACCAGGAGGGGCAGGAGCCCACTCTTCCCGTGACCATCAGAAGCCTGCCTCAGCCCAAGATGTCATGATCACGATGATCGAGATCTTCATGATACATATTTGCACTGATAAGCAACCCTGCTGCTGTCTTACCTGCATGTAGAGCTGATCTACAGCCAGTATGTCGGCCGCCTGCCTTACTGAGCCCCTTTTTCATCCCGAATTGCAGAACCTGACACGAGCAACCTTCTTAAAATGGCTGCGGCACCATTAGCATTGTGATTGCTAGGGAACTAGGCCCTCTGCTAATGTGATTCCATTGGGCCACCTAGCTACTTCCAGACCCTCATGCCGCCAGAAGGCGAGAGCCGGCACATCCCCCAAGGGACAATATACCTGGCTGCCTGACCTGTGCCTGCCCCCAGTTTGCCTTTGATACCAGGATGGGCAGGAGCTCACTCTTCCCGTGACCATCAGAAGCCTGCCTCAGCCCAAGACATCATGATCATGACGATCAAGATCTTCATGATACATATTTACACTGGTAAGCAGACCTGCTGCTGTCTTACTTGCATGTAGAGCTGATCTACAGCCAGTACATCGGCCACCTGCCTTACTGAGCCCCCTTTTCACCCGAATTGCAGAACCCAACATGAGCAGCCTTCCCAAAATGGCTGCAGCACCGTTAGCATTGTGGTTGCTAGGCAACCAGGCCCGCTGCTAACGTAATTCCATTGGGCCACCTAGCTACTTCTGGATCCTCAGGCCGCCGGAAGGTGAGAGCCGGCACAACCCCCAAGAGACAATATACCTGGCTGCCCAACCTGTGCCTGCACCCAGTTAGCCTATCATACCAGGAGGGGCAGGATCTGACTCTTCTCATGACCATCAGAAACCTACTCCAGCGCAAGACGTCATGATCACGACGATTGAGATCTTCATGATACATATTTGCACTGGTAAGCAGACCTGCTGCTGTCTTACCTGCATGTAGAGCTGATCTACAGCCAGTACGTCGGCCACCTGACTTACTGAGCCCCTTTTTTCACCCGAATTGCAGAACCCGACCCAAGCAGCCTTCCCAAAATGGCCACCACACCATTAGCATTGTGGTTGCTAGGAAACCAGGAGCGCAGCTAACGCGATCCCATTGGCCTACCTAGCTACTTCCGTGCCTCAGGCCGCCGGAAGGTGACAGCCGGCACATCCCACAAGGGACAATATACCTGGCTGCCCGACCTGTGCCTGCACCCAGTTAGACTTTGATACCAGGAGGGGCAGGAGCCCACTCTTCCCGTGACCATCAGAAGCCTGCCCCAGCCCAAGATGTCATGATCACGATGATCGAGATCTTCATGATACATATTTGCACTGATAAGCAACCCTGCTGCTGTCTTACCTGCATGTAGAGCTGATCTACAGCCAGTATGTCGGCCGCCTGCCTTACTGAGCCCCTTTTTCGTCCCGAATTGCATAACCTGACACGAGCAGCCTTCTTAAAATGGCTGCCGCACCATTAGCATTGTGATTGCTAGGGAACTAGGCCCTCTTCTAATGTGATTCCATTGGGCCACCTAGCTACTTCTGGATCCTCAGGCCGCCGGAAGGCGAGAGCCGGCACAACCCCCAAGAGACAATATACCTGGCTGCCCAACCTGTGCCTGCACCCAGTTAGCCTATGATACCAGGAGGGGCAGGATCTCACTCTTCTCATGACCATCAGAAACCTGCTCCAGCGCAAGCACGACTGGGTCACACTAAGGCAACCAATCGGTCAGAAGGGCATTCATGCAGGCAGGCATTCAATCAGGTCATAGTGCATTCAGGCCATTCACTTCTATCCAGACATTCACAACAATTTATGTGTATTGGGACAAGTACCCAGCCATTCAACACTCCACACTGCATTCATACCAATTTCGGGCAGGGCTGTCTCAGTCAGTGGGCCTCATTACGACCCTGGCGCTAAGTGAAAAACGATGGCGGTAAATGGTTACCGCCATCGTTTTCCGCTAGGTCCGATCATGACCCGTGACCGTTAACTACGATGCCATTAGTGGCATAGTAGTTAACGCTGCTGCTAACTGCGCCAAGGGCGCGCGCACGCGACCTCCCACACCGTACTTAGCGCCACGGCGGAAAGGTACACGAATGCCGACCCAAGCGGACATGCACCTAACGCCATCACCCAGCCTGTTAAGTACCTTACCGCCATGGTGCTAATTACGCCATCACGAACCAACCGTAAATGGCCATATAAAGTGAATGCAGCTGCCACAGGTGCACAGAAACAGCACAGGTGAAGGCAATACAGACTCAGGAAGTACAAAAAGAGCACACCCCACCCCTTCCCACACCCAGTCACACTCTACAATGATACCAATACGACTAGCAATGTTGGGGCTGGAGGACCTGATAGCAATGCAAGTGCTACAACAGCAACAACAACAACAGGCAGCACAGATGAGACATAGGAGGAGAAGGAGGGCAAGGCAGGCCCAGCAAGCCCCACTAGCACAGCCAGTGCCACCACGCAGACAGCCCCCAATCCCACGCATCAGAGCCAATCCATTCAACCTTACTGCTGAGCAGATCCACACCCTGTACCGTTTGGACCGGGACACCATCACCGCCATCGTAGACATGACACACAACGACATCGTCAGCATGATAGAAACTCCAACCGCCATCCCACCCCGACTGAAGGTAGTGCTGTACTCCACTTCCTGGCCACAGGCACCTACCAGCACCTAGTGGCACCAGCACACAGTGGGGCACTTGCATGGCATCTCACAACCATTATTCTCACGAAAACTCATCCAAGTGCTCGATGCCCTCCTCAGACGACCACATCTCATTACCACAAACTGCCCAGGAGATTGCAAACACCAAAGTGGGTTTCCATGCACTAGCCGGCATACCTGGTTGCATTGGTGCCATCGACTGCACCCATGTGGAATTGGTGGTTCCACGTGCCATGGAGGTACCGTACCGCAACCGGAAACAGTTCCACTCAATCAACGTGCAAATGGTCTGTGACTCCAACAAGATCATCACACATTGTTGTGCCCGATTCCCCGGATCAACCCATGATTCTATGGTCCTGAGGAACTCCACAATACCACGCTACATGGAGCGACATGCAGGCCCAAGATCCTGGCTACTCGGTGAGTCCAATGTCATGACCATGGAAATGTGAAGTGGGTAGGTGAATGACGTACCGATGCATACTCCACCTGGCTGAAAGGGGGGGGGATGATGCATACTCCACCTGGCTGAAAGGGGGGGGGGAATGATGCATACTCCACCTGGCTGAAAGGGGGGGGGGAATGATGCATACTCCACCTGGCTGAAAGGGGGGGGATGATGCATACTCGACCTGGCTGAAAGGGGGGGGGAATGATGCATACTCCACCTGGCTGAAAGGGGGGGGAATGATGCATACTCCACCTGGCTGAAAGGGGGGGGAATGATGCATACTCCACCTGGCTGTGAGTAGCAGAGAGAACGGAGACAGATGATACCCTAAAGCAACCCAAACTCCACCCAACACCAGTAAAGCCAATACCCAATGTATGCAGCCCTACCATGTGAATGAGGTTGTGTCCCAACCATGACACAACCATCTGCAAGTGCATTCTACCAAATCAGACCACATTGTCAACAATGAAAAGCACCTACATGCACGTCACCAAACACCATCAACCGATAGGCCTGTCCCCCATAACTGCCCACGAAGGAGGCACATGACGGACAGAAACATCAACACACCATTACACAGACAGCAGGGCCCCCAAAAAGCATTGCTCACTGGGGTCATGATGAGGCCCACAGCAATGTTGCAATGATGTGCGCATTGCCATCACAAGACATGTGCCAGGCCAACTAACCAAACGGCATGAACGGACACAGTGGATGGACACTCACAATGCACTCCACCCCTCTGCATACATTGGGGGATGGCATGCAAAACAGGCCATGGGAGCCATTAGCATTTACTAGTTGCATTGTGTGAATCAATTAGTGCATGTAGAAGTGAGCCAAAGTAACAGTTGGATGCAAGCCATGGTGGCACATCGTGTTCTTGATCAGACGTCATGACTGACACATACATTCTCGCCTACATACAGGTGATGCAGGCCATCCCCTGAAGAGGTGGCTCCTTACACCAGTCCGGAACCCGCAGAACCAGCACGAGGAGGACTTCAACCGTGCACATACACGTACCCGTGTGGTCATAGAGCAGACATTCGGCCTATTGAAGGCACGGTTCCGATGCCTCAGCAGGTCTGGTGGGGCACTCCTGTACTGCCATGAGAAGGTGGCAAAGATCGTCATGGCATGTGTCATGCTACACAATATGTGCATCAGACGGAATGTGCCCCTGCCCCCTGACGCAGAACTGCAACCACCTGACGATGAGGATGAGGAAGGTGCAGATGGGGCGGCACCCCATGGAGGAGGCGATGCACAGGAGGGGCGTGCAATGCGCCAAAATATCATTGACCACTGCTTCTAGCACACATGGCTGGTGTGTATCACATGGAGACTGCACTTGGGGCACTGTGTGTCTCTGGGACATGCACACTGTGGACTGTACACCAATAAAGCACACATATGCAATGAAAATGTCCACACATTTCATTTCGGAAAAGCAAAAAGTGTATTTCAATCATAAAACGTCATGACACAACCCCTCATACCTCCTCCGTCCCCCCTGCACACCCCAACACACCCCCTCCCACCTCCCCCCTCCCCCCTGCACACCCCAACACACCCCCTCCCCCTCCCTCCTCCCCCCTGCACACCTCAACACACCGCCTCCCACCTCCCCCCTCCCCCCTGCACACCCCAACACACCCAGGTAAGTGTCAACAGATGCCTGTGACAGTGGCCACAGGCTGTTACAAGCCCCCTCTCCCGGCCCCCGGGGCACCCCTGGCTGTGGAGCGCAGGTTCCGTCCGGAACGTCAGACGGGGCTGCTCTGTGCAGAACTGGCAGCAGAGGATGTCCTTGCCTGCCCCCGTGCATGCACGTCCTGTAGGGTGTGGGTGAGCTCAGTGAGCGCACGACGCAACCCGGCAAGTTCACCACAAATGTCCCTAGACATGGCCTGCATAGCATCCCTCAGGGTGGCAGTGCTCTGCGCTATTTCGGCCCTTAGGGTCTCCGTGGCCTGTTCAATGGTTGCCCTAGCCCCCACACATTCCGCAGCATGCTCAGTCAGCATCGTGGACAGATGTTGCTGCCGTTTTATGATGTCCTCGAGGGACTGCTGCCCCTGCTGGGCCATGCCCAGTGCTGGTGGTGTGATGGAGGGGCTGCTCCCCTCCTGTGGACTGAGGACTGGGCATGGGGTAGAAGGCCACTCCTCTTCCTCTGTGTGCCCCTGTGTGTGATCCTCATGGGGGCTGGCATTTGACAAAGAGGGGGAATGTAGAAGGTCAGTGGGGCTTCTCACTTCGTGCTCCTCAATGTCAGAGTCTGAACATGCAGCAATTACAGCTGTTTCACCCATGTTGCTGCTGGCCGCAGACCCGGTGCCTTCTGTGGCAGGCAATGTTGGTACAGGTGGAGCTGCTGCTGCTGGCCTGCTGCCTACTGGGGTGCTTCGCCGGTGGGCCGTCTGGTTTGCTTGCAGTGGATTCTGCTTGTTGTGGGGTCTGCCTCACTGCAGCTGAGGTTGAGGGTTCGGGGATGGTATTATTGGCCGTCTTGGCTCTCTTCGTCGCTGGGGTGTCCTGGTCCTCGGGGTGTGAATCTGTGCCTGTGGTGGAGCAAAGGAGGGAGGGCGTTATTGATGGGTCTGCGGACTTTGGAATGACAATGATTGACATGAATCTGGTCAGTAGATGAGGCAGATTTCAGGTAGGGCCATGCAGGTTGTCTCCTTTTTGTGTGGTATGTGGATGCAGGTATGTGGGTGCCAGCAGTGTATGCAGGGTGGAGCTCGCATGTGGCTATGGGCAGTGTCGAGCTAATGTGTTGCATTTACACTCTAGGGCAACATTGTGCTACACATGAATGGACTACAGTGACTATGGCATGTCTTGTTTCAGGCACCTACCTTCATCGCCTGATGTCGGAACTCTCCTTTCCATCCCTCCGACGCCTTCAATGCCTTCCATGCCAATCGTTGTTGCACAAATCTCCTCCCACGGTTGGAGTTTCAGTGGGGATTCCGAACATCCACCGGTACCCAGGGCAAGGTTGCGGTTCGCAGAGATGACGGCTCTGACCCGTATGCGAAGGTCATCCCAGCGCTTCCTGCACTGCTGTGGGGTGCGGGGTACGGTCCCCACCGCGCTGACGCGCTCGGCCACCAGGGCCCATATGGCCTTCTTTTTTGCTATCGCTGGCCTGGTCATTTCCGGCGAGAAAACGACAGCTGCATTGTCTTGCAGGGTCTCCGCAAGCATGCAGAGTTCCTCCCGGCTAAATCTTTACTGGCACTGGCAGTCACATGCCTTCTTAACAACTTTAGGCATTTTTGGGTGGTTGGATGGGTGGGTGATGGGTTGGGACAGGTGTCAGGGTTGGATCTTGTGTTGTTCGGAAGGATGGCAATGGATTGTGTTTTTAAAGATGGCCGACGTGCTGTTTCCCGTTCCGCCGCGATGACGCTATTTCCGGTTCTTCTTTTTACGGTGACCGCTAATTGCGGCCACCGCTAATTACGGTGGCCCCTAATTACGCCGCTACTTACGGTGGCGGAAGTGCACCTTGCTCGCCCTACGATGCCGGTAGGGGCCTTTTCCGCCATGGCGTTATTTACATTACCGCCATGGCGTAATGCTCGTGCGCGATGGGTCGTAATGTGGCGCTCTTTACGCCATCGACCCACGGCGTAAACGCTCATTACGCCATGGCGGTAATGTCGGCAGATTACCGCCTGGGTCGTAATGAGGCCCAGTGTGTCAAACACCAGATACTAGACAGCCACAACACAGAATGCGTAATCGTCACACACTCCATTCACCCATGTCACACCCACGGGGTTTACCCACAACATACAGTCACTGGGAAGGCTCCAGCCAGTCTGGCCTGGACTTCACAACAACACCATATATGGAACTTCCACCCAACAGCCAGTCAGGGGGAGGGGACAGAGTCAGGGCTTCCCAGGACTTTGAGAAAACAAGGTAACAGGCAATAGAAAGCAAGAGGCCATAGGGGCCATCTTGTTTCCTATCATGATCCAACTGATTCCAATGGCAGGGCCTGGGTATCCCAAAATGGAGGATACTCAGAGCACCTGTCAAATTCAGCATGGAGCTGCCACCAGCACACACCCTGCTCTATGGGCCACACACAGGTGCCCAAAAACATACACTAGGGTCCCAGGTGTGCACTAAGTTCTCTACCCTTGAGTTGTCTACTGATGAATATGATAGGATGTTCCCTCCCTTTGTCATCTAACTGGGACAAGACAGGTCCAATTCTAGTCTCACAGGGGTCAGTTTGAACAAAAAAGGGCTTTCTGTAATCGAGCGCACACAACACAGGTGCCCTACAAAGACTTTCCTTCAAGCCATCTAAGGCCCTGTGACAGTCTTTAGTCCTATTAAATTTATAGGCTGTTTGGGTGAAGCCAGAGCTGTCAGGGGTACTGGGAACTTGCCTTGGGGACAAGGACTGCTGTACTGGACCAGGGACAGGTTGAGGGTTACAATAACACCCAGATCCAACATCTTGGTGACCTCAACCCGGATGTGGTTCTTAACTGCATCTGACATACGGTAGCACCTACTTTTGACAGGCACAATGTCACCAGTGTCAATTTCATGCCTACACCACAGTGTAAGGCCTGGTGTCAGTGAAAACAGAGATGCATACTGCTGGATCAAAGCCCTGCAGGCCCGCTGCTGCTCTGTCGTCAGATCGGGAGAGAGATGCACTCCCTCCACTGAGCCATTCTGAGGGTTGCTATGCACCAAATCAGGAAGGGGCTCACTCTCATCCTCTTCTTGCTCTGAAGCTAGCAAGGGACATGAGACTTCTGCTCGCCTGTGGAAAGGCTTGACCCTGTTAACATGGAATACCCGAGGGGCTTCCCCAGGGATTCCCATGTCAACCAGATAATTGACTTCGCCCATCTTGGAGATGATCATGAACGGTCCAGTCAACTTGTCTGCCAAAGTTCTAGGGTTGGTAGGCTCCATCACAAGGATTTCCTGTCCTGGAGTCCAATCCACTTGCAATGCTTTAAGGTCATTCCAGTACTTGTTCAATTCCTGGCTGGCCTTGATGTTTTCTGTTGCCTGACCCATCATCTGTGCGATCCTCCGTCTGAGACCAACACATGGTCACCCACTTGCTTGGCGGAATCTGGAGGGATGGCTTCCAAACCTTCTCTGATCAAGGCAAGGGGCCCCCTCACGGGATGTCCAAAGAGTAACTCAAAGGGGCTGAAACCAACACCCTCTTGAGGTACCTCTCTGTAAGCAAACAGCAGGCATGGCAGGAGGAGATCCCATTTAATCCTTAGGGGTTCTTCCAAAGCGCCTAGCATGCCTTTGAGAGTTTAATTAAATCTCTCAACCAGACCATTGGTCTGTGGATGGTAAGAGATGGAGAATTTGTAGTTTACCCTGCACTCTTTCCGCATGGTTTTCATGTAACTAGACATGAAGTTGGATCCTCTGTCAGTGACAACCTCATAAGGGAATCCAACATGGGTAAAAATACCCAGGGGAGCCTTGGCACCCACTTTGGCAGTAACAGTCCGAAGGGGTATAACCTCAAGGTCCCTGGTGGCATGATCAACCAAGACCAGGATGAACCGATGTCCACCTGAAGTGGGAGGGTGAAGGGGACCGACAATGTCGATGCCCACCCTCTCAAATGGTGTGCCAACCACTGGCAATGGCTGCAGTGGGGCAATGACACTGCCTCCAGTCTTTCCAGACAACTGACAAGTTGGGCATGTCCTGCAGTGGGATTACACTTCTACTCCCATCTGAGGCCAGTAGAAATGGACAGAGAGCCTCTGCTTAGTCTTCTTGGTACCAAGATGACCAGCTAAGGGCACCTCATGCGCCAACTGCAGTAGGAAGGGCCTGTAAAGTACCACCAACCTTTTGAGGGCTCCAGGTTCAGGTTTAGTGGGCTCACTAACTTCTGTCTTCTTGCCTTAGGCCTCGCTTTTGTCTTGGGTACCTGACTCACAACCAGACCCTGTGTCACCTGTGAACTTGTGACTGCAGCAGAAGTCAGGGGTAGACCATCCAAGATCAACCCCAACTCTACTAGATCATTTCCTATCAGAATGTTAGCAGGGACATTGTCCTGAACCAGGACAGGAAGCTTTGCTGTCTTGTCTCCAATCATGAGTGTGACTAAGGCTACAGGTGATAATTTGGGAGGCCCACCAGCTAACCTGGTGGTTCTCAGAGAAGCACCTACGTAGTCCTCTGGCTTGAGCAGGGCCCTGTCCACCACTGTCATGCTTGCCCCAGTGTCTCTCAAACCAGCAGAAGGCTGGCCATTCAAGAGGACACGTCTCAAAAATCTACGGGTGTTCTGGTGGATAGTCGCCAGTACTTCCGTGTACTGGTCCCAGGCCCCAAGGGACACTAAGGAATTCTCTACAGGAGCACCAAATGTGATTCCTGTAGAGGAGGGTGTTGTGTATGTTTAAGAGTAATCATCAATAGCCAGAGACTTAAAAAGCGGACCATTTCCTTTAATCATCTTTTCATAACTGAATTCCCAATATTGTAACCTCTACGTCCACATTCCATATTCCAAAACAGTGACATATTACTAGTCTATATTCTGATAACTATTCACAATACAACAACTCCCCCCTTACTTAACATTTAACTTACCATATACATATATACATATAGTCATTTTCAATTTCTTGGTTTCATCAAACACACATGTATTCTGTAATTACAGTTTGTTGACTTGACTAACATCTACATTTGCTCAATAAGCCTATCTGGCTTACGCACTGTTCGGTAAGGACAATTCCTCTCCATTGCGATTTGAACATCAGACCCCAGCTCTCCAGACTCCCGTTCTCCACTACCAGGTTCAACTCCTTTGTCACTGTTGACTCCCAGACCTCCATCCACAGAGCTCAAACCACCATTATCCTGACCACCTCCCGCACGTTCAGTCGGTTCCTCATTACTTTGAAGATTCCCTGAGTTCACCGAAATTCCATCCCACATCGAATTGTCATTCATTTCACCATTACCACATCTTGTTTGGCCTGAGTCATTATCAACCTGGTCCTCTTGAAACAACCTCCTGAAAAACAATGTATTCCGTGTAATCTCGTGATTGTCCTCATCGACTGCAGTGACCATAGGCCCCTTTACTTTCTTTACTTTCCAAATCACTGGTTTATACCTCAAATCCAGGTTAGAACATAATCTTTGCTGAACTAGCACCTTCTCTTCCACCTCAATATTCTTATTTTTGTCCCTTCTTTTATTATCAGTCCGTTCCTTGACCTTCTTTCTCTTTACTTCATCCCGTCTCCTTATTTCATCATCTTCTTCCAGGGTACAATCATTCAGCTGAGGAATACGAGTTTGAGGTTTGTACCGAATCATTAGCTCAGATGGGGAGCACCCCGTTATTTCATTGGAGTATTTAGATAATTTCTGGGCATTTGTGATACTGCTTGAGTCATTGCCATATTGTCTACCATAGCCTTTTTTCTTGTTCATTTTAGATTAAGCATGAATTTCTCAACCATGCTATTTGCTTGTGGCCACAGCGGTGTAGGTTTCTGATGTTTAAATCCTAAACATGCTGCAAATCTTTCAAATTGATGTCCTTGAAAGGGAGGGCCATTTTCTGTTTTGACTATTTTGGGAATTCCCCATTCACTGAAAACTTAATCTAAAACTCGCTACATGATGGAACGCTGTTGAAGTTGCATGTTTTACCAATGGAATGGAATGGAAATCGTGAATATTCAACCAGTATCACCAGTTTAGTTTAGTTAGTTTAGTTTGTTTATTTATAGAGCGCCCGAACCCTCAGGTAGCTGGGCGCATAATTATGTGGACAACATAGTTACATATCGTTGCGTGCAGAATAAAGAAAGAGTACATACATTCAATGGTACAGTATGTGGCATAAGATAAATACAGTAGATAATATAGGACCTGGTTACATGGCGGTCCGTTACAGGTTAGTTAAGGCATACAGTTGAAATTGGTAGAGTGAAGCGGCCTGGGGTGGGTAAGTAGCAGAGTGTTAGGCAGAGAGCCAGGATTTAACCATGGCTCTGAATGGCCAGAAGGAAGCTTCTGATCTGATTGCAAGCGGGAGTGTGTTCCAGCATTGTGCTGCGAAAACTGGGAAGCTGGAACCTCCTGGGTTTTTAGATTGAAGTGGGGGACCTTGAGTTGGTACAAATATGGAGTTCTGGTGGGTCTGGTAGTGCTGTGTCTAGAGAATTTGTCAGATAGGTAGCGCAGGGAAGTCAGTGACAGGCACTTGTGTGTAATAACAAGAGTTCTTAGCTTAATTCTGTCTCGGATTGGGAGCCAGTGGACATCTTTGCTGGCAGTGGAGATGTGAGCCTTGCGCGGGATGTTAAGAGCCCATTTTAAGGCATTATTTTGAAGAATCTACAGTCTGTTCAGATTTTTAGTGGTGGTGCCTAGGAAGAGTGTGTTACAATAGTCTAATTTAGACAGTATAAGTGCTCTGGATAAGGTGAGGCAGCTGGTTGAAGATAGAAAAGGTCTACAGGCATTGATAAGTTTGTTGGTGTATGTGGTAGATGAGATGGTAGCATTTATTTGTTTTTTCAGTGATAGGGTGGAGTCAAGGTACAGACCTAGAGTTTTGACCTCTTTGGAGACTTTTATGATGTTGCCATTGATGGAGAAAGATTGGTACCTAGAGTCCAATTTATTGAGGCGGGCCTGGGAGCCTACGATAAGCATTTCCGTCTTATCGTCATTGAGGCAGAGACTGTGTGTAGCCATCCAGGCTTGGATTTCTAGGTAGATTTCGTTAAGCTTTGCAGCATCTTCTTCATAGCAACCAGTGAGTGTGATGAGGACCTGGGTGTCGTCTGCGTAGTTAGTGTAGCTGATACCCAGATCGTCAAGACGGTCGAAGAGAAGCTTAGTGAAGATGTTGTAAAGTGTGGGAGAAATGCAGGAACCTTGGGGGACTCCACATTGGATTGGGATAGGGTTGGCAGCCGCTGAGGGGGCGAAGACCCTAGTCGACCTGTCAGACAAAAATGACTGAATCCAATTGGTGGCATTCTGTGAGAATGCGGCAGCCGATAAGAGGTGTTGTGTAAGGATCTGGTGGTCAACCAGGTCGAAGGCAGCGGATAGATCCAACAGGAGCAAAATGGGCAGTTTGCCCTTGTCTTTGGCTTCATCCATTTGGATTTTTAGATCCAGGAGGGCGGTTTCGGTCCCATGCCTGGGTCTAAAGGCGGATTGTCGCAAGCCTAAGAGGTTATTGTCTTCCAAATGTTGTTGTATTTGGAGTAAATATCCCCCTTCTTTCAATGGTCCATAGAAATCCATAGATATTCTACTCCAAGGCGCTTCAGGCAAGGGAACAATGGGAAGTGGACAAGCATTGCTATCAGGCAAAGTTACTTGACATGCAAAGCATTTCTTCACAAAGTCTTCAACCATTGCATCCGTCCATGGGAACCACACATGATTTCTCAACATTTTCTTTGTGTACGTTATTCCTCTGTGCCCTTCTTGCGCTAGTGTCACAAGTATTTTCCTCAAACTTGTAGGTGCCACCAGTCTGTTTCCTCTCAACAGCATGCCATCATTTGTTGATGTCAATTCTCCACTTATCTTCAACATCCTCTGTAATTCTCTTACATCCACCTCCTCACTGAATTTCTGTGTTGATGATATCTTTTTCCACTGACCAGTCATTGTCAACTTTACTGCTGCTTGAATTGTGGGATCACCTTTGCTCTTTTCAACAAACATTTCCTTTGATATTGTTGGTGGTAAAGTGTTAGCAGACAAATATGATACATAATCATCCGCCTCTACTTGCATTTTATCTTCATTTCCTGTCGCTGGATGACAAGATAAATAATCAGCCGGGTTTGCTTCTATACCTGCCTTGTATACGATAATGTAATCATATTCTTGTAGTCGTATTCCCCACCTTTCAATTCATGGAGGCACTTTTATTCTAGGATTTCCAAATAAAGATATCAAAGCTTGGTGATCCGTAACAAGTACAAAAGGTCTTCCGACTATGAAGTGATGACATTTCTCACAGGCCCACACCGCAGATAAGCTTTCTTCCTCCGCTTGTGAGTATCTCCGCTCAATTTCATTCAAGGCTCGACTAGTATACATTATGACATGCCTTTCTGGGTTTTTGGGTTCAACTTGTGCCAGTATTGCTCCCAATCCCACAGGGCTTGCATCCACGGTAACTTCTGTTTCCCAATCTGGGTTATAATAAGCCAACTGCCGGCCATCAACAAGCTCTTTCTTTATTAACTTAAAGCTATTCTTGCACTTTTCGTCCCACACAAATACTATTTCCTTCTTTAACAGTTGTCGGAAAGGGTTTGTTAACATTGCAAAATTAGGCACATAACGGGCACAATACCCTGTCATTCCCAGAAATGACCTCACTTCACTTACATTTCATGGTGGCTGTAGATCAAGAATGGTGCTTATTTTACTTAAATCTGATGTTATTCCTTTTTTCAGAGAACATATGTCCATAAAAATGTAGACTATTCCTGTTTACCTCACATTTAGATTCATTTAGAGTTAGTCCACTATTTTACAATGCCAGGCACACTCCTTCCAATGCTTCATCATGTTCCTTTTGAGTAGTACCATATACCAATATGTCATCACTGTAATTAAATGTGTTTTTCACAGGAGCAATGACTTTTCTCATCGCTTCCTGTAATATTTCTGCTGCCGACGATGTTCCAAAGCCAAGTCTTTTGTACCTATACAAGCCTTCATGGGGAGCAAATGTGGTTATATATCTGGACTCAGGATCAATTTCTAGTTGGTTATATCCTTGATTTAGATCAAGCTTTGTAAACCTTGTTGCCCAATTTAATCTTATGATCTTATCCTCGATGCTAGGTCCTGGGTGTCTTTCTCTCTGTATTGCCACATTGGGAATTCTCATGTCTACACATAAGCGGATACGCCCATCAGATTTTGGAACCACCACTAGTGGCGACACTCATGGCGTGGGACAACTTTCCACCATCTCAATTATGTCGTTGTTGATTAACTATCTTAGTTCTTCAGACACTCTCTCTTGGAGCTGAAATCCTATTTTCCTTGGATGCTGTGGCGTTGGCTGAATTTGCGAGTCAATGTGGAGATGTATTGCATCTCCCTTTAACTTTCCTACTCCTTCAAACAATTTAGGACATTTTTTCTTGATCACTTCTATGTCCGTGTCGCTCTTCATTATATGTTGTATCTCTTGTCTTTCAGGTATACACTTTATCATCTCACTTTTATTATAGTTCACATTAATAATTTTCTTGCCTGTTGCGGTTTTGCAGCTGCTGAGGCATCTTCCTTCCTCCGGGCTTTCAATGACAAATATCTCAGTGGGCATGTGAGTATCCTTATGTATTAGATAACACATAAATTTCCCTTTCACCGTTAGTGGCCGTGTAGCTCCCCATTGAAATTTATATGCTCTCAATGCCTGTAATGGATATAATTGTGCTATTCCTTCATATATTTTATTGCTCATCACGTTCACCATGGCTCCAGTGTCTACTAGGAAAGGTATGCTTTGATTTCCTAGATTTATAATCTTTTTTATAGCTCTACTTTCATTGGATGCTCCATAGATTAATCTTACATATTCTTTGCCATACATGTCATAGTCTATATATTCCTAATTTGTATCACCATCTATGTTTCTTCTATCCTCTATTGGAGGGTTTTCATAAGGAGCATTGTATAATTCATTGATGTAATTTTGACTCTTGCTTATGAGTTGGAGTGTGTCAGGGGCTGGGGAATGCAAATTGTGACTTCACAGTGACATAGCACCTGAGTATTTGTATGACAGAGAGGTTCAGAAATGCAAGATGTGATGGGAAGTTGGTGAGATGTATGATGTGTGTGGGTGTTTGGGGCATTGGAGAACATAGAAGGGGAAAAGTTTCAGCATTACAACTGATAATAATGAATTTAGTTAATACTATTAAATAGGCATGCACATTAAACCAAAAATGTAGCCAAATCAAACACTGTTCTCTCAAGCCAGAGACATCTGGGACTCTTCCTATTAAATTAATACAAAAGATACATAATAATGATACTGTGGCTCTCTTGTAGCCTTCCACTCTGCCTCTCTCCTGCAATACGGCAATCTTACAACCTCCAGTTAATAAAAATCACAACACTCCTGCAATAAATAAAAGTTTGTGCCGCAATATTTGTCATTTCATGATGCAAAATTTACCATTTCATGTCACAAAATCCTGGAAGGTCTGAGTTATCTTGTACATGTCTAAACCTCAATTTAACAAAGTGCAGATATTTTGTAATTGGCACGGTTCTACACTGATTCTTAAAACCATAAGCATCCCATCACTGCCACCAGTGTAAAGACTGGAGGGGAGTGTCTGTACTCCTGCTCTCTATATGGCAGAGGAGAGGCACAGAGGACCCCAGCCAAGATTCTCTATAAGGTAGCAATGGACTAGCAATTAAGGCCTAGCTTCTCAGGAGGTGATGCAGGCTGGTTCCTAAGTACAGTGTAGTCCCCAAGCCCCCACAAGGGAATGTCCACACACCGTATTAGTTAAAACACAGTCTTTATATAATTAATATTCAAGGTTATGTACACTATCACAATAACTCACTTTGTGTTCAGAAAATCTACAATGGCAAATATATACAGTTCTAAAGTGGTACCACAATTATTATCAGATCTCATTAAAGTGCATCAACTATACTCTGGTCAAATGTCACACAGATCAAGGAATACAAGTACCAACAATAGATATAGGAGGAAAGCAGTTGGTTAGAACAATTGGCAGAATATTGACCCCTACCAACTAGGCACAATGCTGTGTGGAGATCCCCCCACCTGGGCAACCTGTCAATAAAGATATATCGTACAAACCCAGTCCATATATTGTTCAAAAGAGTCTTATTTCCTTCTAAAATAGTTCTACAACCTCAATGTACCTGAAATAGCAGAGTTCGTCATCGAGTCATC
Source organism: Ambystoma mexicanum (assembly GCF_040938575.1). NCBI lineage: Eukaryota > Metazoa > Chordata > Amphibia > Caudata > Ambystomatidae > Ambystoma > Ambystoma mexicanum. Next base: position 790,141,331 of record NC_090939.1, read on the forward strand.
GATGGATCCTTCTTGAGCGGCTCCCTTTAAGGCAGGAGCCATGGATCGTCGAGATCTTACGTGGAAAAAGGGGTGAACGACGACAGCGAGGCGGCAGCTTCATTCCTAGTGATGTTCAGTGACGACAGAGCGTTGGCGTCCTGCAAGAAAGAGGCGGGCTGGGCACCCCGATGATGATAGTTCAGGACCGCAAAGAGATTGTGAAGAACTGTGGCCCAGCAAGGTGGTCGAGTCGTCCAGCGTTTCTACGGTCATCAGGTGGCAGGAAACCCACCGGCGAATGCTCCTTGGCGCATCAGTGGCCTCGACTTTCTCCGGCGGGACAAAGTGGTCGACGGTGCAGGCAAGAGCGTCCTTTGATCAAATGTTACTCAGGCAAAGGGAGCATAGCGGCCCTGGTCGGCGACGGCGGTCGTCGACGATGATGGACAACAGTGTCCGAGCACTTCTCCTTGTGACTCTGCGGCGGTCCCCATCTCTCGTCACCAACCTGTCATAGGTCTGTCTACCAGGGAGCTTTGGCAAAGATCAGCTGGTGCATGATGGTCCCTCGTAGCTCGGGAAGAGGGCGTCTTACCAGGTCTTTTCTGGGTCAGTCCTTGGAGACAGAGCAGCTTTCAGATTGATGAAATAGAGCAGCATCAAGACTTCTTTTCCAGCAGGGCTTCAAGGTTAAGCTTCAGTTTCAACTCCAGTTTCTCTTCAGCTTCTGAACATGAATTCTAGCAGTGAGAGGCCCCCAGATATACTAGTTGATCTCCCATTCATTCTGCTGGGTCACACTCAGGCAACCAATCGGTCAGAAGGGCATTCATGCAGGAATTCATCCAATCAGGTGCATAGTGCATTCAGGCCATTCACTTCTCTCCAGACACTCACAACAATGTATGTGCTTTGGGACAAGTACCCAGCCCTTCAACACTCCACACTGCATTCATACCAGTTTCGGGCAGGGCTGTCTCAGTCATTTGTCAACACCAGCTACTAGACATCCACAACACAGAATGCGTATTCGTCACACACTCCACTCACCCAAGTCCCACCCACAGGGCGTACCCACAACATACAGTCACTGTGAAGGCTCCAGGAAGTCTGGCCTGGACTTCACAACAACACCATATATGGAACCTCCACCCAACAGCCAGTCAGGGGGAAGGGACAGAGTCAGGACTTCCCAGGACTTTGGGAAAACAAGGTAACAGGCAAAAGAAAGGAAGAGGCCACAGGGGCCACCTTGTTTCCTATCAGGAATCAACTGAGTCCAATGGCAGGGCCTGGGTATCCCAAAATGGAGGATACTCAGAGCATCTTTCAAATTCAGCATGGAGCTCCCACCAGCCCATTCCCTGCTCTCTGGGCAACACACAGGTGCCCAAAAACATACACTAGGGGCACAGGGTTGTACCCCCACCCATGGGCGCCATAAGGGTATCCCATGGGTCTGTAAACCAAACCAAAAGAGAGAGCTGCACCGCCAGGAGTCCCACATAAGCTCCTGCACGGAAAACACAACAGAACACACGATAAAAGGCAGTAAAGGACAAAGATACGGACACCCTGTCCCTCTGATGCATTTCCAGCATCACAGCTATGACCTACCAGCAACAGCTCTATACACTATGGGCAAACAACCAGCACAGTACCCAGGTATACGATCACCACCGACAGTCCTCCACTGATCCTCTAGTCTACACCCGAACTATCTACTTCATGGTAATCAACAAACTAGAAGTACCCTTTTCACTATAGTCTGCTGCTTTACCTAGAGTAACCTATTTTTATCACATGTTGCCTAAATTGAATCAGACTATTTTCATCACATGTTACATAAACCGAATTAGCCTATTTTTTTTATCACATGTTGCATAAGCTGAATTAGCCTATTTTCATCACATGTTACATAAACCGAATTAGCCTATTTTCATCACATGTTGCATACAATGAATTAGCCTATTTTCATCACATGTTGCATAAACCTAATTAGCCTATTTTCATCACATGTTGTATAAACTGAATTAGCCTATGAATTAGCCTATTTTTATCACATGTTGCCTAAACTGAACTAGACTATCTCTGTCACCTCCTGCTACATAATCGGCATAGGCTTTGAACTGACCTACTGCCACCTAAGAAATGCTTGATTTGTCCAACTCCTCACCCACTATCTAAAATACAACATGGCCTTACTAAGAAGAGTGACACTCACCATGGCCGCCATCCTCCCCTTATTCCACAACATATCACCCGCAAATCTCCCACCCAACACCTGCGGAAAAACACCTCCCCCGTTATCCGCTAGAGCCATGCTGCCCCAACAGCCTATCCTATCACCTCAAGAATGGATTTCCAAATTTGCAACACCACCCACACCCCTTATCCCATGCCCCACCTATCTGAGGAACACCAAACTTGGATCCCGACTGAACATGCCTAACATCAATAGTCTGGACCTCCCTTGTCCTGTGCCACAACGAAATGCTAGACTAAGTTCTCGCACCAGTCACAAGCACACGCCCAAGAGAAATCCCCCAGTGCACTTAAGGGACCCCAAATTGCCTCCGCCTGCTCCCCCGCAATCCTGCACTGTCAACGCTAACAACCTTAGCCCACCTCCACTTTGTGATCTCTTGCATGACAATGCAGCGGCCACTACTATCAAAGGTGCACTCATCAATGCATGTTCTTTAGTAGCTCATGCACTGGATATCGCAGATGTTATCTCAACCAACAATTTAGACTTCCTTGCTGTAACCAAAACATGGTTAAATGCTGCTGCCGGTCCTTCTATTTCTATCGTCATCCCAGAGAACTACTCCATTATCAAAGCAGACAGAACTCCTGGGATAGGTGGTGGGGTAGCCGTCATTTCAAAGACCAATCTGAATATCTGTGAAGTTACTAACCCTGACATTCCTTCTGCTGAACTTCTCTCCTTTAAAATCCCATTGACCAGTTCCAAAACTATACTTGCTCATTTTATATGCAGATCACCAGGCGCAATCTCCTCCTTTGAGGAGGATATCTCTCACCTATTGACCTCCAATACAAAACCAGGATTGCAAATTATATTATTGGGCAATTTCAACCTTGGGCTTCATGACCCTAATGATACTACTGCATCTCTGATCAATGACACTATCTCACAACTAGGCCTGACACAACACATTAACATGCCAACACATACCAAAGGCAGAATGCTTGACTGGTTGGCAGAAGTCAACTGCAACATTTCTCTGACTGACATCATACCTTGTGCATGGGCAGACCACCATTTTATCAGCTTTACTACACCCATAACCACACATAAAAAGTCCACCCCTCTCCATCCCACGGCAATCACTAGCCAGAAACAAACGTAATATCACAATTGAGAACCTCAGACCACTACTGCACCTTATCACAGCCGCTGCTCTCACCACTACCACTCCAATCCTACATCCCTAGTCAAACTTTACAATGACAGAATTGAACTAGCCCTGAACCAAATAGTGCCACTAAAACTAAGAAAGATTAAGCCAACCGCCCATGTGAAGAAATGGTTCTCGCCAGAACTAAAAGCACTCCGCAACCTCACGAGATCAGCTGAATCTAGCTGGAGGAAAGCCCCCTCACTGGCCAGCAAAGAAAAATTCTCATCAACAGCAGCTACATAGAAAGCCGCTATCACAAAAGCCAAAACAGAGATCTTCAATACGAGAATCCACATTGCCAAATTCCGGCACAAAGGAGTTATTCTCCATCCTAAGAGAATTAGAATCTGCCTTGCCCCCCACCGATGATTGCATCAAGGACAAAACCTGGTGCAATAACATCCAACTAGCACTCTCAAATAAAATAGCCCTCCTGCAAACTAAAATAGAATCCAAAAAAGCAAATCTCGCCACCAAAGACCATACAAACCACACATTCAGCTCACACCATACTAACTGCCCTCTCTTCCACTTCTCGTCAGTCACAGAGAACAAAGTCATTAATATAATTGCCAGCCTAAAACCATCGAACTGTCTCGGTGACCTATGCCCTGCATCAGTTGTCAAGGATGGCGCTAAAGAACTAGCCCCGTTTTATCACCACCCTGATCAACTCCTCCTTCAAAAACTCGTTAGTCCCACAAAACCTCAAAGAGTGCTGGGTCCTACCTTTACTCAAAAAGCCCAGACTTGACCCCAATACGTCCACAAATTACAGACCCATCACGACCGTCCCCTTTCTGTTAAAAATAATAGACAGAGTAGCTTGCCTCCAAATACAACAACATTTGGAAGACAACAACTTTGTAGGCCTACGACAATCTGGCTTTAGAGCCAGGCACGGGACCGAAACAGCCCTCCTGGACCTAAAAATCCAAATGGACGAAACCAAAGACAAGGGCAACCTGGCCATCTTGCTCTTGTTAGATTTGTCCACAGCCTTCAACTTAGTTGACCACCAAATACTCACCAAACACCTCTCCTCGGCTGCTGCATTTTCCCAGGATGCCACCAATTGGATTCAATCCTTCCTCTCGGACAGAACAACCAGGGTCTTTGTCCCCCTCAGGCAGCGCCGCAGCGGACCCTGCCCCGATCCAAAGTGGAGTCCCTCAAGGTTCCTGCATCTCCCCTACACTCTACAATATCTTCACTAAGCTCCTCTTTGACCGCCTTGACGACCCGGGCGTCACATATACTAACTATGCGGATGAAACCGAGGTCCTCATCTTGGTCTCGGGACGCTATGATGAGGGTGTTGCAAAGCTAAATGAGATCTACCTTGAAATCCAAGCATGGATGGCCACCCATAGCCTCTGCTGAAACGATGACAAGACTGAACTGCTTATAGTTGGATCAGAGGCCCATCTCAATAACCTTGACCCCAGATTCCAATCCTTTGTCATTGATGGCAATATCATAAAAGTCTCTAAAGAAGTCAAAACACTGGGTGTGTATCTTGACTCCACTCTCTCCCTCAAAAAACAAATCAACGCCACCATCGTGTCCACAGTATATACAAATAAACTTATCAACACCTGCAAACCTTTCTTGTCCACTAATAGTCACCTCACTTTGGCCAGAGCCCTTATATTATCCAAATTGAACTATTGTAACACACTTTTCCTTGGCTCCACAAACCACATCTTGAACACACTACAAATACTCCAGAACAACGCTCTCTGATGCGCTCTTAATCTCCCACGCAAAGCCCACATCTCCACTGCCAGAAAGGAAGTTCTTCCGTGAGAGAATTAAACTTCGAGCACTGGTCATCACACATAATGCCTTTACCTGACAGCTCCATGATACATATCAGACAAATTCACAAGACAGAACTCCTCCAGACCAACCAGATCCCCATATCTACACCAACTTATCATCCCAAGGTTCAATTTGAAAGCAGCGGGTGGAGCTAGCTTTCCTGTACTAGCAGCTAAAACTTGGAATGCTTTTCCTATAACAATCAGGGCCGAGACCTTGTTCTGGTCATTCCGAGCCAAGGTAAAAGAATTCTTCACTACTCAACAATAGATTGTCAACTGCACTTAGCTAAATTGTGTGTCGGGATATCATTATACTTATGTTTACAATACTCGGCCATATGTATCCTTGTATCCTTCATATGTCTGTCTTTTCACCACCTTGTAACCTGGTCTCTCACACCTCGATTGTACTGTATCACTCTATGATCTTGACTGTATGTGCAAGCATCTGTAACATTGCTGCTCCCAAGTTAATGCGCCCAGTTATCCCAGGGTTCAGCTGTGCACTACAAATAAACAAACTAATCTAAACTAGGTAGCAGAGGTAAGGGGTGGGCTGGTGGGTGGTGCCCGGACTTGAAGGGGCTGCCTGGGGTAGTGGCAGAGGTCAGGGGAGTGTGGGGAGCAGGATGTTCTGTCAGTGTGCTGCCTGGGGTAGTAGCGCAGGTGAGGGGTGCTGGTGGGTTGTAGCAGGACTTGAGGGCACTGCATGGGGTATTGGTGGAGGTGAGGGGGGCTGGTGAGTGGCGTCAGGATTTAAGGTGGCTGGCTGGGATAGTGGCTGAGGTGAGGGGGCTGTTGGTGGTGTCAGGTCTTGAGGGGGCTGCCTTGGTGTAGTGGTGGAGGTGATGGGGGCTGGTGGGTGGCTTCAGGACTTGAGGGAGCTTGCTGGGGGTAGTGGCAGAGGTCAGAGGTGTGTGGGGAGAGGAGTGGTCTGTCAGGGTGCTGCCTGGGGTTATTAGTGGAAGTGTGGGGTACTGGTGGGTGATATCAGGACCTGAGGGGGCTGCCTGGGGGTATTGGCAGAGGTGAGGGGGGCTGGTGGATGGTGTCAGCTATTGATGAGGCTGCCTGGGGTAGTGGCAGAGATGATGGGGGCTGGTGGGTCTTGTCAGGTGTTGAAGGGGAAGCCTGCGGGTAGTGACAGAGATGATGGGGACTGGTGGGTGGTGTCAGGACTTGAGGGGGGTGACAGTGGTAGTTCTGGAGGTGAGGGGGGCTGGTGGGTGGTGTCAGGACATAAAGGGGCTGCCTGGGACAGCGGCAGAGTTCAGGGGTGTGTGGAGAGTGGAGTCTTCTGTCAGGGAGCTGCCTGGGGATAGTGACGGAGGTGAGGGGAGCTGGTGGGTAGTGTCAGCATTTAAGGGGGCTGCCTGGGGGCAGTGGCATAGGTGAGTCAGGCTGGTGGGTGGTATCAGGAATTGAGGGGGTTGGCTGGGGGAGTGGTGGAGGTCAGGGATATGTGGGGAGTGTTTTTTTTTTCTTCAAGGTGCTGCCTGGGGTAGTGGCTGGTAGGTGGTGTCTGGGCTTAAGGAGTCTGTTTTTCCATAGGGGTATATGCCGGCAGTTTGGGTGCCAATGAGGATTTGCAGATTTGCAGGTGTGCAGCCGTTATTTACGTGGGAGCTTGAACGGTTTCGCAGGGGTGCAGCCTTGACTTATGAGGGAGCTTGCGTGTTTTCGCAGGGGTGCAGTCTTGACTTACAAGGGAGCTTGCATGTTTTCGCAGGGGTGTAGTCTTGACTTATGAGAGAACTCACATATTTTCGCAGGGATGCAGCCTTGAATTGCAAGGGAGCTCACGCAGTTTCGCAGGGGTGCTGGATGGTGGGTCAGGGGTGGAAACAGAGGTTTGCACAAAGGTTGGTCCTTTGGTATGTTTTTGGTTTTCATGGAGGCATGTTGTCGGCCTTACTCACACAGCTCGGTTTTCTTTGTGGGTCAGGTTGAAATGCGCTTTGGAATCCATGAATACTCTGGGTGCACAGAGGAAAGTTTGTGTGTAGGGCCGTGCAGAGTCGTTTTCGGCATGAGGGGCTTTGCAGGATTTATGTGCTGATTCCATGAATCAGGTCCTTAGTCTGTGAATTATCTTAATGATCCAACCAGAGGTGCAAATCTTCTTGTTCTAAACATTTTAAAATGTAGTGCCTCATCTCCTAACAAGGAATCAAGGCCTTTCAGGAATGTGTTCCTGGACCTTGTTGGGAAGAACAGGGGATCTATGTTTGTATCTACAGAGTAGTTTCTAGATTTAGAAGAACATTTGAGAAATCTGCTGAAGGGGGCAGCTACATTAATTGGGAGTGAGATCAGTGGCAGAGTTAGGGTCCAGCTGGAGGGGGTAGGTGGAATTCTAAATAATCCAATTTCAATCAAATCTATTGGAGACTTTCAGTGAAGGGACCTAATATATCCATAAATTGGCATGAGTAACCGAGCGTAGCGATGGATCACAAAATAATGTAGCAGTGTTTGGAGGCCTCTCTCCCCGAACAATGTTTTGTACATGTTTTGAAATTCTGCATTTTTTTCGCACCATTTTGGATAAAACTGAGGTAAAAAGCCAAATAATGTACAAGTGTTTATCAAGGGTAAGGTGAAAAAATCATTTAAATGTCATGTCACCAAAAGTACACAGAAGCATTTAAAATCACTTAAATGAAACTGAAGTCACAATACCCTATGCCAATAGTAATGGTCAATGCAAATCACTGGTGTTAGGCTGCAACCAGAATCAATCTATGTCAATAATAATGGTCACTGTAAATCATTTGAATAATGCTGCAGGCATAATCTATCTATGCCAATAATAGCATTCTATGAAAATCAATTGCATTAGGCTGCAACCACAAATTATCTATGCTGTAACTGGTCACTGTAAATCAACCGCATGCAGCTGCAGTCACAATCAAACTATGCCAGTAATGTTCACTTTAAATTCACTGCTTGGTGCTGCTGCCAGACTCACACCATATGCCACTAATGGTCACAGCAAATCACTTGCAGGAGGCTGCCACAACCTGATAACCATGCCAACCATGAAAGTGGTTTATAGTGACCATTGCTACCATAAATAGAGTGTGGACAAAGCGTCATGATAGTGATGTATAATATGCAAATTATTTCATGAACCTGCCCCCACAATCAACCTATGCTAATAATGGTCACTTCAAATCACTATGTTGAAGTTGTGTCGACAATCTATATATGCAGTAATGGTTGATTTAAATCGCTTCCAGGAAGCTGCTGACAGAGCCCCAAACCCAATGTCTATAATGGCTACTATAAATCACTTTATATAGTGTCATATAGTGACACATGCATGTATTGCTTTCTTGCCAACACTCATAGGCAGAGACTTATACACTAAGAAACACATATATACACATGCACATAAACACCCACTCAATCACCCACACACACTCAATTTTATGCTAATATATACATGCATACACACACAGAATAATACATACATGCACATACACATCTTGCATGTATTACACTTAAACATGCATCCACGCATGTATACAATGCAAAACTATGAATACGTTTTCATTAAAAAAGTCTTTCCATATGACATTTGTTTAGTTTGAGTGAGGAGGGACAAGTGGCAAAACAAGAAAAAGCTGCCATGCTGGTGTGCCACAGAAGAACTCAAACACACAAAGCTGCACTGGGTGCTCCCCTGAAAAATGTGTTGATTGGCAACCTTGGAACAAGCAAGGGGCACACCACACACTCATGTGCATATGCACATCTTTCTTTTTGTTCAATTATATTAAATACTGCCAGCCCTGTGGGATTCAGGGTGGGCACATTGCACACAGAGAGGTTGCCATGGGGCTCCTCGCCTGAGTGATATGTGATTCAACAGGAGATGAATTTGGCTAGCGAAGAATATGCCAGAGCTGGAGAAACCCTGGCACACATCTGTTTCATTACTCCTTGTTATATCCCCCTCTCTGTATTACCAACCTTAACAACCTCCTGCGTGTTCACAATCCTTGTGGGACCTTTTAGGCAGAGTGATCAGAACTGTGGAGACCACGCTAGGAGTTTTCACCATATCTACTATACACTGCACTAATTTGCTCCCTTGCAATCCCATGAATACTTGGGGGTTGTGTGATGCTGATTGTCAAAGGAAATTATGGATTGAGCTAGACCTACAGATGAGCTTATGTGTGTCTATGGATGAGCTTCAGTGATGCTTGAGGACTCTGAGGTAGGCTAATTGAAGAGCAACAGAGTTAAGGATGGCTCAATCTCACTATGCTCTTACCTGAGTCAGACACCCACTTGCTTTAGTCCACATGGTTAGACATGTGCATGATTGTCTGACTCACAGTTGCACTGAAATCAATTTTCTGGAATAAAGAGCAGGAAGGGTTTGGGCATCAGACTTCAAGATGGCATTCAAAAACATATAGGTCGTGTGACATCAGACCCACAAAAGTCTCTAAGCCCTGTTGGATGCAGCAAGTAAGGGACCACCAGTGTTCAAATGAATAGTGCGGGGGCAGTCAAAATATTGCTGTAGAGTTTTTGTTGTTAGTTCAATCTTGCGAAGCTAGAGCCTATTGGTGTGTGGTCCTAAGAGCAAAGGTCTGGAGAAAGAAGACACAATACACACTAACAATGCCTGCTACCACATCTGTATCAAGATTCTGAAGTGTGTTTGATGCTGAACACAGTGCATGTGTAGCTGGCCTTTATTGCCTGGCAGAACCTACCAATACAATACTTGTTCCTGTTTTCCATGGTGACATTTTCTTAAAAGCACACACTATGTTCTCACTGCATATTGTTATAATTATTTAACTTTCTGAGCCTGAAACTAATTCATATACAAAATGGAAAAAAAGGGGGCAGGGAGAAAGGAGTGACAATGGGATAAGGAAAGAACTATGTTTGCACTTATGTACAATGATTGCAAACCCACGTGGAACAGAGTAAGTGTTCGATCTCGCTTCTGGAGGGCACCAGCTTGCTCTGAGAGCAGCCTCTCCATTTATCTGCCACATCATTTGTTATTGTCTTTGACAAGCGCAACTGGCACTCTGCGCTTATACTCCACCTCCCTCCCCTCCCCTCTAGGCTTACACATCATCCCCTCTTCCTGCTTCCAAACACGGTATTGGCTTCCAGAAGACCTGAAAGACAGACTCAGGAGCAGGCCATCTCCCACCATGCACTCCATTGCAAACACACGTTGGACAATGTAAGGGTTAGATCTCGTTTCTGGAAGGCACCTGCTCGCTGAGAGCAGCCTCTCCATTTTTGTTCCACAGAATATTGTATTCTCTTTGATAAGCGCAACTAGTGCTCTGCACTCATACTCCTCCTCCCACCCCTCTTGGCTCACACCCTCCTCTCTTCCCACCTCCAAACACGGGATTGGCTGCCGCAAGATGCGTAAGGGAGCATATACCCAGCTACCAGGGCTGTCTTGCCTGGGCAGCCGCGAAGGGCAGAGGATAACGCAACTATCCCTGTTTGCCTGTCACCTCGCCCTGCACTGCAACACCCCCATTGACACCCAGGACCACCGATAAGAGGTAATGGACAGCGCAACATACCACTGTTTGTATACTGCTACTGTGAAATGTCTATGCCTATAAATTTTACATTTTGAAATCCTCCACTTTTTATTATTGCAACAGTAAGGTTGCATCACATTTGAATTTTACTATTGCAGGGTTGCACCAAATTAGAATTTTGCTACCACATGGTTACACCAGATTTTAATGTTGATACTTTTGGGGTTGCACCACATTTACATGTTTCTACTGCAGGGTTGCACCACATTTGAATGTTGCTACTGCCTGGTTGCACCACATTTATATTTTTCTAAATGCACCACATTTGAATTTTGCTAGTTTAGGGTTGCACTGCATTTGAACTTTGCAATAGGGTGTCTCGCTGCCTTTGAGTTTTGTTACTGTGCGGTCTCATCACTTTCGAACTTGCAATGGGTGTGTTACACCACATTTACATTTTGCTACTATAAGGTCTCATAACATTTGAGTTTTCTACTATGAGGCTTCACCACATTTCAGTTTTGCTACCGTGCGGTCTCACCACACCTGATCTCTGCTACTGTAAGGCTTCACCACTTTAGATCTTTGATACTGTGAGGTCTCAACGCATTGGAGCTTTGCTACTGTGAGGTTCCACCTAATTTGAATTCTGCTACTGCAGCGTTGCACCACAGTTAAACTTTATACAGCAAGGTCTCTAAATATTTAAATCTTGATACTCTAGGATTTCCCCAGACTCGAAATCTGTGACTTTTAGGTCTCACTACCGCCACATTTGTATCTTGCTACTTGGGAGATTTGCCATGTTTGGGTTTGCCATCCTACAGTCACATTATGTGTGAACTGTACCACTCTGGGGCCTGTAGGGGAGGCATGGTATCACAAGTATGACATTGACACAAAAGGTACAATTTGTAAAACCTTTATTAAAGTTTTGGGGTTTGGAGAAACTCCTATTCTGCCATATAACTAGGATAGGAGTAGTCTTGACCATCAAATAATAAATAAAACAGTCCTAGTGAAGTCCGTCAAATCAAAATGGCCTATGCTAAAAAAAAGAATGCTTGCCCTATCTCTTGTACAAAAAGTGTAATAAGGAAATATGTATGTAAAGGAAAAATCAGTGTTCATATATAAAGAATAAATATGGCTGAATCAGCTCTCCTCCCCACATTAGACAACCTGGAGTAAGGTGGTCCCCGTAGGCAGGATGACACACTCTGGCTGGGGTTTTCAACACAAAACAGTTTCAAAAAGTTGATCGAGGCCCACATGGCCTTCCACATTAAAGTTTCTCTTTCCAGACTTCCAACAAAAAGATCTCATAGGCCCCCCTCTGTCGGGCTCAGACCTTTCACAACAAAGTTCAACAGCACTTGCAAGGGTGCTCCCTTCCCCAAGCTTATTACACTCTAAGTCTCCCTCAGTCGGGCTCAGACCATTTTTGGATGTTGAAGACTTTCGAATGTGCGTGGATTTCTTTATAGACCTCTGATGGACCACTTTGACTCAAAGTTCAATGATCAGCTTTTTACTCTCCCCTTCTCTCTTGGTTAATTTTGCTCTCTTCACTTTTACAGTCAATTCACTTTATCGCTACAAACAATGCACCTTTCACAGAGACTTTTGAGTGGGCTAATTCCTTTCGCCAGAGCACTGCGTTACACAGTATTGCTGATTTCACAGCTGTCCTTACTTCAAAGTTCATTCACAGGTCTGCCTTTCTTCACGTCTCATCCACACGTGTGCAGCCTTCATTTGTGAAATAATGTTGCCACTTCAAACTTTCTTGAAAAGGCCAATCTCTCAGCTCGCTTGCCAACTCACTGGCTATGTGCATTTCTTTCTTGGTTTTACGATTTCCAATTCACAAGTCAAGGTTAGTGCCACCGGCTTTGCCACATCTCCCCAACTCAGCCATTCACCCGGGAGGGTCGCTGGTGTCCTTGAAACACAATGCAGCCTTTCTCATTTGGGATATGGCATTCTCCATGGGTCTTTTGTGGCCTGCTGGAGGCAACAACCTCCTGTAGGGTACTACTGGGGTTTTTCGACCCACTTTTCTCGTCCCTTGGTCCCTCGCTCTGCTCGAGTTGTTTTGTCTTCACACATTCACACTGGACTGCTCATACTCGTGTTCCACCTTACGCAGAGTGTGTCTCTATGTTTCGCCTTTTTTCCATGTGAGAAGAACTAATTGGTATCAGGTGTATGCACTTAGAATCAAGTGCCTGACTTTGCCTGACCTGATTAGCGGGACATGTCCAGTACGATGTATAAGAGTTAGTCTTGTTACTCCCAGTCACCCTCTTGCTGGGCCCAAGGGGGGGTTGGGACCTTGAAGAATCCTAAAAAATAGGATGGGTAAGGTGAACATAAAAGGGGGCATACTGTGTCTCAGCATCGGCTGCTCCATCCTCACTCCCTGAAGACCCCTCACCCAGCTGATCCTCCCGCACTTGTTCACCCCCAGGATCTGGATCCAAAGCCGAGGGCTGTGCCCTGGCCACCCTTGAGAGAGATGTCACTCTCACCTGAAATGCCGGGGGCATCTGGAAGGCTCTGAGATCTGGAACCCTGGATGCATAGTTGCCCAGTGCTGAATAATGAATCTTAGTTATTTGTAGGGTGAGCTATTCGTCCTGCGTTTCTTGTGCAGGGGTGCTTGATGTTTGTTGGCGAGCTGCACGAGTTGCTTCACTGGTGCAGTATGCCTTCCTTGGGCCCAGGCCTGCTGTGACCCTGCATCTGCTGGTAGGCAGGTAGGTTTGTTAATTGTAAGTCTCTGTTCTGTTTATGGTGGGAATTCGTTAATGTCTTTATCTCCTTCTTTTCAGGTGTGAAGGTCTTGATACTGGCGTGCCGGATGGAGAGGCACGTTTTCTAGGTAAGAGAAAGCGTGAAGCGCAGCGCTTTTATTGTCTTTTATAGCTAACCTGTGTTTTCTTCTTCTTCTCCTCACAGGCCGTTGTGGTGCTGCGAGTGGATGAGAGCACGATGAAAAACGGGCCCCCGGAATCCGATAAGGTAAGTACAGCGCTGTGCGGTTGTTTAATATTGAAAGCGACCCTGAATATATCTCCTTTCCTTTGCAGATGTTGCTGTGGTTCTCCGTATGGAAGTTTGGCATAGCGCGATGGAATTCAGGTACGACTGATGGAATTCGATGTTTTGGAAGTGGGCCTTCCATATTGCAGCCCAGTTGAGATGCTGAGTGCTGGATGGTGTTTTCTCAGGTAAAACAGAATAATCTTGTTCTTGTTCTTGCAGGATTACAAGAATTTGCTGAAGACCAGGAGCTGGACACGCTGAGCATCACGCTGCGGGTTGCAGAATGACACGAAGCGTGTTCTGCAGTCAGGGTGTGGTTTATATAGCCCAGGTAAAGTAGTACCAGGGAAAGTAGTTCCAGCCCTGCCACACCCAAAACACAAGACCATATGGCATGGTTCTTAGAACTAGACTGTGTGGGTGCTTCCATGTTGGAGTTGGAGGCCCATGTACATAAATAGGACCTAGTTTGAACAACACTTCCTTCCTACATATGAGCCTGGTGCCAAAGGCACCAGGACTGGCTCCAGGAGCCCTTTTGCAGTGGTTTTAAGGCCCTCAGGGTTCGGATGGGAGCCTGCTTGTGGCACAACTTGTGCCCCCTCACAGTGGTCATGACAAGAGATCCCCAGTGCTAATGGGTGAGAAACCCCTTTGTTTGGCACAGGCCTCACCACGTTTGAACTTGGCTACTGGGGGGTTCCATCATATTTGAATTTTGCAGCTGCAGGGTCTCAACAAATGTTGCAATCTGCACAATGAAATTGCTCCACATTGGACATTTGCCACTGTAAGACTTGCACTGCTTTGAAATCTCGCTGCTGTGAGGCTTCACCTCATTTAAGTTCTGCTGTTGCGAGGTCCTACCACATTTGGCTCTTGTCTTTGTGAGATTCCACTACATTGGAGGTTTTCCGCTTGGAGGCTTCACCACATTTAAAGTTTACTACTTTGAGCTCTCACCATATTTACATTTCACTACTGGGGGTTTTCACCACTCTTGACCCCTCTACGCTGGGGCTCTACCATTCCTGATTCTCAGTTGTAGTAGGGTGGCACCACAGTAGAATATTGATACTGTGGGTTTCACCACATCTGAGTCCCACACCTTTGTGTACACCATCCTGAACTTCAACACTCTCACCCAGATATCCCCGCAAACTGATTCCACTGATCATTCTACCACTTGGAACCCTAACCACACCCACACCTAAATCCTGAGATCCCCAACCCAAATCAATAATACAACAACAAGACAAATTCCACAGTGATGCTATCGCCCATGGGAGCCCTCCAAAACACTGTTTATCTCAGTACGCCTTCAACACAAATCCCAAAGAAATTCCCCACATTAAGGATTATTGACATCAACACAGAAAACATGAAAAAGATCCCTGCAGAGCAATTGAGAAATATGAATCCAGGACACAAGAGAAAAACCAAGCCATCACAATCCTACAACCACAGTGACAAACACACCACTGTGTGTTGCAGCACATCAGTCTATCCATGAGACAAATAAAGAATTCAGCCCAGGAGGGAATACACCCATGTAACATATGACAAAAATGAATCTGAGACTGCAGAGAAAAAGCAAGCCACCACAATCCTACAACCAGAGCGAGGCATGTGCCACTGTGTGTTGCAGCACATCAATCTAGTCCTTGGACAAAGAAAGAAGTCACCCCAGGAGGGCCTCACCCCCGGACCTACGGACAAATCTGAAACAGCTAGGACAAAGCAAGCCACCACAAACCAATAACCACAGGGAGGCATCCGCCACTGCATTTAACCCCCACATCAATCTCTCTAGCCAAAAATCAACTAACACCATGAATCACCTGCCCTGATCAAAACCAACAGGACCCACCAACATCAGATAGTCCCCCAAGCAGGGAACTTACTACCAAAACAACCTAATCATATAACCAGACCTGCCGTACAACACTGAGGCACACCAGCCATGAAAAACTGTGACTACAAACGTGCCACAATATATAAGAAAGACAAGGAAATAGGAATGAAAAAGAGAACAAGAAAGAGAAATGATACCACGCCCCCATCAAACAATGGGAATTACCTATTAGAATTTGCAACACCTCAAAAAAACGACTAGCCACACCTAAGCGAAAGATACAGATTAAGAAAAGAAGAAAAAGAGCCTACATCTCCCATTACCTAGCCACCCACAATCCTACTACAACATAAATCAAACAACCCACAGCTAAGGGCCCAATGCATCCCAGAGTGGGCCCCACCAGACTACCAAATCTCACAACACACAGAAATCAGCAACATTAATAACATCTGTGGAACAACAAACACAAGAACCAGAGCTAAGCTAGAATACCTAAACATGTGCACCACTTACATAAAAGAGATTGAAAAGAGGACCACACGGACAACCAAACATCCCACTACTACGAATCAGAAAAAAGAAACCCATCACATGGTTCAAAGGAACTATTCAAAAAGGGATATAGGCTCCAACTGCGCAACCAGCAAATAAGAGCCTCACTCAAGAGAGGACCGAAAATCTGACAGTCACTGCCCCAACCGAGGTGTGAGAAATGATACTTAACAAAAACTAAGAAAAGTCACACACTCTACACTGCACCCTACTCAACGTACAATCTATGGCAAAGTACAAAACAGAAATGTATGACCTCTTAAGCGAAGGCAAATTAGACGCACTCTTCCTCACAGAAACATGGCTATCTGACAACTACAAAGTAATCACCAATGAAGCCATACCCAACAACTACAAACTAATACATTCTAACGGAGCAAACCAAAGAAGAGGTGGAATCGCATTAACACACAAAAATCGCATCTGCTCCACACAACCCGCCCTCAACCGTCATAGAAGGTTGAGATTCACTCCAAATCAATATCAAGCTCAACGGCCAATTAAACTTTCTGTTCATAACGATCTACAGACCTCCCTCCTATATTCCCACCTTCACCACAAAACATACTGACACCATTGTCAATCTCTCCACAAACCATGACAACATAGTGGTTCAGGGGGACTTCATCATTTGGGTCAAAAGAGAAAATGAAACCACAACAAACTCTCTGAGCACCCTACTGGAAACTCAGCACTTCAAACAAATGGTAAATGGTCCCACCCACAGTGCTGGACACACTTTAGGCACAATCTTCTGTAGAGATGGACCCTCAACCTCTGCAACACCGGTAACAATCATATGGAGCAAGTGCCATATGACCCCATTCACCATAAAAATTCCAAGCCACATGATGCCCGCAAACATGAAACTCCTAGTGATAAACAAAAGAAACTGGAAAAGACGACATGGATACGCTAGCAGATATACTGGAATCAGCCAAACAAAACACCTCCCAGCTATAGAAAAAGGACACCGGACTCAGTGGAAGAGAGGCTTGACACCTGGATCACATACGCTGTAGATCAATTAGCACCTGCAAAACTCTTCCAACCCACCCCAAAGAAAAATTTCAGTGAGATTGTTCACAGAAAAACTGAGGGAAGTCTAATAAGCAAACTGCAAACTGGAAATACAATGGAAAAACAACAAACCCACAAAAAGAATTGTTCAAAATCATCAAAGAAATTACAGTTCCAACCTCTCGCAACAAATGCATCGTACCATTGCAATCCCTATGTGACAACATCCTTTGCAATCCCTATGTGACAACATCATGACCCATCTAAGAGCAAAAATAGAAGCAATTCAATGGACCATTGACATAGGGTGCACCACCACAAACACACCTCCAGGACCTCCAGGAAACCAGCACTCCATCAACCACCACAACACTTAATTGGTTCTAACTATTAAGCGATGAAAACTTCGACAAACTAATAAAAGCCATGAACATCGCTGGATCGCCCATTGACCCATGCCCATCAGGCATCTACAAAAAACACCTCAATCACACAATGGCAGTCTTATACTTGGTTTGGGTACGTTTTACTGATCACGGCAAACTGACTAGAAAAAACAGGCACATGCAATCAGTTCTCAGAGGCTGAAACGCAGTCAAACCAACCACCCAGCGCCCTTCCCCAACTACCTGATTCCCGTCGCCTGGCCACTTCAGTCCTGCGGTATTGGATCTGTCCTTCTTATGTGGGTCAGCTACAACGCTGCACGGTCATTTTTTCTATTTTATTTTTCCCATCCCCCCACCTCTAATATCGAGGAAGCAGGAGACACCCCTGCAAACCCCCAAGGCAAATAGACACTGATCATGGGAGTGGGGGACACCCCACAACCCCCATGATCGGTGTGTATTAGCCTTTTTGTTTGAATATATTCGGTGGAATGGTACAGACCAAATTCAGTCAAATGTACCATTCGGCCATATGTATTCGAAAAAATCTACTACTGACTCTATCCCTAAACACAGGAATAGTGCCAAAATGTATTTCATCAACCCCCTCCTAAAAGAAAAACAGGAAATACAGAAGACCCTACCAAATAAAGACCTATGTCAAATGTACCTTAACCAGCAAAACTCCTTGAGAACCACATCTACAAGAGCTACTCAATCATGATGAAAGCAATGGAACACTCAACCACTCCCAAGTCAGCTTCAGACCCATTAGAGGAACTGAATCAGCACTCCTCTCCGTATGGGGCGACCTAAACATAAAGGTGAATAACAGCACCCAATCGGCCCTCATACTGCTTGCCATATCAGCCGCTTTTGACATAATCAGACAGACTGCGCTAATGAAGAGAATAGAGAAATGCAGCAGAAAAAACTCTGAGCTCGAATGGCTGACATGTTTCCTCCCCAACCGAACGGATAGGACACACCCACAGCCATTTACATCAAACACTAAAAACATCACCTGCAGTGTACCACAGGCCTCTCCCTGCTTATCTTCAGCATCTGCATGTCCCCACAATGAAACTCATTCAAACCCGTAGACTGACAGCCTATACCTACACATACAACACTCAACTCATCTTCAAGCTAACTTCTGTCTGTGACCCAGACAACACCTTCAACAAATTCCTCACCGACATAAACACCAGTATGACAAACAACAATTTCAATCTAAATCCAAACAAAACCAAAATAGGGATCTCCCCACTGGTATACAAATCAACACAGACATACCTGAGCTGGCCACTGTGCATGGGAACCCAAACCGGAGACATCATTAGTGATAAAAAATGTGTGATAATCATAGACAACAGACTCTCTAGAACCACAAGTCAACGCAATATACCTCCTCTGACTAATAAGAGGGATCGTCCCTTACCTCAGCTTCCCACACAGAACCCTTGCAATAATCTTGGTGGTACTATCAAGACTAGGCTATGAAAACAGTCTCTACCTTGGAATGCCAGAATGTTCCACAACAAAACAACGTGACCAAAATACAGCAGCAAGATTACTCTTGAGACTAAACAGAAAAGACCACATCACACTGACCCTCTACATTGCTCACAAGTCATTACCCTGACACATAGTCACATTTCTCCAAGCTAAAATCACCTGTTACAAAAGAAGAAATCTAAGAGCGAGCAATGATGTTTCAATAGAAACAAGGCACTATGAGAAAAGGACATTCGGAGGAGCTTCTTTTCCCGTTTGATAGCCAAACTATGAAACTCGATATTAAAGGAAATAAGAACGACAGAAGACCACCTAAAATTCAGGAAACGGCTGAAAACCTGGCTATTCAACTCACGGAGACAAACATAGACACACACCTCCACAAACCCTATTCCGGGACCAAAGCAAACAAGGGACAATATAGAATGAAGATCTGACAATAAAACAACCCCACACCCAGATCCCACCAGAAACCAACTAACCACCCCCTCCTCTTTTCCACAACCTCACACCTCTCATGTTCCACATATGCCCAAAAGGGCTAAAGAAACTGCAGACCAAAAACACACAAACCACACACTGATCGCTAATCATGCAGCACAATCAAATATTTGCAAACAACAAACAACTGGGACACTGGATGCCACCCTTCCGGACACAACAGTCCTAGTGTACACAACAAAGCACACACCAAGAAAGCTCTCATGCACAGACAACCGTTTCTGCAGGCTCTACAAGCATCTACAGAAGAGTACAACCTGTATCCTATCACTCTTCATTCACTAACTGTCCCCACCCACTTTTCCTGCAGAGCCACATGAGTGCCGTAAGACCATCAAAATGGTAGAGCTGCATGGTATGAATGATTATACCATAAAATAATTTAACATAAGACAGTAAGAAGAATCTCAGTTTTAAAGTAAATCTCTGTAGGGTGTTGCAAAATACAACATGGTGTGTTGCTTATTCTTAAGACAACCAACCTGTTGTAGTCAGAGTACAATCACAACCTCCTGCTTTGTCTATAACCTAGCAATAGGAGAAGGTAGCCCCTTCTTTATGTTTACCACTATAATATCTGCTTAATTTAGAGTGGGCATAATAAAGAAACAACCTTCTGCTATGTATACAGGATAGACAGAGGACAAGGTAGTCCTTCTGCTATGTTTCCCCCAGTAATTGTGGCTGACCCCTGCCTAATGTTGCTCATGCCATTAGGAGAAGAGAACTGGATTGGGGTTTAGGTGTGTTTTTATTTAATAAAGAATGCATTGCCATATAGGGGGTGTGGCCTCACCCACAAACGATTTTTAAAATTCCTGTAAAGCGCAAACTGCCCTCAGCATCTTGGCGCTGTAAAGAAGGCATACTTGGTTACATAAGTGCTTTTACACGGCATACATACATAGATGTTGCTTAATACAGTTACAATAAGTGCTTTGCAGTAATTACATAGATTGGTGGGAAATTAAATGGTGCCAGCCACAACATACACAGTGGCGCTACATGAATTTGCTTGGTCACAAACGGTAAGCAAGAGCATGGTGCCTGCCACATGATATAGCGGAGGCAAGCTACACATAGATACAAGGTTAATGTCAGCATTGAGTAATATGGTGCTAGGCCCATGTAGCAGGCACATACTAGTACAGAAGCAGACCAACGGGCAGTAACGTGGAGCGAATCTCTAGGTATTGCCGGCATATTCACACACTAACTAGGATGAGTGGGGGGCACTCAGAGAGATACATGTGACCAGAACGAGGGTGAGGTGGGGGATGCAAGCATACTGGCAACAACGGTGGGTGGGGGAGGGAGCCCGGCATATTTGGCAATAACAGGGATTGGGGGGCATACAGACACACAGACGACAAAGGCTCGGGTGGTGGGGGGAATACAGGGACACCGGGGACCAAGGGGCTGGGGGTGGGGGCATACAGAGACACAGGCAACCAAGAGGGGGCATACAGAGACACAGGCGACCAAGGGGGGCATACAGAGACACAGACAACCAAGGGTGGGGGTGGGGGACATACAGAGACACAGGCGACCAAGGGGGGTGAGGGGGTTGTGTGTGGGGCATACAGATACACAGGTGACCAAGGGGCGGGGGCATACCGAGACACAGGCAACCAAGGGGGGGTGGGGTCATACAGAGACACAGGCGACCAAGAGGGGGGTGGGGGGCATACAAAGACACAGGTGAGCAAGGCAGGGGTGTGGGGGGCTTACAGAGACACGGGCGACCAAGGGGGTGGCCGTGGGGGGCATACAGAGACACCGGCGACTGAGAGGGATGGGGGGCATACAGGGTCACAGGGGAACAAGGGGTGGTAGGGGGCATACAGATACACAGGCGACCAAAGCGGGGTGGGGGGCATACAGAGATACAGGTGACCAAGGGGCAGGGGCATACCGAGACATAGGTAACCAAGGGGGGGTCGGGGTCATGCAGAGACACAGGTGACCAAGGCGGTGTGGGGGGCTTACAGAGACACAGGCAACCAAGGGGGTGGGGGCATACAGAGACACAGGTGACCAAGGGGGGTTTGGGTGGAGGGCCTACTGAGACACAGGTGACCAAGGGCGAGGGGAGAACCCATCAAGGTGCAAGGCAGAAAGGAGAATGACTGATGCCAGGAGCAGAGGGCCAACTCACAGGCCTTATAAGGCAGGCCGTCATTCGCCTGCCGGCTCGCCTGATTGGTTCAAATGTAGAACAGCAGGGCCAATCATAGTTGAGCAGGCTGGAGGCAGAGAGCCAGCTCGGGACACAGAACGAAGAAGGTGACCATGTACGAAGGCCAGGCAGCATGTAGCAAGGTGGAGTAATGCTGTTAAAAATGCTACCAGGAACGGTCGTGGAGGCGCAGAACACACAATGCAGTTCTTCTTCGCAAATAAACTTTTTTTAGATGCAGTCCTGAATAATATGCAAGCGCTCAGTGAGCAACATCGATCGGCCCAGTGAAGCTCAGAAGGCTTACCTGAAATGTACAGGTACAGCGTGAGTGTGGACCTGAGGCCTCCAGGCCACGGGGTGAAGGGAGAACCCATCAAGGTGTGAGGCAGAAAGGAGAGTGGTGCCCCTGGAACCAATGAATATTCATGGTTCATCCAAATTATCAGGACCAGACCCTCAAATAGTCATGGATGCCTTTTCATAAGATTTGCTCAGGCTAAATGGTCACTAGGATGTCTATTGGGGGCAAAAAGGAATGTTCCTTATTATTGTTATTATTATTATTATTATTATTATTATTATTATTATTATTATTATTATTATTGTATGTATTGAGCGCGTACCTAGCTTTGGGAAGCAACAGAGCACTTTACAATCATAGGAAGTTAAATACAGTGAGGTAAGCAGAGAAAAATGGAACATAGAGCTAACAGGAGAGGGTGAGGGTGGGCAACTGGAAGCAACTGGGGTACAGTGGGGAGCAGAACACAGAGTCTCAGGTAGGGTGGGGAGTGCATGATGTGTGGACCTAGGTGTTAAGGTGGAGCCAGTACTTGAAGAGGAATGTCTTGAGCTCTTTCCTGAACGGAAGAAGTGATGGGGCAAGCCTGATGTTAATGGGAGGAGGTTCCAGAGATTTGGAGCAGACACAGAGTGGGCCTGTTGTCTGTTGTTTCCTTCCTGCACTGTTGTAATTCAAGTCTACATATGTCCTTACATCTTGTAGATCGCAGGCCTCTGGAGATGCAGAATTTCTCAGTGAGGTAGCTTGGGGACTACAGTATAACAACCTTGTAGATGACGCAATAGGATTTGAGGATGATACAGGCTTGCAGTGGCTGGCAGTGCAGTTTGATTAGGATTGGGATGATGTGGTCAAATTTGCAGTGTTTTTTAATGAGTCTTGCAGCAGCATGCAGACACATTTCAGGGGTGCAAGGGTAATCACTTGAAGGCCTTCCAAAAGGGCATTTCCATGTTCCAGGTGGGAAAGAATCAAGGCTTGGGCAGTGGATCTGAAGCTGTTTTCTGAGATGAAGGGCTTGATATTCTGCAGGAGAGAATGTTGGTACGAGGCAGTTAGCGTCTTCCTTGTTATGTGTTGTTTGAAAGTGAGGTGTCTGTCGATGTTGAACCCAAGGGACTTGGCACAAGTGGCCAGCTGGGGTGTGATTCCCTCGCAGTTCATAGTAGAGAGCCAGGTTTGAATGTCAGGGTGTTTAGTGTTGTTGGTCAGGAGTCGGAATTCAGTCTTGGATGGGTTGAGCTTTAGATATGCACTGGTCATCACAGGCTGGATCAATATGAGGCAGGACTTGAGCCTGTGGATTTCTTTGATGGAGGATATCTTGAGGGAGATCTGTGGGTCAGCTGCGTATGGGTCAATGTGGATGGTGTGTGAAGTGAGCAGAGGTTCCATTTCAATACTGAAGATCACAGGGGAAAGGATAGCTCCTTGTGGGACTGCACAGGTGATGGTTGGAGTTGGTGATCTTTAAACTGTTGGCAATTCGCAAGGTAGCATTTGAACTAGCTGAGGAAAATCTTGTTAATCCCCATGCGGCAATGGAGATTGTCTGTGGGTCAAAATATGGGTGAGCCCAATTACCTCTCTCTGTATCTGCTTTATGAGCCAACAGTATTCTGCATTTGTTTTGTTTGCTATATCAGTCTAAACACATTTACCATGTCAAACCAGTTTTATGAACATCTTTAAAACAAAGTTTATTCATATATCAATATATTATCAATAATAAAAAATATTATAACCTTTTTCTTGTGAACTTACCACAAGGCCCATATAAAAAGACATATTCTATTGTCTATAGCTTATTATATCCAACACAAAGCTAGATAGTGTGGTTAGTATGTGACATACATTTATGTGTACACCAATTGACTCTTCAATTTATCAAACTTTTCTTGGTTCATCAATTCTTTGCATTCAGTTATTCAACTAAAGAAACAGTGGGTATAGTCTATTTTATGCCTGGGATAGCTTGTTAACTGTCCCCCAGATATGTCTACATATGTTTCGGCAAGGTTGGTCTTTTAGACCCATCCCTGGTCTCTATTCCTCTTGTTTCAGCCGTCTTCAGGACAAAGTATTTCTTGAGTGTAAATGAAACAATCACATGGACCCCAATAAGTCTTGAATCATAGTAACTACAAACAAAACATAAAAACAACTTTTTAAAAACTTAAACTGAAATGGGCAGACATGGTACAGGGTCATTAATCCCGATTTGTTGCAGACAACTGACCTGGTCAGTGTTTTTAGTTGGAGACGAGCTTATCAATCTATGTTGAAGGGATTTCTTCCTTTTGTGTCAGGAGCTACTTCAATTAGCTGACTGCATTAATTGCTTCCTCAATGGGAGATAATATATTGTTCTTCCTGTTTGAGTCACAGGGAAAGATCATCAATGTCATATTCTTATTTACAGGAGGATTATAGCTCATATTTCAGATTTTATACTGGTTTACTCACCTCCATCTGTATTAGTGCCGCTGATACATTGTGTGGAGCAAATGTCAGAGGACCGCGGTAAACATCACAGTTTATGATGGTCTTGCGATCTTATTTTTCTTGCTTCTTATTAGCTTTCGACTTTCTTACATTTCTACAATAAAGCAGGTAATATCACTTTGTAGCATTCTTTTCTTAATTTAATGAATGTATTGTCAATGTATTTAATACATCCATGTGGCATTTGATCGCTAAATTGGTCAGCTCTTCTTATTTATTGCCGCAATCTACATACTTCATTTACTAGTATTTAAGAACATCACTGTACTTTATATTCATGTATCGCGCCCTCCCGCGAGTTTTCATTTTGAGCTATTGTCCTTTAACTGTCATGAGTAGTATTGCATGCACGCATTCTCCTGAGTGCATAGGTTTACTTACATTTCGATAAGCCGTGATTTATTTCTGTGTGGTGCTCACCTGCATCGATTCTCGGCATACTGCTTCAGATAGTCAGACCAAGCTAGTGTTAGGTTGCCTAATTGGCTGCTGACACATACGTACTAGCGTACGTTTCTCTCAGCTGAATGCAGCATACAACTAGCACGTATGCATTACGCATTGCGTAGTGTCAGTAAACTCGCCATATTGGACATGTTCGTGTTGGCTGATTTAACCTATTTGTATTGTTCACAAGTACATGGACTCCTTCATCATCATTAGCATAATCCATGTGTTCATAGTAGCAAAGGGTGTTATTTATATTTGTTAAATAATGTGGCTTCAGAGCCACAGTTGTATTAGATGTTATAGGCATATATCTATAAATTGTACCTTTTGTAGAGAAAGTCAATGTGCATACATGAATCAGTTTCACGTTCTTATTCCTCATAGTGCATTCACAGATACAACTTTACAAAGGGGGACTGTTTTTCTTATAAAACATTGTTGTATTATTTTATTTTATTTCAGGTGCCCCATGATCACTATCTTCTTTTGTGTTTGTGCACTTTCTCATATTTTGAGTAAACCGCTTCGGGTATATTGGTTACACTATATTATTCCGTAGACTTATTTATTTAAGCCACAATTTCATCTAATTTTTGAAGCAGTTGCCCTCTGTGAGGCTATTTTGTATGTCAGCTTTATTTTCAATTGGTGTATTAGCAGCACTGATATACAGGTATTGTCGTATTCAACCGACATTAGTGGGTCCTGTAAAGATTCTCCATTCCACTGCAGAGTTCAAACCGTTCCTCACTCTGTCCATATTGTATATCCACCTTTGCTCACATTTTCTTAGGGCAAGATTTCTATCCCCACCACGTTTGGATATCTGGACTGTCTGAATTATAAACCAAAAAATGTCTGTTGGTTTATGTTTTCGTCAACATAGTGTGCTACCAAAGGTTTGT
The DNA here is from genome assembly GCF_040938575.1 of Ambystoma mexicanum. Taxonomy (NCBI): domain Eukaryota; kingdom Metazoa; phylum Chordata; class Amphibia; order Caudata; family Ambystomatidae; genus Ambystoma; species Ambystoma mexicanum. The sequence goes on from NC_090939.1 coordinate 790,167,345, forward strand.
TGTGAATTTGGTTCCTGACACACAGCCTATGTTCGCCTATCTGCTGTCTCACTGGGAGTTTGGTTTTACCAATGTACAATAAGTTGCAAGGCCATTTAATCCTGTATACAACCCACTGTGATAGGCAGTTTGCAAATGTTTTCAAATGCCATTCTTTGCCCTTAAGATTGGTGCTTTTCAGATTTTTAGTAAGAGGGCACACATAACAGTTTCCACATCAAAAATGCCCCACAAAGGAGGACGCTCCCATATTGTTCTCTGTTTCTCTAGTCTCTGTTTATCTTCAGGATAGGTGTGAACAAGACTGTCCTTAAAATTTCTCTGCCTTTTAAATGCAAACCTGGGCGGGGTCGGATTAAAGTCTGCAGTTTTGATAATGTGCCAATTTTTCAGAATCGTCTTACGTAAGCAGTGATTTATAGGACTGAACGTGCTCACACATGTAATTTTTTCCACATTAGTTCTTTCTATTGGGTTGAGGAATGTATCCCTGTTTGTTTGCTCTTTTATATGCCACGTAAATCTATTTTTTAGGGTAACCCCTATCTTTCAAACGTTGTTTCAGAGCTTTACCGTCGAGTTCATAGTCTGACATTGACATACAGTTTCTACGGACTTTCAGAAATTGTCCTATTGGAAGGTTTTCTTTTAGACTGGCTGGATGGTAGCTGCGGTATTCGAGTAGAGTGTTTTTGTCTGTGGACTTTCTGAAAACACAGTTTCCAACCTGCCTTGACCAGAGTTTATAATTTCTAGGTCTAAAAAAAGCATTCTATTGGTGTCATAATTCATGGTAAAACTAATGTCTACATTCTCCTGATTACGCCATGTTGAGAATTCCATCAAAGTTGTTATAGAGCCTCTCCAAATTAGAAAACAGTCATAAATATATCAATGCAATACACAAATATTGGTCTCGTAAGGGTTATTTTCATGATATATTGAGTTTTTCTCAGATGGTCCATATAAAGATTTGCAATATCTGGTGCAAAAGTAGCACCCATGCTTGTCTAGTGTTTTTGATTGTAATACGTGCCTTCATATAGAAAAAAGTTTTCCATAGGTGCAAACCTGGCACATTCTATTATGAAGGACGTAGGGATTTCCAATAGGGTTGTGCTCTGCTGTTTGAGATATTGCTCCAGTACATGTATGCAGTCTAGTTGGGTAATACTCGTATAAAGTGACACTACATCTAGTGTCACTAGGAAGTCTCCAGGGAAGGTGTGAATTCTCTCTACAATTTTAATCATACTAGTAGTGACCTTGATGTATGACTTCATTTTGAGTATGAATGGCCTTAAGAACCAGTCAACATAAATAGACAAAGGTTCTAAAATGGAACCAATGGCTGACACGATCGGTCTCCGTTGGTATTTTGTTTTATTTTTATGGACTTTAGGCAGAATGTTAAAGGCCGGTGTTGTTGGGTTCAGCTTAGTTAGAAAACTGTTTTCATCCTGATCAATCCAGCCTTCTTGGAATACGTGGGTCATCAGGCTCTGGATTTCGTCTTTTAATCTGGGAGTGGGGTCTGCCTTTAATTTCTGATAGAATCTTTGGTTATTTAGCTGGTCATTACCTTCTATATTAGCAGCATTTTTGTCCCACAGCACTATCCCACCCCCTTTGTCTGCAGGTTTTATTACAAACAAATGGTTGTCTTGTAGGTTTTTCAAAGACTGTCTATTCTCTCTGGATACATTGTCTTTTGAAAAAAAAAAAAACATTTTTAACAGTTTTTGTGTTTCATCAATTATCTTGTTTTCAAATGCCACTATAGCGGGGCTGACCATAACTGTACTTGGGCAAAAAGTCGAAGGTGGTTTTAGACCTGTCATATTTTTTTCTTTCTCTACTGTTGAGGGGAGGCAGAAAAAATATATTAGATGGATTAGTCTAAAAAAATGTTGTAATTCAATCTCAGTTAGGAAATTGTTTGCTTTCACCACAGGTACAAAACTTAGACCACGACTTAGCACTTGTTTTACGCCTTTTGTTAAAATATGTGTAGAGAGATTGAAAATAGGAACTACCAGTTCTGCACTGGTGCATTCCAATTCTGCGTTTGCATACGCATTGGGCCCTGTTGTCTTCTGCGGCCTCCTTTTCCCCACCCCTGAAAAAACAGTTGTTTCTGAGTTTTTGCTCCTCGCAACGTACTCGCACTAGTGCTATTGGGGTCATTACGAGGTTGGAGGTAAGGGATTACCGGCACCGGTAAGGGTGCCGATGCCGGTAATCCCTTACTTTCGTATTCCGAGTTCCCTTTGCGGGTCCTTCCTTACCTCCTGCTTTTAGCAGGAGTTAAGTACGGGACCCGCAAAGGTACCTCAGAGGTAATTACAGTACCGTAATTTACAGTGCCGTAATTACCTCCTTCCCCATTCCCATTGAGCCCTATGGGGCAGAAATGGGAATGGGGAAGGGCAAAAGGTGAATGGGGAATTACCGGTCCCTCCAACCCTGGAATGGACCGGTAATTACTCCATTCACCATGAGGGATTTGGGACGGTTTCGGAGGTAACCATGGATCTAATTACTCCATGGTTAGCTCCAAACCCAGAATGAGGCCCTTTGTCTTCCATGTTTCTGTTTAATGTCACTGATCACCAGGTCTGATTTGATCTTTGCTTCTAGGTTATCGATTTTGGCTTGTTCTTTGGCTTCTTCATCTGCAATATCGATTATCAGAATCAGCCAGTCTTGCAAGCATTTGTTTCTAACTCCGCTGAATTTGCCTTTAAATTTTAAATTTTCAATGAACACCCTAGGTATTTTTCTTACCTGATTGTCTGTGAATGTCAGGTAGTGTACTGTGTCAAATGCTGCTGAGTGGTCAATGAGAACCAGGAGGAAAGGATGGCCATTTTCGAGGACTTTAAGCGCATCATTGACCACCTTGGTGGTAGCTGTTTCTGTGCTGCATTGTCAGATTCACAAGTCAGATTGGTAGGACTGAAAGAGGTTATTGGTTTCAATGTGATGGAGGAGTTGCGTGACTACTACATTCTCAAGGATCTTACATAGAAAGGGAAGATGGGTGATGGGGCCAGTAGTTGCTAAGATTGTCAGGATCCAGTGTTGCTTTCTTAAGAAGCAAAAGGAGTTTTCTTGAGGGTTGAGGTGAAGGTGTCTTGAGTTAGGGAGCTGTTGATGATTGTCAGGTAAGAGAGGAGTGCTTTAATTGGAAGGACCTTGATTTCAGAGGCTGGGAGTATGTCATCCATATACAATGTGACCTTGAGGGATGCTAAGGTGACAGTGAGGTCTTCTATAGTTTGTGTCTTGAAAGTTGTCCAGGTAGTTGTGGTTTCTATGAGATGGGATGTGTAATGTGCTGTCAGTTGTGGTGTTAGTGTCTATGTGTTGGTGGATTATTTTGATTGCGTTGACGAAGAAAGAGTTGATGGCTGTGAATATTTGGATGGAGTGTGCTACGGGTGGGTCAGGCAGAGGGTAAATGCAGTACTTGATGGCTTTGAGAAGGGCTCTGCTTTCATTGTTGGCTTTGGCGCAGTGTTTAGGTAGTAGTTGGCCTTGGCAGTGCTGATCAATCTCCTGCATGTAGCACAGAGTTCCTTGAGCACGGGGAGGTTGGATGCACTGCATGATATTCAACAATTCTTTTTTTGTTTACTGATTGTTCATTTGTTGAGGTTGAGCTCTTGAGTGTACCAGGGTGTTGAAGGTTAAGGCTTGAGGGTGCACTGTTTCACTGGGGCATGGTGGCTGATGTTTGTGAGGTTGGTGTTGAGTTCTTGGAGAAGCAATTTGCACTCCTGGTTCATCAGAGGTAAATCATCCCATGTGAGGTGGAGTTTGGTGAGTTCTTCTGTGAGGGACTCCACTTGGAAGTTTTTGAGAGATATGAAGACTTGATTGCTTGGTTTGCAATTCATTTGTTTGAGAGGTGTGTTGTGACTGATTTCAAAGGGGATTGTCAGATGGTCTGACTAGTGAAGAGGAATAGGAGAGCTGTGATGGAGGGTGGGCAGTGTGGTGATGATGAGGTTGAGGATATATTACGTTTCCTATGAGTCGCTTTTTTCTTGTGCTGTATGAGGGTCAGTGTGTCAAGTAGGAAGTTGATAACTTTCTACATTGACTTGGTTGCTGGGTTACCAGGGATGTAGAAGTCGCTGAGGAAGATGTTGGAAGGTATGAGAGACATGGTGTTGACGAAGTCTGTGAAGTCTTCAATGAAGGAGGTGTTTAGTTTGGGTGATCTGGAGATGAGTTGAAAAGTGACTGAGTGGGGACAGAGGGGAGAGTGGGAAGTGGCTGGACAGGTTTTCAAAAGAGCCAATGGTGGTCTTGTCCTGTTTGGTGCATGGCCATGATGCCTTTTGAATGATGGCGAGGCCTCCGCTGATCTTGTTTGGATGGCCTCATCGTAAAATTCTGTAACCATTGGGAGTCAGGGCATCTAGGATATAGGTGGAGGTGGATGTCATCCAGGTCTCAGTAATGAAGATGGCATCCAAGTCATGTGTGGTGATAAGTTGGTGATTTCATCTGCATAGTTGATTGTTGAGAGGACATTGGCGAGCATCAGTTTTCGTGCAGTCGTTGGTGCTGGACTTGGGATAGGATGTATAGTGACGGGAGTGAGGTTGCTGCAATGCTGTGTCCATGATGTTGTTGGTGAGCAGTGTGGTTGGCGATGAGTGGTTATAGTAGGGATGGGCCGCTGGGAGAGACGAGTAAAACGCATATTCAAGGGAGCTTACCTGATGTTAAGAGGGGCAGGGCCCTGATCCTAGGTTCTCTCGGTCCAGAAAGGTCCCAACAGGAAATAAGACAACACATGCACTTTGTAGCAATGGGAGAAGGCCAAAGCACTGAGAACACATGCACATGTAGAAGGTAACAAAAAATATGCATCAAAGCTCCAAACCATTGGTATTCAAGCTCTGGAGTGGTGACTGCATTTAACAGAAAATATTAGCAGTTAAGGAATCTAGGGGGCCATCAATAATATTTTTATTTAAGTGGGTGCTCAGCAAAACTATGTTTGCTCAAGGAGGGGCTCAGCATATAAAGGTTTGAATACCCAGTAAAGGTAGAGACAAGATTGGTTTCCATGCATCTGTGATGAAATCTGTCAGTAAACTAGTAGAGTCTCAAAAATGTTTTACCTCGAGCTCAGAAACCTCAGGGTTTTTTTAAACAGTTTTACACAAACCATCTCATAGAGAAAAGTCAGAAAGATATATTTAATCTGTTACAACAACTCTGCACTTTCTAACAGTAAATAGCGGGGGGATGGCTTTACAGAACCATTCAAGCACAATGTAATACTGCTGAGCCCATCCATGTGACACACACCTCCTTTAGGTAGCTTTCCACTAAATCTAAAGGCTTAAACCTTTGGACTCAGCAGCCATGCGATCGGTGCTCCGGTACTCAGGCAGCTAAACCTGCCTTCATGACCTATTGCTGGGCATGGTGGAAAGTGTACCTAGGTCTCAGATGATAGCCTACTTCCTCCTTGACAGCCTATCAGCAATTGTACGCTATTCATTCCTTGCAACCGTGCCCAGTGTGGCTGTGGCTCTGATGTCATTGCCACACTGAAGGCTGCTGCTCAGTAGTATCTGAGGCTCATGTTGCTCCACAGACCTAAAATAAAATGCCACCTGCTTCCACAAGGCAAAAGCACTGAGAACCGCACATGCATTTTTTGGGCACTTGAGAAGACCAATGCACTAAGTATGCCACATGCATTTTGTAGCCATAGCACTGGGAACACATTGTGAAATTTGAATGTGGAGGGGAAGGCCAAACACATAGGATGACAGGTATATTTAGAAGTCCTAGGAAAAGGTCACAGCACTGAGAACTCATATCACCATTGAATTGAACAGAAAATGCCCTGATGACGGACTAAGAATAGTCCCAAATGCATTGGCAGCTATTTGCATCTGCAAATAAACGATTTGGAAATCCTTAATTACTTTGAATATTTCCTTTTCACAATATATTTACGAAGAAGTAAAAAGTAGATTAAGAAAAACAGATCATGAATTCTACTGATCTATTACAATGTACGTAACCACTAGAGTGATAATAAGGGAGTGCAACCCACACTGAAGGCTAATCAGCCTTGGCCATTTATTCACTATTATCATTTCACAGGTCCAGCACGGAGGCGTGACACAGTGTGTTGCACCCCACTCACAATTCTACAGAAATTGAAGAGATTCTGAAGAGTTATCTAGAAAACAATAAACGTATAAGTGGCACCAGCTTACCTAGTCATTTGCAAAAGTACTGAGAGTTCTGTATGATTGTTGTAGGCATAGGGGAAGGTTAAAAAACAGTGAACCTCGCGTGTCTTAGGCTAAAACACCTGGAAACACATGCACACATTGAAAGCAGAGGAGAAGACCAAAGCACTGATGAACGTTGAAGGAGTACGAGAAGGCAAAAGCACTTAGAACTCCTGGTGCCTTTTTAGGCAAGGGATAACGCCCAGCCACTGAAAACCCAAGGTGAATGTTGTCGTTTGTAGAAGAAGAGAGATATATAAGTTGTAAGGGGGCTTGACTCAAGAGGGTAAGAGATACTGTAAGTGAGAAAGAGAGTCAAAGCTACCATAAACAAAGGCGTGACATAGGGTCACCAGGTTTTTGCAGAGGAGCTAGGTAACTGCTAGCTCAATAGACAAAAAAACCCACGGATGCGGGAATGGCAACAAATGGGTTTTTTATTTTACACTAACAAAGAACAAAACAAATATACAAGCTGCGCCGTGGCGCTGGATATATGCATTATTTGAGCATATTTTTGTCTGCGTTTTTGTGAATTAGTAGGCAGAGTGACAAACAGTATAGATTTCAAGTATTGTTTTAAATGGCAATACATTCAACATTGTTTAACATTGTCGTCCAATGTCCATTTGTTGCCATTCCCGCATCCGTGGGTTTTTTTGTCTATTGAGCTAGCAGTTACCTAGCTCCTCTGCAAAAACCTGGTGACCCTATGTCATGCCTTTGGTTAGGGTAGCTTTGACTCTCTTTCTCACTTACAGTTTGTAGAAGAAGGCCTATTCACTTAGAACCCCATGTGCATTTTGGAGGCAGAGTAGGTCAAAACACTGAGAGCCCTGTTTGCATTTTGTAGGCCTAGTAGAAGGACACATTACTGAGAATGCCACATGCATTTGTAGGCATAGAAGGCCAAAGCCCTGAGAATCATAGCTGCATGTTATATGTGCAGGAGGAGGCCAAACCACTGAAAGCACTACGTGCATTTTGCAGGTGTAGGTTAATGCCCTTGCCCTTTGTAGGCCTAGTAGATGGACACATTACTGCGAATCCCACATGCACTTTGCAGATGTAGAGGGCCAAAACACTGAGAATGCATAAATTGAAGGGAAATGTGATCTGAATTAAAATGTCTGAATTTTCTGTAGGACACAAACATTGTTGGGGAAGTGATAAGGTTGGGGGAAGAAAGTCTCTGTTGGGGATTGATCACCTGCTACTGCAGCCGCAATTTACATTGGAGAATCCCAGATTTCAAATGGGATGTACATTGTTTGCCCTGCAAATAACAGGAGCATCTTTCACAAACAAATCCAGTGCTTGGGAAAGAAATATAGTTGTGCATGCAGTTGCACAAGCATAAGGTGCCAGATGATGGAGTTCAGGGGAAAAACGAGGAGGTTGTGTCTGCATCAAGCAAGGTGCAAGTGGGTGAAGATACATCAGCTCAGCTACAGGGAAATCAATCCATGGGTGAGGAAAAAATAAGTGATTTATGAAATCCCCCACCTCTGATTTAATTGAAAGTATATGAGGTTGGGGAAAATGACAAACATGATGCTCCATCCTCTGATGAAGGATCGATAGACTCAGAAGTCTCTACTTTGAAGATACCACAGAAGGAGTAGAGGTAAGGGCGTACCTCAGCCCTCCCAAAAAATCAGGAGTATAGAGTTATTTAATGTTAGAAAAGTAACAAGCTCATCTTGCCACCTTCCATACGTGCTAGAAACATTTCTTGCAAGAGAAGTTGGGCACCCATGAGGCACCTCTTCCCTCTGAGCCCACATGAAACAGCATTATCTGAATTGTTCACAAAAGGAAAGGGGAAGAGGTAACCCTCCCACCCCTCACTCATCAGCAGACAATGGGCCCTTTTGCACCATACATTGTGAACCACTAAACCAGAGAATCCTGCTAATTCACAGATGTTCACAAACCCCATCAGAACACCATCTTGGTCTGCAGATCCCATGGCATGCATACCAGATGTTTCCCCCTCTTTGTGCCAAACCTCCTTTGGTAAGGCTGTTGGGCATCTCATACAATATTCAAAAAGACACGTAAATCAGTATGCTCAAGGACAAGCAAAGTGTAATATTGGTAATAGATTCACTGCAATATTATTTTGTTGAAAATATTGTATTAGATAGCTCCATGGCCTCACATGTCCATGCTAGGAATGTTGAGTCCTCACCTCTCCACATGAACTTCACTACCCCACCTCTAGATCCATGTTGTAGAAGCAGTGAGAATGGCAGTGGACCACTGTAAGGGTAGGCATGTCCACCTAACAATATACATGTGGGCCAGTGCCCAAGGCACAGATTTCAAGGCCATCATTGAACACTGGGTCACCTTCTCCCATACCTTTCCATCTGGCCCTTAACATTCACTCAACCCTGTTTTTTTATTCGCTCAGGGCCTTAGAATTGCTGGCCAAACTTCCCCCTTGCCTTTCTTGCCTTGCAGTTAGACAGCAGGACTCTGACACCTAGAGGTCTGTAGTGAGGTTTGAAGCTTGGTAAAACCTGAGGGAAACCCACAAATACAGTGATCCCACAAAGAAATCTCAGCCCACCCAGGAACATGTTTGGGGAAGCTCAAGCAGCCCAAGGTGATGGTAAAACAGTTTTAAGAGACTGGTGTTTTAACCGTCAAATCACATCTTCAAAATGTTATATTTTGCATTCTCCTTTACAGAGCGCAGCTAATGTCTACATTGGATTGCAAGGTTTGATATATTTTGCAATATCTGTAACATTTCAAATACAAATACAAAAAGAAAGTGTTCTTCCTTCCACCTATGACAGAAGAATCACATGATATTCCTATCTAAAAATTTTGCAATCTGTGGATGAAAAAAACATCACATTCATGAGAACAGGTGGAGTGCATTGCCTACGGTTGTAAATCTCTGTTTTTCTTACAATGCGTATAGTGTTCAACCCCTGTCAGTGGAGCAATGTAAAGAGATACACTTACCTCAAGGACTGCACTGTATCCCAGAGTAAAGTGATTTTAATGTTTAAACAGAGACAATGTCGTACTCTTTTCCCAAATCATTCCAAATTAGTACCTTCTTAAAAAATGTGTTTGCAACTCTTTTCATCTAAGTGTACATGCATATTGTTATCTATAAAAGTCTGCAAAACACAAGAAAAATAAGATCTTGCCAGGCAAATTACCGTTTCACACCTGTTTATTATTTTAACAACAATTCACTTCTGCATAGTGAACCAACGCCATTGACAATGGTGTGTCAATGAGCAGTCTCCCTATTATGCCTATTCTCAGGTTGCATTTTAAACGATTAGTGTGTCCATTTTTAACAAGAATAAGCATCTTGACTGCAAGAAGAAGATAATGCTAGAATAAAAGACTACTGAGAAACGAAAACAAATATTAGCTGTAGGTGACTTCTTAATTTGTGGAAACATGAAAATAAGCAAAGTTTATTAAAAAAAATAAAATAAAAAAGAATACACATTACCAATAGACTAAACGTTACCTAAGATATTGGAAAGCATAGGAAACATACAGGGTAATTCTTAGAATTCAGCGCACAAGTGGCGCACGCGGCTGGCGCACAGTGTGCGGGTGCGAATTTCTGCGGCAGCCGTGTGCGCTAAAATCCATTTCCGCGCACAGCGTATTCATGGATTTTAGTTGCAACGCCAGTTACGCCCCCAACCCCTCCCCGTGCGCCATGCACAGTGCACAAATCCCGTACATGGCGCACAGGCTCCGAACCACGAAAACGCCAGTAAAACTCCCCGCGCACCCCTCCAAATACATGTACACCCTGGCGCGGGGAGTTTCCCACGCGATTGGCCCTGTGAGAGCAGGGTATGTGTATTACTGGGGTACGCTGGAACTTTCACACGCGATTGGCCCTGTGCGAGCGGGGTACGTGTGTTACTGGGGTGTGCTGGAACTTTCACACGCGATTGGCCCTGTGCGAGCGTGGTATGTGTATTACTGGGGTGCGTGGGAACTTTCACACGTGATTGGCCCTGTGCGAGCGGTGTACGTGTGTTACTGGGGTGCGCGGGAACTTTCACATGCGATTGGCCCTGTGCGAGCGTGGTACGTGTATTACTGGGGTGCGCGGGAACTTTCACACGTGATTGGCCCTGTGCGAGCGGGGTACGTGTGTTACTGGGGTGTGCTGGAACTTTCACACGCGATTGGCCCTGTGCGAGCGTGGTATGTGTATTACTGGGGTGCGTGGGAACTTTCACACGTGATTGGCCCTGTGCGAGCGGGGTACGTGTGTTACTGGGGTGCGCGGGAACTTTCACATGCGATTGGCCCTGTGCGAGCGTGGTACGTGTATTACTGGGGTGCGCGGGAAATTTCACACGCGATTGGCCCTGTGGGAGCGGGGTACGTGTGTTACTGGGGTGCGCGGGAACTTTCACACGTGATTGCCCCTGTGCGAGCAGGGTACGTGTGTTACTGGGGTGCGCAGGAACTTTCACACGTGATTGGCCCTGTGCGAGCAGGGTATGTGTATTACTGGGGTGCGCAGGAACTTTCACACGTGATTGCCCCTGTGCGAGCAGGGTACGTGTGTTACTGGGGTGCGCAGGAACTTTCACACGTGATTGGCCCTGTGCGAGCGTGGTACGTGTATTACTGGGGTGCGCGGGAACTTTCACACGTGATTGGCCCTGTGCGAGCGGGGTACGTGTGTTACTGGGGTGTGCTGGAACTTTCACACGCGATTGGCCCTGTGCGAGCGTGGTATGTGTATTACTGGGGTGCGTGGGAACTTTCACACGTGATTGGCCCTGTGCGAGCGGGGTACGTGTGTTACTGGGGTGCGCGGGAACTTTCACATGCGATTGGCCCTGTGCGAGCGTGGTACGTGTATTACTGGGGTGCGCGGGAAATTTCACACGCGATTGGCCCTGTGGGAGCGGGGTACGTGTGTTACTGGGGTGCGCGGGAACTTTCACACGTGATTGCCCCTGTGCGAGCAGGGTACGTGTGTTACTGGGGTGCGCAGGAACTTTCACACGTGATTGGCCCTGTGCGAGCAGGGTATGTGTATTACTGGGGTGCGCAGGAACTTTCACACGCGATTGGCCCTATGCGAGTGGGGTACGTGTGTTACTGGGGTGCGCGAGAACTTTCAAACGCGATTGGCCCTGTGCCAGCGGGGTACGTGTGTTACTGGGGTGCGTGGGAATTGTCACACACGATTGGCCCTGTGCGAGTGAGGTATGTGTGTTACTGGGGTGCGCGGGTACTTTCACACGCGATTGGCCCTGTGCGAGTGGGGTATGTGTATTACTGGGGTGCGCGTGAACTTTCACATGCGATTGGCCATGTGCGAGCGGGGTACGTGTGTTACTGGTGTGCATGGGAACTTTCACACGCGATTGGCCCTGTGCGAGTGGGGTACGTGTGTTACTGGGGTGCGTGGGAACTTTCACACGCGATTGGCCCTGTGCGAGCGGGGTACGTGTGTTACTGGGGTGTGCGGGAACTTTCACATGCGATTGGCCCTGCGCGAGCGGGGTACGTGTGTTACTGGGGTGCGCGGGTACTTTCACACGCGATTGGCCCTGTGCGAGCGGGGTACGTGTATTACTGGGGTGCGCGGGAACTTTCACATGCGATTGGCCCTGTGCGAGCGGGGTACGTGTGTAACTGGGGTGCGCTGGAACTTTCGCACGTGAATTTGCTGTCAGAGTGTATCCAGTGTGGTGCGCGGGGAGTCCTACACATGAATTGGCAGTGTGGGTCCTCCCAGGTGTCCCCTCTATACCCTCCACAGCCCCTGCAGGCAGCCCACACCGCAGGGGACTACCCTGCACCCCTGGACATGTCCTGCAGGCAGCCTGTCCACCATGGACATGCCCCCCCAGCCAGGCCATGTGTCACATTGCATTAGTGATCACCAACTCATGTCCCCCTGCACCCCCACCCCCCAGCAGTGAGGGGCACCTGCCAGCAGGCCCCCACACATGTCCCCCTGCACCCTCAGCCCTCATCAGTGAGGGGCACCTGCCAGCAGGCCCCCACTCACGTCCCCCAGGACCCCCAACCCCCATCAGTGAGGGGTACCTGCCAGCAGGCCCCCACTCATGTCCCCCAGCACCTGACCCCCCAGCAGTGAGGGGCACCTGCCAGCAGGCCCCCACTCATGTCCCCCTGCACCCCCAACCCCATCAGTGAGGGGCACCTGCCAGCAGGCCCCCACTCATGTCCCCCAGCACCCTCACCCCCCAGCAGTGAGGGGCACCTGCCAGCAGGCCCCCACTAATGTCCCCCAGCACCCCCACCCCCCCAGCAGTGAGGGGTACCTGCCAGCAGGCCCCCACTCATGTCCCCCAGCGACCCCATCCCCCAGCAGTGAGGGGCACCTGCCAGCAGGCCCCCACTCATGTCCCCCAGCACCCCCCCCAGCAGTGAGGGGCACCTGCCAGCAGGCCCCCACTCATGTCCCCCAGCACCCCCACCCCCGAGCAGTGCGGGGCACCTGCCAGCAGGCCCCCACTCATGTCCCACTCATGTCCCCCAGCACCCTACCCCCATCAGTGAGGGGCACCTGACAGCAGGCCCCCACTCATGTCCCACTCATGTCCCCCAGCACCCCCACCCCCCAGCAGTGCGGGGCATCTGCCAGCAGGCCCCCACTCATGCCCCCAGCACCCCCCACCCCCCAGCAGTGAAGGGCACCTGCCAGCAGGCCCCCACTCATGTCCCCCAGCACCCCCACCCCCCAGCAGTGAGGAGCACCTGCCAGCAGGCCCCCACCCATTTCCCCCCCAACATGTCAACATGACCCACAATCATGGCCCTCATGGCCACCAAAATCCCATGGCACGCCACCCCTGCCTAAATAACCAACCAAGCATAACATACACCCCACATTCAAATGCCCATTACATGAAACAACCCAAATGGCATGTATGTACATCAACACATGTCCGTCACACACACACACTGGTTGTCATTGATTGTGTAAACCCACATTTTCACATGCATTAACCCAATGAGCAAATCTCACACATGGAACTAAAATATGAAAATGTATTATGTACAAAAATAAAGCAATGAAATGAAAGCATGACAAAATAGCAAACACGAAATGAAAAGCATATGCAAAAGATGAGTAAATGAAAAGTACAACCAATCCAAAGTAATCCTAAAGAAAAATAGTCAAAACTCTCCCTCCAACAACGCAAATCCAATAAAAGGATGTTGAAGGCCCTTAGCCATCATGGCTCCTACCTTGTTCCTGCTGCTGCTGATGTGCCTGTGCCCGTGCCCCTGCTCTTGCTGCCTGCACATCCTCCTCTGGCCGGGGTGCAGTTGTTGAGGTGGCCACCCCTGCTAGACGTCCGACTCCCGACTGCAGCAGGGATGTGTCCTTCACTAGCCTGGCCGGAGGGTCAGAGGCAGCTCCACAGGGTACCCAGGTGATACATGGGTGGGAAGATGGCATGGAGGACGACTGGCACATAGGGGGTTCAGGTGAGGAAGGGGTCGGAACAAGATCCAGCAAATGGAGGAATCCGGCCCTGGTAACCAGTCCCAGTAGGTCAATGCGGTCAACGAGGCATTCGAGATGACGTGCAGTGTCCTCACGAAAACACTGCAGGTCACCTTGCATGCCCCATTGACGCAACGCCATCCCACTCAGGACAGGCTCAACTCAGTCCCAGATAGCCACGTCCGCAGGGAGAGGAAGGCCAGTTGTTGTAAGCGGATCCCCTCCCTGAAAACGGGTCTGGACGTAGGCATCCCTGCTGGTGCAGGATGATGCAGTCACAGGATCGGGGACAGGATTACATACAGGCACCTCCGCGGCAGCCTGTGCTGCCTTCTGTCCCTGACCCTGCACTGCACCAACTAGCACCAGTGGAATCCCCACCTGTCCCTTCCACGGCCGCCTCCTCCACCAAACCCCCCACCAACCTGGATGACTCGGTGCCATCTTCCTCTGTCGGACCCTGTGGGGTCTCAGCTGCCCCTTTTGCTGCTGAGGAGTCCAACTCTGACCTCTGCCTCTTAGACCTACCCTCGGCAGCTGTGGCCTGGGACGCAGCACCAGACTCCTCACTCCCCGACGAGATGACAACCTGGGAGGGGAGCCGGGCCTCGCGTCTCCGGTTGGCGGTGCAATCCCTGCGCCTTGCTCCACAGCACCCTCTCCGCCCTCTTCATCAGTTGACGCTGCAGACAGGGAGAGATAGGACACAGGCATCAGGGCACTGTACAATGGACTGATACACACATGACAGTTGCACATGAGTGGCAGTGTCACACTTCAGATATGGCATCACAATCCCCAACACACATGTCATTTCAACTCACACACACAGAATATTGCACCAGGCAGCACCATCCATACACATACAACAGCATGAGCAGCCGAAGGTGAGCCTTACATCACAGGAAACACGAGGAGTGCACAAGACATGCACACATGCCACCACACTTACATGCATGTGTACATCTCCACCAACTGTCGCAGTGATGAGATCGCCATCCATGTCACATCTGGCATTCAGCCTTCTACATATCAGCGTCACATGCATCCATGTTGCATCACAGTCATGCACATGTACACAGTGCAGATACATGCAGCTGGAACCACCATCCATGTGTGACACCACAACCATGACAACGTACATACACAGAAATTCAAACATGTGTGCTCCCACATCTGCATTTGGCCTGCATGCTTACCAACACATACACCATCGGTGTGTCTCACACCTGAGAGGACTCACATGTGTCAGGCTCACGCCCCTGTACATACAAATCCCTACATGGCCCTACAAAAACACATGTGTAACCTGCACACTACTGGCACACCATGACACACACAACATCCAATCAGTATGCATGTACACTTACCGCTCGACTCCAGACGGGTCTGCCTCTCAAGGACCTGGACGTGGAGCACTGGGCGTATGCATTCCAGGACCCTCATTTGGTGGTCGGACAGGTGGCCCCGGCGCCCCTTGGCATCCGCTGCCTTCAAGAGGCGCCGGGCCTTGTTGAGGGTGCTGGACCTGAAGTCCTCCCAGCGCTTCTTGACATGTTGTAAGTCGCGGACTGCCACCCCCTCCGTGTTGATGGCAGTCATGATGTCCATCCAGATCCTGGTCCGTCCTTCATAGTCGGCGCGCAAACTTCCAAAGAGGGCATCATACTGCCCCAGGACTTGCTCCACCAGGACACCAACTTCCCTGGCAGTGAAGCTGGTGGCCCTCTGCCTCTCTGGCTGAGGGTTGCCAGTGGTTCCAGATGGTGTTGTGCCCGACATAGCAAACCCCAGAGGCAGGAGTGGGTGGGTAACTGGGTCCTGTGGCTGGGATGTGGAGCGATGGTATCCCAGTCGGGAGTCTTCGGTTCCAGCAGGGGTGGTCACAGCAACTGCGCCCCTAGCTGACGTGCAGGCAGCAAATAGCAGGGCCCGTGGGCAGCAGGCAGTCAGGCAGCAGCAGATGGCCGGTGGGAGTGTGCTTGGGGTTGGGGGGGCAGTAATTCGGCCTTCTGGGCAGGAGCGTGGTCTTCCGTGTGTTGTTGTGTGGCCAGCTTGATACGGAGTGATTTGGCATGTGAATAAATTGCACGTCAGCGTGTAATTGGAGGAAAGCCCCTCAGCGCGTAAAAGCGTCAGCACACGTATGCAATTTCATTGGACCAAAGGCCCTTAGCGCATAAGCGCTTCTGTGACGTTACGCGCGGGGACGTTTCCCTCGTGACGTGGGCATAGTGGTTCAGCGCGCGTGAAAAAACTGCATGTCCGCATGTGAATGCGTGTAATCCGAGGAAAGGGCCTACGCGCGTAAGTGACGTGACACTCGCGGGCGTTTCCATCAACACGGGTGCATGTTCATCGTACACGTCCAAAAACTGCACGTCTGAGTGTCAGCTTGTGTAATCGGAGGAAAGGGCCTTAGCGCGTACATGCGTAAGTGACGCTGTACATGTAGGCCGCTTTAAAAGGTACGTATAGGACCCCATTTCCTTGTACTTGCTTTTCATGGAGAGCGAGTGGGTGAATTCTGTACTTCTTGTCGGTTCACACGCGATTACTTCACAGCGTTTCAAGTTCGTACTCTCTGTTACCTCTGGCAGCGTTCATTTTTTTTTTGGGCCTGTTTCCTCAAACAGCGTTCACTTCTTCTTTTGTCCTGTCTCCTCAGACTGTGTACAATTCTTCTTTTGGCGTGTTTTTTTCATGTTCTTTTTCCAGGCAGACGGTGAGTCACACACGCATTTACCAACTGTGCTTGCCCCGTGTGTCGCACCCCCTTCAGAGGTCATTGTAGGCTGTGTGTAACACGCGTACGCTTATTTTTGTGTTTCTGGGTGCCACAGCGTAGTGCAGGTTCATTTTTCCACGCACGTGGTCTACGAGGGGTTGTGTGCACATTACTTTTTGTTTTCGGGGAGCCTGTACATTGCGTGACCCATCATCTTCCCCCAGGGGTCCCAGACAGCCTTGCTAGAGCACTAGGGTACGAATTCCATCTAGCACTCTACCCCTTTCACCCCCAATTGCCCAGGACAATTGTTTACTGCAACTCCCATACACACAACAACATCAGTGCCATGGTTGGGAGGCGACCAAGCGGTAAGGGAGGCAAAGGTGGCCAACCTCCAAAAGGTGGGTGTGGTGGGTGCGGTAGGGGACGTGGCCAGGATTTGCAGGGTGCCTCTAGACCCCCATGTGTGGAGGACCAATCAGGGACACCCATGCTCCCCCCCCATGGTTGAGGAAAATGTGGCTCACACCATCCCAGCTCAGCCCTTGTTGGACCAGCCCATTGTGGCACCTGACCCGGCAAGGATGACTCCCAGGCTGACTTCTAGGTCAGCAAGTCTAAGCCACGTGTGCCGGTGCAAGTTGGTGTCACCAGGCCACGTGGATCTGGGGCAGCGATGTCATCTGCTGCCCCAAGTAGGCAGGGTGGGGAGGCTGCAGGGGCAGCTGCAGCTCTATCCACCCCAGCTCTGAGTCTCCCAGCCGGGACAGTGTCAGTCATGGTCCATCAAACTGACATTGCCCCTGCCAACATCACACTTCAGCCAATGCCTGCACCAAGACCTATGGTCATTGTGCCTTCGCACACTCCCAGTACCCAGTCCACTTGCGCTTCTGCCCCTACTGACCAGAGCGGCACAAGCCACTCAGGCTCTGCTCCACCTTTGAAAAAGAGGAAGAAGGGTGCTCTGGCACTACAGACTGAGACCCCAGACACGGCTACACATTCCGGCACGTCAAGGAAGCCTAGCTTTAATGACCCCAAACTTGGTGCACTTGTGACCTATGTGTCGGCACATAGCCGCGAAATGGTGGTGACTGCAGGGTGCAAGACCACACCTGGTCAACGTAGGGCACACTGGCAGACCATTGCGGACCGCATAAGTGCCCTTGGATTTGTGAGGCGCACAGCTGATGATTGCTACAAGCGGTGGAATGACCTGAAACGTAGAGCAAAGAACAAGCTGGCCTCAAATCATGCCGCTACTCTGCTGACTGGCAGTGGGTCTCCACCAGAGGACAACAAACTCACTAAACATGAGTCTGTTGCTGGGACCTTCATCACAGAGGAACACATCCAAGGCGTGGGAGAGCTACCTGATTACGACGCATTGTACGGTGAGTGCCCATGCATTGTGTGTAATCCATGTGTATTTTGTTTGGGTGACGGGTTCTGATTGAGTGCCAGGTGAGGGTGTGTACTCCTGAGTGTTATGGGTCACCCATGTGCTTCCTCCAAAACATGCACGTGCCTTTGATTTGTGTATGACAGTATCCCTTCTGCCCACAGTAGCCAATTAGCCCCACATTACTGCTGTTGCACTTGAACTATCATCTTGCAACAACATTGTTCTGATTTTTTCTGTGTTCATTCAGGCTGATTGTTTAGATTATCCCATTTTTCATATGCTTTTTTCATCCCTAATGCCACATATGTGACATGCTTCTGTCATTGTTTACAGTTTAGTTACCTGGTTATGTGAATGATTAAACCATTCAGGGTGAGGGAGTATTGGCCTGCTGAAATGTATTTTTAGGGCCTGTTTGCATGTGGAACATGATAGTTGTTTCCTGTCATGTTGAAGTGACCAACCATTGATGTGTACATCTGCCTACAATCACTGTCTAATTGTACACTGGATGTGTTGCAGTGTGCGGCACATGCATATTTTGCAACACTATTCTGCATTAATCTTCTCATCATGTCCATGTGACATGGATGTGTGACAGTACTCATTCACTGACATATCGCTGTAGTTGTCTAATTTACCATGGCTATGCTACATGACATCTGTGTGCTGGCATGTGTCATGTATGTGTATTGGACATGCCACTCACAGGCTGATGTGTGATGCCAGTGCTACACAACATGCTGCGAATGTGTTGCCTTTCCATCTTGGTGTCCTCATTGTCTGCCTTTTTGACTCCCCTTCAAAATCATTGACAGTGCATGCATGCCAGGGTTATAGTCATGTGGGACATGTGTAAATCATGTACAGGATCTCTGTCTTGTCAGGCCTATGTGTGTGCTATGGTGCTCACACTTGTTTCCATTTCTTGTATTTCATGTTTTTGCAGGTGACGACACACTTGATGCTGGTGAGGTTCAGGAGATGGTGCAGACCCAGGAGGATTCTCAGCCATGACCAGGCACCAGTGGGGGACGTGGTGTGGTGGTGGGTGAAAACACTTTGGTACTGCAGACCATACTGTCGAGGGGTGCCTCTGGGTGCAGCTCCGCAGACCTCTATTCAGGTGCTGAGTCGGATGATGAGACTTATGTGCTGTCGCAGGTCAGTGCTTCTGGCAGGGATTCTGTTCTGTCCAACCCACCTGCACCATGGGTAGAACCCTCTATGGGGATGTCAGTGTTGGTAGGTCCGCCTTTGGCGGTTACGGATGCAGGGTCACACTCCACAGCATCTGATCCTGTTCCTGGGCCAGCAGATCAGAGGAGAAATGCAGTCCTGCAGCCTCAGGCAGTGCCAGCACAGCAAGGTGCAGATCGCCTTGCCCCAAACAGGTGTGGTGCCCGCCGACGCGGTGGCCGTGCGCCACCAGGCAATACTTTATTGGAAAACTCCATGTACGGTATGGCAACCCAACAGGCAGCATCAGTAGAAATGAAGGCTCAGGCAATGGAGAGGGTGGCCACTTCCATTATCCCCCCTGAAAGGCAGATGGAGCAACAACAGCAGGCAACAGACTCCATTTGCCAATCACACAGGGAAGACATGTTGGCGTCCAACAGGGGCTGACGGGCAGCACTGGAGACTCTGCGCGAATCCATATCAATAGAGTCACAGGGCCACAGGGAAGCCCTGAGGGTGGAACTCCATAACCTCAGGCAGAGTCTGCTTGAACTTGAGGCTTCTCGAAATGTTAGGGCAGAACAGCAGCTGGAGCAGCTCACACGTTCGCTCTCAGCTGAGCTGCAGGCAACACGTGAGGAGATCCGGGCATCCCGGGAGGCCATGCGTGCAGAAGTGCAGGTAACCCGTGACGTGCTGCATGGGAATCTCCGCAATTTAATCCTCCAGAATCAGACCTTCCAGACCCGCATGCTTGCTGCCATGGAGGACCATACCAGGGCTTTGCGTGGGCTGCCTCCCATAGTGCCACCACCTCCTGATGCAGCAGCAGAGGGTGAAGAGAGCGAGAGCAGTTCTCCCACAATGGCATAGCCGTGCAGGCCATTAGCCCATGGAGGTATATATTTTTTTGCAACATCCATGCAGGTGGGTGTTAGTGTGCACCCTGTCCTCGAACCTCCTGGGTGCCCCCCCGCACCCTGGCCCCCACATGGCCATTTTTTATTTTTTATTTTTTTTTACAGTGTGTTGCCTTGTGTGGCTCCCGTGGGCATCCACTGTATTCCGGCTGGGCACATGCAGGCTTGTCCTGAGTTTGGGTTAGATGCTTGGGTTTGTGACACACACACCCCTCCTGCTTCCTTTTTCCATGGGCTTGCAAAGGGTGTGACCAAGTGACAGTGACTTACACAGTGACATTGGGCTCCCACGAGCTGTGTGGGCAGTCTGTAGTTAATACTGTGTGTACATCCCTAGTGGGTATTGTTGTATTGTACACTGCATGGTGTATTGATATATGCTTGTGCATCCATGTCTTCCTCCTAATTTGCAGGTTCCTTCCTCATGTCTTCACAAGGCCGTCTCCTTTGCAGATGGAATTCATGTTGTATGCAGTACACTGGCACATTTGCATGGCAGCAACACTCTACAGTTGGAAGGGGTCGATGTGCTGGCTTATTCAGGTTGTAAGACTACCACTACTTTGACTTAGTACTGTCATGTTTTTGCAATGTTTCATGGTGTGTTGCTGTATTGTTTTGGTGGTAAGTATTTGTTCAGTGTGCTGTTTTTCTTGATTACTGGGAGCATACTGTCTGTGGGCAGTTTCCATTTGGGACAGTGCACTTTGTGACACTTGTGTCAGGTCTTGTGCATTGCTTTGTTTGCTTTCTCATTACATGACATGCCATGGTGTGTTGGGTGGCGGAGCTGGGGAGAGGTTGGGTGACATGGTGCTATTTTCATGTTGTATTTTGCAAGGGGGTAGTCATTCATTCAGCTTAAATGTTTTTTGTGACACAGCATTGGTTGTCTTTCGGCAGAGAGGGATGCACACAATGTAACAATTCCAGGTGACCAATCTCAGGCTGGTATGGTTGTGACAGTTGACTGTCCCTTATGTCATCATCATTGATTGTCAGCTGGTATGTGCCAGGGCTGTGTGCACTCCACGGGGGTGTGATTTTAGGTGAAGTAATTAGCCACCAGCTGCGTACGGGCTGCCTCACCACGTGCCATTTCCACTCCCATGCGCAGCGGGCGTGCTTGTGGTTGGGGATGTGGGGGCATCACCATGTCCACCGGCAGGCCCCGGCGTGTTGTAACATTGTGCAGGACACATGCTGCCACTATGATCCTACACACTACTGGGGGCGCGTATAGCAGCTGCCCACCCGAGCAGTCAAGGGAGCGAAAGCGTGATTTGAGCACTCCGAATGTGTGCTCCACTACGCCCCGGGTTGCTATGTGGGTTGTGTTTTATCTTACCTCGGGTGGTGTGGTGGGGTTCCGAATTGGCGTCATCATGTGGGTGCTCAGTGAGTAGGCACTGTCCCCTGGGGAGGTGATGATGGGTATCATTAGTGGGGTTGTGACAGTACACAGTATCTGACATGCATGCATGTGCAGGGGCATTTACCAAGCAGCCATGTATCGCCATGCCGCCCAGCTTCTAGGTCCCGGTTTAGGGTTGACATTCTGTAAATGAAACTGTCATGGGTGGACCCTGGACAGTTGGCATATACTGAGGTGATGAGTCCCTTGTCATCACATACTACCTGCATGTTGATGGAATGCCAGTGCTTGCGGTTTCTGTAGATGTGCTCAGTTGCCCTGGGAGGACGAAGAGCCACATGGGTGCAGTCAATGGCACCTAGCACTTTGGGGAAGTGTGCCACCCCATAAAAATCCGGGACGACAGCCTGCCTTTCTGCAGGTGTTCTTGGCAGGTATATGTGCCTGCGGACTGATGGGCGTGCAGTCATGATGGCCAACACCTGGTGCAGGCAGCGTGACTGCGTGGCCTGCGAGACGCCCACCCCCCACTATGGCAGTTGTCCTGTGAAATGAACCAGTGGCCATGAAGTGCAGTACATTGAGCACCTTTTCCAAGGGCTCAGTGCATGGGAGCACAGGGTAGGTGATGTGAGGTCATCCTCCCACTCACTCACCAGGTCGAGTATTATGTGAGGTGGAAACCTGTACCTCCCATACACCTGGTCATCAGGCATCCCAAAAAGGCTGGTTCTGGGTGTAAAAATTCTGGCCCTGACTATCCTCCTCCTCCTGCGGTATCCCACGACCACTGCTGCGAGGAACGGTATATTCATCTTGGCGTCTGAGCTTGTTTGTTGTTTGCGCGCACTTTTATGCTGCGCGGGTCCACGTACGCCTGCTTCCTGCTGGCGTACGTGTTTCCGGATTAGCGTGTCTTTTTTGGCACACGCGTTAGCCCCGTTCGATTCCATGAATACGTGTTGTTGGCACGCATGTGGGCGTTCCGCGCATTTGCCTCCTGTACTTCCCCTGTGACGCCCACATTTTCACGTGTTGTTCCCCATTTCGCGTGTTACGCCGCGTGTTACGCCTACTTTTGTTGTGTGCGCTTCGCTATGTGCGCTTTCGCTGTGCTGTTCGGTGTTTGAAGACGTGTGCGCCAGCGTGCGCCACGCAGGATTTTAGCGCCCATCCATGGATTTACACGCACACAGACTTCCATGAATCGCTGTGCACGGGTTTCGCTGCGATTTTTGCAATTGCGCTGCAATTCGCACGCTTTCGCACACGTGCGGGGGGATTTTCAGTGCACATTAATTCCATGAATCGGCCTCATAGTTTTATTTCACTAACTATAATTTCAATCAATTTCATGGTCATAATATAAAGCGCAACAACATTTGTTATAAATGAGTCATTACACATTGAATTCTTCATTTACCCCATCTGGGTTAAAATGTTTGTATCCTTCTATACAACCAGCCTCTCATCACGAGAGAGGTGCATTTCTATGCCCTGACCATAGCTAGAACTCTTGACTATTCACTAGTTGTAAAATGTGCAATCTCATCTATTCATGTGTGCTGAAGGAAGTGTCGATTTCAAAACGACTGCAGAATGAACAATATGTGATTTTCAAGCATGCATTGGCTTAATGCACTTGTTATTAGTCTCCACCATTTCAAATACCAATTTATGCTTTCCTCCATCCATGACAGAAGATTAAACAAAATGGGATTTTTGTTGCTGCCAGCATTTTGCAAGATGTCGATGAAAACAACAAATATATAAAAACAGGTAGAATGTTATTCATTGGATTTCTGCACTCAGCGGATATTGCAGAAATGATGTGTTATCACAGGCTAACAATAGGAGTAAGTCACATTGGCCCTTATTCCAGCTGAAATCCATGCACTACCCTGTGGACAGTCTTGCAATTTGCAGGGTCATGTACGGCTGGATTTGTTAATGCAAAATACTATGCTGTGAAAGAGAATGACGTACCTGATTCAGATTCTGAGTTTCTTGCCCAATTCAAGTAATTCTCCCTTAGCACGGAGACACACCTGCAATATCTGGGAACTCTCATATGAGCCCAAGGGTATTCACTCCACCATGTATTCTCTTACAAGTGAGTAGGATGTTACAGAAACATGTGTCTTTTTCTAGTATCATCCACTCTTGTGGGTTTAAGATCTCCCGCATTGGTGTGCATCTGGAAATATCAGCACTACGTGCCTGCACACTGCATCAGTCATTTCCTCCTTGACTGCCCAACAGCTTAGGAACATAAAGCTGCTGTTGTGGTGATGGTGGCAGCATGGTCCTGTTGGGGGAGTGTCCCACTAGTGCAGTATGCATGACTGGCTAAGGTGCTTGGGCAGGCACAAATGTGAGGGTGAAATGTGTTGCTTGTGCAGGTTTGTCTGACAACAAGCAGATGAGCCCTTGTAGGATGAACCTGCAGATACTCCCACATTGCCACCCCCAATGCCAGAGGGTGCTGTGGAAGAAGTGGCAGTGGAAGCTAATGTGCACAATGGAGTCAGGACCGTGTCACCGTCAAATATGGCTTTGCACTGCTGTGGTATCCAGGGCACATCCCTTCCCTGACTAGTTTCTAGCACCAGTGTCCTTTCACAATGCATTCCACCCCCTTAAATTACTTCCCCTCTGGCAAGCTAAACTACGCTCATATCCATTACAAGGTGGTCACAGTCATGGGTGGTAGCATCCCATTGCCTGCCATGCAACTGTAACTTTGCACTTCTGCCTCTGTTTCCCCGTTTGCAAGAGTAACCACAGGTGCAGATGCCTCAGTCTCTTTTTCTTCTAAGCCATCTTCTTGGAGCCCATTCCCCTTTCTGTAATGGCTTGGCAGGCGAAGAATGATGGACTGGAGGGTTGCTTATAGCGATATGATATGATATGATAGGTTATTTATAACGCGCTTAATACCCAGAGGTTTCTAAGTGAGGACCCGGGATCGAACCTGTGGTGCTCTGTGCCGTCTTGCTTCCACGGTGATCACGTTGCCCCTGAGCTATCCTCCCAAGACGCCAGATGTTAAGATTAATTCTAAACCTTCAGTACCATCACCTCTTTTTGTTTTGCTTTAACCTTCATTACCATTACATTATTTATAGTCTTTCAATGCCCTGGCCTAAGTCCACCTCCTTCCACCACCTGTGGCACAAAGACACACTGCACCAGTATTGCCTTCCATATGCACCACCACTTCCAGTATCATCTTCCTTCTTTGTCAAGGGCAAATCCCCCCCCCATACCCAAAGGGCTCTTTCACCTTAGGAAAAACTTGAAGTGCTTGTGGACAACTGGAGTCTGACCTATTCTAGAAGAACATGTGCTTCTTCGTTATTCTTCGAAACCTGGAAAAGCTCCTTGTCTCTGAGAAGAGAACCTCCTATTCCTGCTCCACCTGTTCCCCTGCGTACAATGATGAGTCTTGCTAAATGAATTCAATACACTTGCAACAAAGACAAGTGAATAGTGCAAACAAATGGAAGTACACAAGCCTCACAGTAAATTTTAAGGGGTCCCATGACCCATACAGGAAGCTAATTTAAGGGTAGGAAGGATTCTCCGGTGTACACAGAAATGACACGGCTAATGCACATAAAGGCATCAAATAGAAGACGTCACCTAAGATCCGGCAGGACAAAGAGCCTCCATCTATTAGGAATGCAAAAGGGAAATCAATATTGTATTTTTAAACAGTTTCAGGTACATTATGAAGCATTCTTGCATTTTTATAGTTTTTAGGGGTCACACAAAGTCAAAAGGGAACACAGGAAAGGGCTGATACATATTTTATGGAAAGTAATGGTGGAAAAGGGAAGGCAACTATGTGGAACTAAAGAACACAGAGAAAAGAGGAAAGAGCAAATAAAGAAATCCAAACACTAAAAACTCCTTCACTCAGAATACATGTCCAGCAGAACCCACCAACGTCCAGCAAAACTCTTCTAAAACACAAATTGTGTGTCGGCATTGTACACTCATACTCACAATGCACAAAAGGAAAACAAAAGTGAGCTTGGCCTTTGATAGGGCCTTCAAACTTCTCCAAAAACTTTGGAGTTGTTAGGCCTGCTGAACCTCCGCAAGAGATGTGTCCGTTCTGATTGCCCAACGAAATTGTACTCACCCCACCAAACTAACACTCATATTCGAACACTGTTTGTAGCTAGCAGCGAATCCTGCGTAATGTTGCTGTGCATAGAATTCTTGCACGTGGAAATCAGTTTGATCCAAGAAACCCACTTGAAAGTTCGCCCAGCTGTGGTGTTATTATATACATTTTTCTAGCTGACACAAACCAAACAAAGTACATGTTCTTCAATGTGCCATCCATAAAAGTGCTCATTATGAGGTCAGGTGCAAGCGACTGTTATGCTCATTGCTGACATTTGTTCTAGTGACTTAGGGCACAATTCATGCACACCGTGCACAAATCCTCATTCGGTGATTCATGGAATTGAATGCACGGGACTTCTCCTGGACTTGCATGGAGTTCGCGCAGGCTCAGCACATCTCTGTGAGCTTTCGAGCGCCTTGTGCTAGACACCATGCAGAGTGTGGGCGTGGTTTCTGCAGTGGGCTTTGAAAGGGGGCAGAACACCAAAAATGGGGAGGAACTTGTGAAAAGGTGGGTGTTCCAAGAGAAGGCCTGCAGGCAGTCACTCGCACGCACACAATTGCGCAGTATGAGACATATTCATTGATTCGATTGTGCAACCTCTCAGCTGGGAAATGGCCACGCAATTCCCTCATACTATCTGCCACCCAAAGGCAGGCGTAAGTACACTTGTGCATAGAAATCACACCATGGAAGAAGGTTTGCATGTCGGCTTTCGGGGTGAGTGTATTCAACCAGAGTTCCGATCCAACTTAGGGGATGCAGGTACACAGTATAGCAGAGTGCATGAACAGTTTACAGGGGATTGCATGCAGATTTTTGGAGATTTCAACTGAGTTATGATTTTGCATACGCAAGTATCGGGGTGCCGGATACAGTTATGGGGGTCCCTGTGCAGGGTCCCTGAGATGCAGGCCTGCTTGTGGGGGACTCCACACACTGTTTGAGGGGTGTGTGTATTCGCGCCCAGCGCGAAAAGGTAGCTGTTCTGGCTGTTTGTATGCTTTGCGTGTGGGTGTGTCAGGGGCGTCTTGCCCACAACTTACTGATTATGGTTACTTTGCGCTGTAAATTCCATGAATACGCAGAGCGAGCATTTTTTATTCTGCGGGCAGGCTCGCACAGTCTCCTTCTAGGAGCGCAGTCCTCGCAAGATTTCCTGATTCATGGAACTATGCAAAGTGTATTTCTGCAGTGCAAACTCTGTGCAAGGTCATCGAGTTCTCATTTTTGCAGAAAAAAATGACTTTGCACAGACTTTGCAATGCAAAAATAAGTTTTGCACAGTTCCATGAATCAGGATTTCTGTCGGCAGTGCAAAGTCACTTTTAAGCAGTGCAAATTCAATTTCAACCGTGCAAAGAATTCCATCAATCGGGCCCTTGAACTTTACAAATGCAACAACATGTGCATGGTTTGTTCCACCACTTGAGTGCTGAACAATGACTTGCACATGGTCATGCTAGGAACAGTTTCTCACCGATTATAGTAGATAGTGGGACGGCATACCATGGTTTGCTTTGTACTAGCTGCAGAGGTTTATGCAATAGCTCTCATGTTGTCATATCCAATGTGAACCTGTTTTCATCTAAGTAGAACAACAACTGCTTGCATCACTCATACATTTAACCCTGTGTTATTTTAAATTAATTTCATAAATGCTGTACTAGACAAACCTTTTTGCACAAACTCCAAATCACTGAATGTTGCTGAAACCAAACAGGTCAAATTTCACTCCTGTGAGCTTTGAGCAAAAGAAATTCAGAATGTTTGACCCCAGGGTGTATAAGCACATATTTCCGAGGTTCGTCATCAGTCTGAAGAAGAGATTAAAACAAACAGGATGTTAATGGCAAGTGTGGGTACAGAAGGAATTCAAATCTGAGCTACACTAGCACCCCAATAGTAATAAAGGTTTTATTGATTCAAATTAGATCAGCATTGTTAGGCAGAAACCTGTGCAGTTCCCATAGGGACCACTGCAAAAGGCTTAAGACTACAGGTGGTGGCAGTAAACCCAATTGGTAGCAGTCTGTACCACCCAGATTTACCTGGTAGCTGTGGCTGAGCAGCCAGACTTCTCTCAAGAAGAGTTAGACAGTATATAGAGTATACAAGATAGGTACCAAAATACAGTAGCATAAGCAAACACTGACCAGAGCTTTGGTATCAAGTATATAATTATTTATTTAAAGACACACAAACACTCTAGCACTATTATTGTAAGCAAGTTCAAAAACACAGTCACTATTAATATATATATACACCCCTTATTCCTTATTAGACAAGTCTTAGTTAACACCACTTATTTCCAGACAGAAGTGAGCGCTTAACTAAAGATGGCACTCCAATAAGTTAAGAAAAAGGGAGGGAAAAAGCAGAAATTAGGAACAGCACACAACACAATACTTTAGAAGCACTCAGCAAGGCAGGAAAGTCAAAGTCTACTTGTGAGCAAAAAGTTCAGAGGCCAGGCTCCCTCTTGGAGAGAGTAGAAAACCAATGCGCCCAAGATCACACAGTTTAAAAAGGCTTTGAAAGTCTTGCAGAGAGTTTAAAAAGGAATCAGTTCAGCTCAGAAAAGTTCAGTTAGCCAGCCTAGGGCCAACCCAAGTGGTAAATTGAGGACTTAAGAGACACCCCACACAGACCGTTGCGAGGGAGGCCAGGCGGACACAGTACCTTGAAAGTGGAGAGGATCCTCCAGCGGGGACAGTTGTTCCTGGCAGTGGATGCAAGTCATGGCATCGTCCAGAGGAAGAGAAGATCTCGACGTGGAGGAAAGCAGAAGGTCATTGCACTGCCAGGAAAGAAAACAGCAGCGGAATTCTCCGGTTAAAAGGTACTACCCTTTTATTCGCGGTAGTGGAAAAAAGTGGTATCCTGGTTGCCGGGGTGCTTGGCACAGGCAAGGCGGCCATGAGATGAGGGAGGCGAAAAGGCGGGCAAACTGGTTATCCCCACTAGTCAAAGGAAGAAGACTCTTCGGGATGAAGATCTCCTCTGTCGTTGGAAGAAGTGGTAAGTCGGTTCAGCAGGGCTCCACCAGTGGTGTCGTCATTGCAGGTCGGCTCAGCTTCTCCCTCTTTGGATTCTTTGGTCCTGTGGCGACGTCTGAAGTCCCAGTACCCAAAGCCCTGCTTTTATGCAGAAAACCCCCATTCATCAGTCCTAGCTGTCACTCAAACATGCTAAGTGGTGAGCCGGGCGGCTCACCACTGGGCCAATCACACAAGAGTGCGACTTGAGTTGCCGAGGAAACTCAGTCCAGGGTGCCTACACCCCCTCCCACACCCCCTGTAGTACCCAGACAGAGTGGCACCACTTTTGGAGGCTTCTGTGGAGAAGCCCGCCAAAAAGTGGAACAAAGGGCTCGACTTGGGTTTGGAGTCACAGAAGCGAACACAAACACCATTTTGGAACCGAGTTCTGGCAAAAAAATACCAACCGGTGAATTAATATTAAATAAACCGGCGGTATGTTTGAGGCTATGTTAAAAGTATTAGCCTCGAACAATGGGAAAATCCCATAGGAATATATTCTCAGTTGAATATAAAAAGTAGTATCCACTGCCACCAGCCAAAACTCGCTCAGGGGGGACTGGACAGTGCCCCCTCGAGCAACAGACCCAGGGGCAATCGAATTGCCCTTACCAGTACGCCCACAATATGATGGTTTGTACTGGTTCTGTTCACAATTTAAGACTGGTAAAGCCAATGGTGACTTTACATGACCTGGGAGACAGTAGTCAGTCCCAGGGTATGGAATCTATGTTTGGGGGTCACTATGACACCCCTGTGTTACGGCACAGAGGGTGCTGTGTAACACACATACCAAAAACACATGAAGCCCTATGGAGTAAAAGACCCCATAGCCCATAAAACACATTTCAAAGTCAAAGGATATCTCAAATCATGTCTAAGAGTGGGAGAAAAAGAGTCTCACTCTTAGCAGGAGAAAAAAATAAAACCCAAAAATCCAGCAAAGCTGCTGGGGGACTCACTAGGTTTGGGAAATTAGCCTTAACAGAGAATTCTCCATAACAGGCATTAGAGGAAAGTAAGAGTTAGTTTCACTTCTATAATAAAATTGGATAAAGAGTAGAATTCGAATTGAGATATTGTTTTAACTTGCCCGACTTTGCTGTAAACATGGTGTGCACACATATACACAAACACACACCGTGTTTTACAGTCACGCACATTTGAGTTGGTGACTAGTCCAACAGAACCATTTGCTTCCTATTGGTGTTGCCGCAATCTGGGTTTCTACGTGCTTCGGCCTCACAGTAACAATGGGCTGATCAGCCAAATCTTCCTCTTAGACACCAAACACTCTCCCCCCCTATGTCTCCTGCATCACTGCAACTGTTACTCCTTTCACACTTTCCTTATGCACTACACAAGATTCCATCTTATCCTCTTGTCCCAGAGCAGAAATCAGGCACTGCTGCACCAGTTACCTCCCCCTACTCAATAACTACGTCATGCAATAAAGCAACCACCTCACACTCCTTAATAGATGGCAGACGCCTTCTACTCCTGTTCCACTGCCTCCTGAAACAACACCTTTGGTGTCACTGCCGCCACCTCCTCTTCCTAGGAAATCTGTGCATACATGACCTCTGCTTCCATCATCCATAAAGGTTCCTCCCCCAACTATTCCACCATAGTCACCTCCAAATCCTCTCAGACAATCTGAGCATTCATTCATCTCCACTTGTCATCGATGTTGCTGTCCATCAGGCACCCACCCTGATCTCATAGCAAGAATGTGATCCTTTTCACAAGAACCCCACCATAATCCCATCCTCTAGCAACATCTCCACCATCCCTCACCCCCTACAGTGAGGTATCTTCATGCTCAGGCTAAATGACAATGACTTTGTGGCAACAAGGCAGCAGTCGCACCCTTCATCACCTCTATCTCATGTGGCGAGAAAAAGGTGCACAGCTTCTGCAACTCCACTTTACATTCTATCTCGCTGTCCCAACTATTCCTCAACTCACAAAATAAAAATATAACAAAATCAAATGAAAGTCCAAGGAAATTAACTAGAACAATCAAATGAATGAATAAACCGAGGTCAGGAATAACTGAGGTGAAGTCTTGGCTGATTATTAAATGAACCTCAAGGAATAAAAACACACACACTCAAGAAAACACACATACAGAATAAGAAATGTTGACAATGATCAAATATCACACAATACCCATTACATTCTGCCTCACTCTCTTTGCCCTTCTCTCATGCTCTTTCCAATTGTAGATTTACCCTCTTTTTGCAGTCAACATTATCACAAAGAAACACATGGCAAGATGAGGTTAGAGAGGCCTTTACAGAGCCTTGAACTGCTTTCAGTATTTCCAATGCTCTTATTGGCTTTCTCCAAACTCTCTCAGAGGTTCTTCGCTTCCATTCCGATACCTTGCACTCTTTTGGTTCTCATACTGAAGATTCAAGCAGGGTTTAGAGACACCAGACTGCACATTGGTAACCTGCATGCCACTTCTAATTGTCTTATGTTAATAAGTGGTGATCTGCAGCCTATTTTTAAAATGTTCAGCTAGAGCTACTTATGTATTTATATTTATTAAAACAAATCACAGGAAAAACAATGCATGTTTGGCCCAAAAAAGGGGTGAGAGAATGTGACTTGAAGACCAGATGTTGCATGGGAAGATGTTTTCATAAACCAGGGACGAGGACAGGGCATAATGACTTAGGAACCGGATGGGGGAAAAAGGTGCTGAATTAAGGATGGAGGGGTGACAGAAAGGTATGGTAGGGTTGTCCATGAATGGTAGGTAGAGAGGAAAACAGGCTGATGCAGCACCGTAGAGTGCCAGGAAACAGGTTCTTCAGAAAGAAGGAAGGCTTTGAGGTTGGATTTAAATAGTCACAGAGTTGGACTGGTATGGAGAGGGAGAGGAAGAGCATTCCAGAGTAGGGGAGAGAGAGCAGAGAGAGAGAGCGCACATGAGAGGGAGCACAGGGTGCTAGATTGGTGCAAAGGAGGTGAACTGAGGATGATCTTAATGAGAAATGAGCAGATGTGGCCAGACGATGGATAATTTTGAAGATAATGAGAAGGAGGTTATACTTAACTCTTTGTTTCATAAATAGTCAGCCAATATGGTGATGGGAAGAGAATGTAGTTGTAAAGAGAGAAAGATAGAAAAGTTTACGGATTGTGAAGTTGAGGACTTTGTTCAGAGATGAAAAAGCATAGTTGAGAAGGCCATGCAGGACACTGGTACAGTAGTCAGATTTAAAAAGGATTTAGAAAGGACTAAGGAGGAGATTTTCTGTTTAGTACTATTGAAAAGAAGAAGATGACGGATCTTTCTGATATTGAGGTGGTTGAGTCTGGCTGCAATAGCAGATTTGGAGATGAAGCTGTGTATTATGTCGAAGATGACACCAAGGTTATGAGCGGAAGCAGAGTCAGGAAGGTAGTCAAGAGAGAAGAGAAGAGGTAGAGAGGAAGAGATGGCCTATTTGGCTAGGAAGTAGTGAATTTCAGTCTTAGGGGAGTTAATCATAAGCGAGGGAGACACCATCCAATATTGGATGGTGAGAATCAGTTTGAAACATTTGACAACAGCTCGTTCAATAAGGAGTGAAAGCAGAAGCAGATCTGAGGATCGCCAGAGAAGAGTTTATTGGAGAAGCCGTAAGTGGAGATCAGGGCACCTAAGAGCTGAAGTATAGAGAGTAAAGAGTAGTGACCAAGGACAGACCCTCAGGGAACTCCAACATTAAGTGGGGGGTGAGTATGGAGGTATGGCTGTTCAGAACACCTGACAGTGTCTGGGGGCAGGGTATGAAGCAAATCAAGCAAGGGCCTTATCTCTAATGCCAAGGAGAGATAATGTAGAGAGCAAGACAGAATGGTTGACAGAATGGAAGGCAGCAAAGAGGTTGAGACAAATAATAATAGATCAAAGGATTACATGCTGAGAAGAATAGATGATGTTGCTGACATTGAGGAGAGCTGTCTCAGAAGAATGCAGAGATCAAAGGCCTGATTGAAGAGTGTCCCACAGGTTCTGAGTATCAATACTACTCACTCTAGAATTTTGGAGTAGTGTGGCAGAAGAGAGACAGGGCGAAAGTTATCAGGACAGTTAGGATCTAGACCAGTTTTCTAAAAGATCAGTAGGACAGTAGCTGTCTTTTAGGATAAGGGAAAAATGGCATTGTCAAAAGAGGAGTTGAAGAGGGAAGTGCAGAGCAACACTGGGAGCTATGTGCTACACAATTTGTGGGGACAGTGGATAGGTAGGGGCAAAGGACGAGTTTGCATTGAGAAGTAGGTCACTAATCTCATCAGGGTTGGTGGGGCAAAGGAAGACATAGTAGCAGAAGAGAAGGGTAGGACTGGTGGAGAAAAGTGAGCAGGAGGAAGGAATAGAAGGGAGGAAGGAATAGAAGGTAATCAGAGAGTATATTTTGAATGGTAGACATTTTAGATGAAAAGTAGAGAGCCAGACTGTTTTCAGAAAGACTGGAGAAGATGGAGATGGGTTTAAGAAGTGAGAGAATTGAGTTCAGAGATGTCTGGATGCGCCTGCGTTGGAAGTATTGAAAATGAAATGAGAGGGCAGTGTTCAGTGTGTTCCAGTGTTATGTAATGCCAGGAACTTTCTGTGCATTACTGGCTGTCTTTGGTGGACTTGCAGTCTGTCTACGTCCTCTATCCTTTGTCTCTGGAACCTGTCTTCAAAATCATATTCCAGTGCAGAGTGCACAGTGTCTGCATTGTGTTGCAGTGTTCCAGCTGGCCAGCAGTTAAGCAGGTACGCTCTCATGCTTTGAGGAATCTGAACACCACAGTGAGTAGCAGGGTCCTTATTTTTATATATAACCTTGGTTCTTCTATGATCATTTGAATTAGTGACAGCTGCACTAAAGTGAAGAAACAGAAGACATCGAAGTATGGCTTGCGCAGCGCTACAACCAATGCTCTGAAACAATCACACACTCCACGACTCCAGCTTCTAGGGGAAATACTGTAGTCACCAAGGTACGTGAAACAGCACAAATGAACTTGCCTTCCAACACAACGACTTTGGATAAGCTTCCTGGAGAAAGCCCAAAAATGAGTGAATTCTATAAATCAATATCTGGCAGCGCTGCGCCTCGCAGTTTTAAGAGCACTTTATCAAGCATAGGGAAATTCCTTCAATTTGCTGCTTGACATAGCCGAACTTGCCGGAAATATCTCTGGTTCCCCACCCATTCACAATAACAATTCTCTCCTGAAACTGTGTATGGTACTTCAGGAACCAGCAGGCAACGAGCAGCATACAATTAACTCTGCATCTGAGTATAATGATGTCATTGGTACACAGCTCTCGGAGAACCCATATTTGGAACGCTTACTATCAAGTTCCTCAACTTCCTTCTCAAATGACAGTGACTGTGGCTCTGTTTTTTCTATGCAAACTCGACTACCGAGTGCCATCCCCAAGGCTGTCCTTTGTCTGTTTCCACCCTAAATGTCGTAGCTCCTTCAGTCAATACCTTATTATTTTTTATGCTCCAAGATTGCTAAAGAGAACAATATTTACAGGCCGATTCATGGAATAATTAGCACGGCGCAAGTGGGCAAAAACGTGCGAATCGCAGTGGAAAAGCGAAAATCGTAGTGCAAGTGCGAAAATCGCACGAAAAGCAGCGCACATCGATTCATGGAAGGCCGTGCGCGAGAAAACCATCGGATGTGCGATAAAAAAGTGCGCGGCGCACGTTGGCGCACAGGCCATCTAACTGCGTGCGCCAGGTCACAGCGAAAATCGCACAGGCCACAGCGAAAATCGCACATAGTGCGGCGCACGCAACAAAAGTAGGCGGAACATGGGGCGTAACACTCGGAATGGGGAACAACTTGCCAAAACGTGGGCGTCACGGGGAAGTACAGGGTACAAGTGCGCGGAACGCCCACACACTCGCCTACAACACGTATTCATGGAATAGAATAGGGCAAAAAAGCGCACGCTCAAACCAGCGCACAGGCACAAACACGACCGCCACAAGAAAGCAGGCGGTAGCGTCTCTGCGCCTGGAAGAAATGTGCGCCAAAAGGTGCGCCAACAAATAGCACCTATATACAGCCATGATGAATGTCCTATACTGTGGCCCTCCAAACACAAACACGGACACCCGCTGACAAAAAATACGTGTGCGTGTATACCGGGGTGCGCGGGAAGTCTCACATGCGATTTCGGCAGGGTACGTGTATTTCAGGGGTGCGCGGGAAGTTCCACACGCGATTGGCCCAGTGCGAGCAGGGTACGTGTATTCCATGGGTGCGCGGGAAGTTCCACACGCGATTTCGGCAGGGTACGTGTATTTCAGGGGTGCGCGGGAAGTTCCACACGCGATTGGCCCAGTGCGAGCAGGGTATGTGTATTTCAGGGGTGCGCGGGAAGTTCCACACACAATTTCAGCAGGGTATGTGTATTCCAGGGGTGCGCGGGAAGTTCCACACGCGATTTCAGCAGGGTACGTGTATTTCAGGGGTGCGCGGGAAGTTCCACACGCGATTGGCCCAGTGCGAGCAGGGTACGTGTATTCCATGGGTGCACGGGAAGTCCCACACGCGATTTCGGCAGGGTACGTGTATTTCAGGGGTGCGCGGGAAGTTCCACACACGATTGGCCCAGTGCGAGCAGGGTACGTGTATTTCAGGGGTGCGCGGGAAGTTCCACACGCGATTGGCCCAGTGCGAGCAGGGTACGTGTATTTCAGGGGTGCGCGGGAAGTTCCACACGCGATTTCAGCAGGGTATGTGTATTTCAGCGGTTCTGGGGAGTACTACACGGGAATTGGCCGTGTGGGTCCTCCCAGGTGTACGCTCCACAACCTCCACGGCCCCTGCAGGCAGCCCACACCATGGGGGACTACCCTGCACCCCTGCTCATGTCCCGCAGGCAGCCCATCCACCATGGGCATGCCCCCCAGCCAACCCACATGTCACCTTGCACTACTGATCAACAATGCATGTCTCCCACCACCCCCACCCCCCAGCATCCAGGGGCACCCTCCACCAGGCCCCCACCCATGTCTCCCACCACCTCCACCCCCCAGCCACCAGGGGCACCCTCCACCAGGCCCCCACTCATGTCTTCCACCACCCCCACCCCCCTGCCACCATGGGCAGCCCCCACCAGGCCCCCACTCATGTCTCCCACCACCCCCACGACCCAGCAGTGCAGGGGCAGCCTCCACCAGGCCCCCGCTCATTTCTCCCACCACCCCCACCCCCCAGCAGTGCAGGGGCAGCCTCCACCAGGCCCCCACTCATGTCTCCCACCACCCCCACCTCCCAGCAGTGCAGGGGCAGCCTCCACCAGGCCCCCACTCATGTCCCCCTGCACCCCCACCCCCCAGCATCCAGGGGCATCCTCCACCAGGCCCCCACTCATGTCTCCCACCACCCCCACCCCCCAGCAGTGCAGGGGCAGCCTCCACCAGGCCCCCACTCATGTCTCCGACCACCCCCACCCCTGAGCAGTGCAGGGGCACCCACCACCAGGCCCCCACCCATGTCTCCCACCACCCCCACCCCCCAGCCACCATGGCCAGCCCCCACCATGCCCCCACTCATGTCTCCCACCACCCCCACCCCCCAGCAGTGCAGGGGCACCCTCCACCAGGCCCCCACTCATGTCTCCCACCACCCCCACCCCCCAGCAGTGCAGGGGCACCCTCCACCAGGCCCCCACCCATGTCCCCCTGCACCCCCACCCCCCAGCATCCAGGGGCACCCTCCACCAGGCCCCCACCCATGTCTCCCACCACCCCAACCACCCAGCAGTGCAGGGGCAGTCTCCACCAGGCCCCCACTCATGTCTCCCACCACCAACACCCACCAGCAGTGCAGGGACAGCCTCCACCAGGCCCCCACCCATGTCTCCCACCACCCCCACCCCCCAGCCACCAGGGGCACCCTCCACCAGGCCCCCACTCATGTCCCCCTGCACCCCCACCCCCCAGCATCCAGGGGCACCCTCCACCAGGGCCCCACCCATGTCTCCCACCACCCCCAACCCCCAGCAGTGCAGGGGCACCCTCCACCAGGCCCCCACTCATGTCTCCCACCACCCCCACACCCCAGCAGTGCAGGGGCAGCCTCCACCAGGCCCCCACTCATGTCCCCCTGCACCCCCACCCCCCAGCATCCAGGGGCACCCTCCACCAGGCCCCCACTCATGTCTCCCACCACCCCCACCCCCCAGCAGTGCAGGGGCAGCCTCCACCAGGCCCCCACTCATGTCTCCCACCACCCCCACCCCCCAGCCACCATGGCCAGCCCCCACCAGGCCCCCACTCATGTCTCCCACCACCCCCACCCCCAGCAGTGCAGGGGCACCCTCCACCAGGCCCCCACTCATGTCTCCCACCACCCCCACCCCCCCAGCAGTGCAGGGGCACCCTCCACCAGGCCCCCACTCATGTCTCCCACCACCCCCACCCCCCAGCAGTGCAGGGGCAGCCCCCACCAGGCCCCCACTCATGTCTCCCACCACCCCCACCCCCCTGCCACCATGGGCAGCCCCCACCAGGCCCCCACTCATGTCTCCCACCACCCCCACCCCCCAGCAGTGCAGGGGCAGCCTCCACCAGGCCCCCACCCATGTCTCCCACCACCCCCACCCCCCAGCCACCAGGGGCACCCTCCACCAGGCCCCCACTCATGTCTCCCACCACCGACACCCCCCTGCCACCATGGGCAGCCCCCACCAGGCCCCCACTCATGTCTCCCACCACCCCCACCCCCCAGCAGTGCAGGTGCAGCCTCCACAAGGCCCCCACTCATGTCTCCCACCACCCCCACTCCCCTGCCACCATGGGCAGACCCCACCAGGCCCCCACTCATGTCTCCCACCACCCCCACCCCCCAGCAGTGCAGGGGCACCCTCCACCAGGCCCCCACTCATGTCTCCCACCACCCCCACCACCCAGCAGTGCAGGGGCAGCTTCCACCAGGCCCCCACTCATGTCTCCCACCACCCCCACCCCCCAGCAGTGCAGGGGCAGCCTCTACCAGGCCCCCACCCATGTATCCGACCACCCCCACCCCCCAGCCACCAGGGGCACCCTCCACAGGGCCCCCACTCATGTCCCCCTGCACACCCACCCCCCAGCATCCAGGGGCACCCTCCACCAGGCCCCCACCCATGTCTCCCACCACCCCCACCCCCCAGCAGTGCAGGGGCACCCTCCACCAGGCCCCCACTCATGTCTCCCACCACCCCCACCCCCCAGCAGTGCAGGGGCAGCCTCCACCAGGCCCCCACTCATGTCCCCCTGCACCCCCACCCCCCAGCATCCAGGGGCACCCTCCACCAGGCCCCCACCCATGTCTCCCACCACCCCCACCCCCCAGCAGTGCAGGGGCAGCCTCCACCAGGCCCCCACTCATGTCCCCCTGCACCCCCACCCCCCAGCATCCAGGGGCACCCTCCACCAGGCCCCCACCCATGTCTCCCACCACCCCCACCCCCCAGCATCCAGGGGCACCCTCCACTAGGCCCCCACCCATGTCTCCCACCACCCCCACCCCCCAGCAGTGCAGTGGCACCCTCCACCAGGCCCCCACTCATGTCTCCCACCACCCCCCAGCAGTGCAGGGGCAGCCTCCACCAGGCCCCCACTCATGTCCCCCTGCACCCCCACCCCCCAGCATCCAGGGGCACCCTCCACCAGGCCCCCACTCATGTCTCCCACCACCCCCACCCCCCAGCAGTGCAGGGGCAGCCTCCACCAGGCCCCCACTCATGTCTCCCACCACCCCCACCCCCCAGCCACCATGGCCAGCCCCCACCAGGCCCCCACTCATGTCTCCCACAACCCACCCCCCAGCAGTGCAGGGGCACCCTCCACCAGGCCCCCACTCATGTCTCCCACCACCCCCACCCCCCAGCAGTGCAGGGGCACCCTCCACCAGGCCCCCACTCATGTCTCCCACCACCCCCACCCCCCAGCAGTGCAGGGGCAGCCCCCACCAGGCCCCCACTCATGTCTCCCACCACCCCCACCCCCCAGCAGTGCAGGGGCAGCCTCCACCAGGCCCCCACCCATGTCTCCCACCACCCCCACCCCCCAGCCACCAGGGGCACCCTCCACCAGGCCCCCACTCATGTCTCCCACCACCCCCACCCCCCAGCCACCAGGGGCACCCTCCACCAGGCCCCCACTCATGTCTCCCACCACCCCCACCCCCCTGCCACCATGGGCAGCCCCCACCAGGCCCCCACTCATGTCTCCCACCACCTCCACCCCCCAGCAGTGCAGGGGCAGCCTCCACCAGGCCCCCACCCATGTCTCCCACCACCCCCACCCCCCAGGAACCAGGGGCACCCTCCACCAGGCCCCCACTCATGTCTCCCACCACCCCCACCCCCCTGCCACCATGGGCAGCCCCCACCAGGCCCCCACTCATGTCTCCCACCACCCCCACCCCCCAGCAGTGCAGGTGCAGCCTCCACCAGGCCCCCACTCATGTCTCCCACCACCCCCACCCCCCTGCCACCATGGGCAGCCCCCACCAGGCCCCCACTCATGTCTCCCATCACCCCCACCCCCCAGCAGTGCAGGGGCAGCCTCCACCAGGCCCCCACTCATGTCTCCCACCACCCCCACCCCCTAGCAGTGCAGGGGCAGCCTCCACCAGGCCCCCACCCATGTATCCCACCACCCCCACCCCCCAGCCACCAGGGGCACCCTCCACCAGGCCCCCACTCATGTCCCCCTGCACCCCCACCCCCCAGCATCCAGGGGCACCCTCCACCAGGCCCCCACCCATGTCTCCCACCACCCCCTCCCCCCAGCAGTGCAGGGGCACCCTCCACCAGGCCCCCACTCATGTCTCCCACCACCCCCACCCCCCAGTAGTGCAGGGGCAGCCTCCACCAGGCCCCCACTCATGTCCCCCTGCACCCGCACCCCCCAGCATCCAGGGGCACCCTCCACCAGGCCCCCACCCATGTCTCCCACCACCCCCACCCCCCAGCAGTGCAGGGGCACCCTCCACCAGGCCCCCACTCATGTCTCCCACCACCCCCACCCCCCAGCAGTGCAGGGGCAGCCCCCACCAGGCCCCCACTCATGTCTCCCACCACTCCCACCCCCCAGCTTTGCAGGGGCAGCCTCCACCAGGCCCCCACCCATGTCTCCCACCACCCCCAGCCCCCTTCCACCATGGGCAGCCCCCACCAGGCCCCCACTCATGTCTCCCACCACCCCCACCCCCCAGCATTGCAGGGGCAGCCTCCACCAGGCCCCCACTCATGTCTCCCACCACCCCCACCCCCCTGCCACCATGGGCAGCCCCCACCAGGCCCCCACTCATGTCTCCCACCACCCCCACCCCCCAGCAGTGCAGGGGCACCCTCCACCAGGCCCCCACACATGTCTCCCACCACCCCCACCACCCAGCAGTGCAGGGGCAGCCTCCACCAGGCCCCCACTCATGTCTCCCACCACCCCCACCCCCCAGCAGTGCAGGGGCAGCCTCCACCAGGCCTCCACCCATGTCTCCCACCACCCCCACCCCCCAGCCACCAGGGGCACCCTCCACCAGGCCCCCACTCATGTCCCCCTGCACCCCCACCCCCCAGCATCCAGGGGCACCCTCCATCAGGCCCCCACCCATGTCTCCCACCACCCCCACCCCCCAGCAGTGCAGGGGCACCCTCCACCAGGCCCCCACTCATGTCTCCCACCACCCCCGCCCCCCAGCAGTGCAGGGGCAGCCTCCACCAGGCCCCCACTCATGTCTCCCACCACCCCCACCCCCCAGCAGTGCAGGGGCACCCTCCACCAGGCGCCCACCCATGTCTCCCACCACCCCCGCCCCCCAGCCACCATGGCCAGCCCCCACCAGGCCCCCACTTATGTCTCCCACCACCCCCAACACCCAGCAGTGCAGGGGCAGCCTCCACCAAGCCCCCACTCATGTCTCCCACCACCCCAACCCCCCAGCAGTGCAGGGGCAGCCTCCACCAGGCCCCCACTCATGTCTCCCACCACCCCCACCCCCAGCAGTGCAGGGGCAGCCTCCACCAGGCCCCCACCCCCCAGCATCCAGGGGCACCCTCCACCAGGCCCCCACTCATGTCTCACACCACCCCCACCCCCCAGCAGTGCAGGGGCAGCCTCCACCAGGCCCCCACTCATGTCTCCCACCACCCCCACCCCCCCAGCAGTGCAGGGGCACCCTCCACCAGGCCCCCACCCATGTCTCCCACCACCCCCAGCCCCCAGCCACCATGGCCAGCCCCCACCAGGCCGCCACTCATGTCTCCCACCACCCCCACCCCCCAGCAGTGCAGGGGCACCCTCCACCAGGCCCCCACTCATGTCTCCCACCACCCCCACCCCACAGCAGTGCAGGGGCACCCTCCACCAGGCCCCCACCCATGTCCCCCTGCACCCCCACCCCCAGCATCCAGGTGCACCCTCCACCAGGCCCCCACACATGTCTCCGACCACCCCCACCACCCAGCAGTGCAGGGGCAGCCTCCACCAGGCCCCCACTCATGTCTCCCACCACCCCCACCCCCCAGCAGTGCAGGGCAGCCTCCACCAGGCCCCCACCCATGTCTCCCACCACCCCCACCCCCCAGCCACCAGGGGCACCCTCCACCAGGCCCCCACTCATGTCCCCCTGCACCCCCACCCCCCAGCATCTAGGGGCACCCTCCACCAGGCCCCCACCCATGTCTCCCACCACCCCCACCCTCCAGCAGTGCAGGGGCACCCTCCACCAGGCCCCCACTCATGTCTCCCACCACCCCCACCCCCCAGCAGTGCAGGGGCAGCCTCCACCAGGCCCCCACTCATGTCCCCCTGCACCTCCACCCCCCAGCATTCAGGGGCACCATCCACCAGGCCCCCACTCATGTCTCCCACCACCCCCACCCCCCAGCAGTGCAGGGGCAGCCTCCACCAGGCCCCCACTCATGTCTCCCACCACCCCCACCCCCCAGCCACCATGGCCAGTCCCCACCAGGCCCCCACTCATGTCTCCCACCACCCCCACCCCCCAGCAGTGCAGGGGAACCCTCCACCAGGCCCCCACTCATGTCTCCCACCACCCCCACCCCCCAGCAGTGCAGGGGCACCCTCCACCAGGCCCCCACTCATGTCTCCCACCACCCCCACCCCTCAGCAGTGCAGGGGCAGCTCCCACCAGGCCCCCACTCATGTCTCCGACCACCCCCACCCCCCAGCAGTGCAGGGGCAGCCTCCACCAGGCCCCCACCCATGTCTCCCACCACCCCCACCCCCCAGCCACCAGGGGCACCCTCCACCAGGCCCCCACTCATGTCTTCCACCACCCCCACCCCCCAGCCACCAGGGGCACCCTCCACCAGGCCCACACTCATGTCTCCCACCACCCCCACCCCCCTGCCACCATGGGCAGCCCCCACCAGGCCCCCACTCATGTCTCCCACCACCCCCACCCCCCAGCAGTGCAGGGGCAGCCTCCACCAGGCCCCACTCATGTCTCCCACCACCCCCACCCCCCAGCCACCAGGGGCACCCTCCACCAGGCCCCACTCATGTCTCCCACCACCCCCACCCCCCAGCCACCAGGGACACCCTCCACCAGGCCCCCACTCATGTCTCCCACCACCCCCACCCCCCTGCCACCATGTGCAGCCCCCACCAGGCCCCCACTCATGTCTCCCACCACCCCCACCCCCCAACAGTGCAGGGGCAGCCTCCACCAGGCCCCCACTCATGTCTCCCACCACCCCCACCCCCCTGCCACCTTGGGCAGCCCCCACCAGGCCCCCACTCATGTCTCCCACCACCCCCAACCCCCAGCAGTGCAGGGGCACCCTCCACCAGGCCCCCACTCATGTCTCCCACCACCTCCACCACCCAGCAGTGCAGGGGCAGCCTCCACCAGGCCCCCACTCATGTCTCCCACCACCCCCACCCCCCAGCAGTGCAGGGGCAGACTCCACCAGGCCCCCACCCATGTCTCCCACCACCCCCACCCCCCAGCCACCAGGCACCCTCCACTAGGCCCCCACTCATGTCCCCCTGCCTCCCCACCCCCCAGCATCCAGGAGCACCCTCCACCAGGCCCCCACCCATGTCTCCCACCACCCCCAGCCCCCAGCAGTGCAGGGGCACCCTCCACCAGGCCCCCACTCATGTCTCCCACAACCCCCACCCCCCAGCAGTGCAGGGGCAGCCTCCACCAGGCCCCCACTCATGTCCCCCTGCACCCCCACCCCCCAGCATCCAGGGGCACCCTCCACTAGGCCCCCACCCATGTCTCCCACCACCCCCACCCCCCAGCAGTGCAGGGGCACCCTCCACCAGGCCCCCACTCATGTCTCCCACCACCCCCACCCCCCAGCAGTGCAGGGGCAGCCCCCACCATGTCCCCACTCATGTCTCCCACCACCCCCACCCCCCAGCAGTGCAGGGGCAGCCTCCACCAGGCCCCCACCCATATCTCCCACCACCCCCACCCCCTGCCACCATGGGCAGCCCCCACCAGGCCCCCACTCATGTCTCCCACCACCCCCACCAACCCAGAAGTGCAGGGGCAGCCTCCACCAGGCCCCTACTCATGTCTCCCACCACCCCCACCCCCCTGCCACCATGGGCAGCCCCCACCAGGCCCCCACTCATGTCTCCCACCACCCCAACCCCCCAGCAGTGCAGGGGCACCCTCCACCAGGCCCCCACTCATGTCTCCCACCACCCCCACCACCCAGCAGTGCAGGGGCAGCCTCTACCAGGCCCCCACTCATGTCTCCCACCACCCCCACTCCCCAGCAGTGCAGGGGCAGCCTCCACCAGGCTCCCACCCATGTCTCCCACCACCCCCACCCCCCCAGCCACCAGGGGCACCCTCCACCAGGCCCCCACTCATGTTCCCCTGCACCCCCACCCCCCAGCATCCAGGGGCACCCTCCACCAGGCCCCCACCCATGTCTCCCACCACCCCCACCCCCCAGCAGTGCAGGGGCACCCTCCACCAGGCCCCCACTCATGTCTCCCACCACCCCCACCCCCAAGCAGTGCAGGGGCAGCCTCCACCAGGCCCCCACTCATGTCTCCCACCACCCCCACCCCCCAGCAGTGCAGGGGCACCCTCCACCAGGCCCCCACCCATGTCTCCCACCACCCCCACCCCCCAGCCACCATGGCCAGCCCCCACCAGGCCCCCACTCATGTCCCCCTGCACCCCCACCCCCCAGCATCCAGGGGCACCCTCCACCAGGCCCCCACCCATGTCTCCCACCACCCCCACCCCCCTGCCACCATGGGCAGCCCCCACCAGGCCCCCACTCATGTCTCCCACCACCCCCACCCCCCAGCAGTGCAGGGGCAGCCTCCACCAGGCCCCAACTCATGTCTCCCACCACCCGCACCCCCCAGCAGTGCAGGGGCACCCTCCAGCAGGCCCCCACTCATGTCTCCCACCACCCCCACCCCTCAGCAGTGCAGGGGCAGCCTCCACCAGGCCCCCACTCATGTCTCCCACCACCCCCACCCCCCAGCAGTGCAGGGGCACCCTCCACCAGGCCCCCACCCATGTCTCCCACCACCCCCACCCCCCAGCCACCATTGCCAGCCCCCACCAGGCCCCCACTCATGTCCCCCTGCACCCCCACCCCCCAGCATCCAGGGGCACCCTCCACCAGGCCCCCACCCATATCTCCCACCACCCCCACCCCCTGCCACCATGGGCAGCCCCCACCAGGCCCCCACTCATGTCTCCCACCACCCCCACCAACCCAGAAGTGCAGGGGCAGCCTCCACCAGGCCCCTACTCATGTCTCCCACCACCCCCACCCCCCTGCCACCATGGGCAGCCCCCACCAGGCCCCCACTCATGTCTCCCACCACCCCAACCCCCCAGCAGTGCAGGGGCACCCTCCACCAGGCCCCCACTCATGTCTCCCACCACCCCCACCACCCAGCAGTGCAGGGGCAGCCTCTACCAGGCCCCCACTCATGTCTCCCACCACCCCCACCCCCCAGCAGTGCAGGGGCAGCCTCCACCAGGCTCCCACCCATGTCTCCCACCACCCCCACCCCCGCAGCCACCAGGGGCACCCTCCACCAGGCCCCCGCTCATGTTCCCCTGCACCCCCACCCCCCAGCATCCAGGGGCACCCTCCACCAGGCCCCACCCATGTCTCCCACCACCCCCACCCCCCAGCAGTGCAGGGGCACCCTCCACCAGGCCCCCACTCATGTCTCCCACCACCCCCACCCCCAAGCAGTGCAGGGGCAG
Organism: Ambystoma mexicanum; assembly: GCF_040938575.1. NCBI lineage: Eukaryota > Metazoa > Chordata > Amphibia > Caudata > Ambystomatidae > Ambystoma > Ambystoma mexicanum. The sequence continues at coordinate 790,212,167 of NC_090939.1, forward strand.
CCTCCACCAGGCCCCCACTCATGTCTCCCACCACCCCCACCCCCCAGCAGTGCAGGGGCACCCTCCACCAGGCCCCCACCCATGTCTCCCACCACCCCCACCCCCCAGCCACCATGGCCAGCCCCCACCAGGCCCCCACTCATGTCCCCCTGCACCCCCACCCCCCAGCATCCAGGGGCACCCTCCACCAGGCCCCCACCCATGTCTCCCACCACCCCCACCCCCCTGCCACCATGGGCAGCCCCCACCAGGCCCCCACTCATGTCTCCCACCACCCCCACCCCCCAGCAGTGCAGGGGCAGCCTCCACCAGGCCCCAACTCATGTCTCCCACCACCCGCACCCCCCAGCAGTGCAGGGGCACCCTCCAGCAGGCCCCCACTCATGTCTCCCACCACCCCCACCCCTCAGCAGTGCAGGGGCAGCCTCCACCAGGCCCCCACTCATGTCTCCCACCACCCCCACCCCCCAGCAGTGCAGGGGCACCCTCCACCAGGCCCCCACCCATGTCTCCCACCACCCCCACCCCCCAGCCACCATTGCCAGCCCCCACCAGGCCCCCACTCATGTCCCCCTGCACCCCCACCCCCCAGCATCCAGGGGCACCCTCCACCAGGCCCCCACCCATGTCTCCCACCACCCCCACCCCCGTGCCACCATGGGCAGCCCCCACCAGGCCCCCACTCATGTCTCCCACCACCCCCACCCCCCAGCAGTGCAGGGGCAGCCTCCACCAGGCCCCCACTCATGTCTCCCACCACCCGCACCCCCCAGCAGTGCAGGGGCACCCTCCACCAGGCCCCCACCTATGTCCCCCTGCACCCCACCCCCCAGCATCCAGGGGCACCCTCCACCAGGCTCCCACCCATGTCTCCCACCACCCCCATCCCCCAGCAGTGCAGGGGCACCCTCCACCAGGCCCCCACTCATGTCTCCCACCACCCCCACCCCCCAGCAGTGCAGGGGCAGCCTCCACCAGGCCCCCACTCATGCCCCCCTGCATCCCCACCCCCCAGCATCCAGGGGCACCCTCCACCAGGCCCCCACTCATGTCTCCCACCACCCCCACCCCCCAGCAGTGCAGGGGCAGCCTCCACCAGGCCCCCACTCATGTCTCCCACCACCCCCACCCCCCAGCAGTGCAGGGGCACCCTCCACCAGGCCCCCACTCATGTCTCCCACCACACCCACCCCCCAGCAGTGCAGGGGCAGCCCCCACCAGGCCCCCACTCATGTCTCCCACCACCCCCTCCCCCCAGCAGTGCAGGGGCAGCCTCCACCAGGCCCCCACCCATGTCTCCCACCACCCCCACCCCCACCCCCCAGCCACCAGGGGCACCCTCCACCAGGCCCCCACTCATGTCTCCCACCACCCCCACCCCCAGCCACCAGGGACACCCTCCACCAGGCCCCCACTCATGTCTCCCACCACCCCCAACCCCCAGCAGTGCGGGGGCACCCTCCACCAGGCCCCCACTCATGTCTCCCACCACCCTCACCCACCAGCAGTGCAGGGGCACCCTCCACCAGGCCCCCACTCATGTCTCCCACCACCCCCACCCCCCAGCAGTGCAGGGGCAGCCCCCACCAGGCCCCCACTCATGTCTCCCACCACCCCCACCCTCCAGCAGTGCAGGGGCAGCCTCCACCAGGCCCCCACCCATGTCTCCCACCACCCCCACCCCCCAGCCACCAGGGGCACCCTCCACCAGGCCCCCACTCATGTCTCCCACCACCCCCACCGCCCAGCCACCAGGGACACCCTCCACCAGGCCCCCACTCATGTCTCCCACCACCCCCACCCCCCAGCAGTGCAGGGGCACCCTCCACCAGGCCCCCACTCATGTCTCCCACCACCCCCACCCCCCAGCAGTGCAGGGGCACCGTCCACCAGGCCCCCACTCATGTCTCCCACCACCCCCACCCCCCAGCAGTTCAGGGGCAGCTCCCACCAGGCCCCCACTCATGTCTCCCACCACCCCCACCCCCCAGCAGTGCAGGGGCAGCCTCCACCAGGCCCCCACCCATGTCTCCCACCACCCCCACCCCCCAGCCACCAGGGGCACCCTCCACCAGGCCCCCACTCATGTCTTCCACCACCCCCACCCCCCAGCCACCAGGGGCACCCTCCACCAGGCCCACACTCATGTCTCCCACCACCCCCACCCCCCTGCCACCATGGGCAGCCCCCACCAGGCCCCCACTCATGTCTCCCACCACCCCCACCACCCAGCAGTGCAGGGGCAGCCTCCACCAGGCCCCACTCATGTCTCCCACCACCCCCACCCCCCAGCCACCAGGGGCACCCTCCACCAGGCCCCACTCATGTCTCTCACCACCCCCACCCCCCAGCCACCAGGGGCACCCTCCACCAGGCCCCCACTCATGTCTCCCACCACCCCCACCCCCCTGCCTCCATGTGCAGCCCCCACCAGGCCCCCACTCATGTCTCCCACCACCCCCACCCCCCAGCAGTGCAGGGGCAGCCTCCACCAGGCCCCCACTCATGTCTCCCACCACCCCCACCCCCCTGCCACCTTGGGCAGCCCCCACCAGGCCCCCACTCATGTCTCCCACCACCCCCAACCCCCAGCAGTGCAGGGGCACCCTCCACCAGGCCCCCACTCATGTCTCCCACCACCTCCACCACCCAGCAGTGCAGGGGCAGCCTCCACCAGGCCCCCACTCATGTCTCCCACCACCCCCACCCCCCAGCAGTGCAGGGGCAGACTCCACCAGGCCCCCACCCATGTCTCCCACCACCCCCACCCCCCAGCCACCAGGCACCCTCCACCAGGCCCCCACTCATGTCCCCCTGCCTCCCCACCCCCCAGCATCCAGGGGCACCCTCCACCAGGCCCCCACCCATGTCTCCCACCACCCCCAGCCCCCAGCAGTGCAGGGGCACCCTCCACCAGGCCCCCACTCATGTCTCCCACCACCCCCACCCCCCAGCAGTGCAGGGGCAGCCTCCACCAGCCCCCCACTCATGTCCCCCTGCACCCCCACCCCCCAGCATCCAGGGGCACCCTCCACTAGGCCCCCACCCACGTCTCCCACCACCCCCACCCCCCAGCAGTGCAGGGGCACCCTCCACCAGGCCCCCACTCATGTCTCCCACCACCCCCACCCCCCAGCAGTGCAGGGGCAGCCCCCACCATGTCCCCACTCATGTCTCCCACCACCCCCACCCCCCAGCAGTGCAGGGGCAGCCTCCACCAGGCCCCCACCCATATCTCCCACCACCCCCACCCCCTGCCACCATGGGCAGCCCCCACCAGGCCCCCACTCATGTCTCCCACCACCCCCACCAACCCAGAAGTGCAGGGGCAGCCTCCACCAGGCCCCTACTCATGTCTCCCACCACCCCCACCCCCCTGCCACCATGGGCAGCCCCCACCAGGCCCCCACTCATGTCTCCCACCACCCCAACCCCCAGCAGTGCAGGGGCACCCTCCACCAGGCCCCCACTCATGTCTCCCACCATCCCCACCACCCAGCAGTGCAGGGGCAGCCTCTACCAGGCCCACACTCATGTCTCCCACCACCCCCACCCCCCAGCAGTGCAGGGGCAGCCTCCACCAGGCCCCCACCCATGTCTCCCACCACCCCCACCCCCCAGCCACCAGGGGCACCCTCCACCAGGCCCCCACTCATGTTCGCCTGCACCCCCACCCCCCAGCATCCAGGGGCACCCTCCACCAGGCCCCCACCCATGTCTCCCACCACCCCCACCCCCCAGCAGTGCAGGGGCACCCTCCACCAGGCCCCCACTCATGTCTCCCACCACCCCCACCCCCAAGCAGTGCAGGGGCAGCCTCCACCAGGCCCCCACTCATGTCTCCCACCACCCCCACCCCCCAGCAGTGCAGGGGCACCCTCCACCAGGCCCCCACCCATGTCTCCCACCACCCCCACCCCCCAGCCACCATGGCCAGCCCCCACCAGGCCCCCACTCATGTCCCCCTGCACCCCCACCCCCCAGCATCCAGGGGCACCCTCCACCAGGCCCCCACCCATGTCTCCCACCACCCCCACCCCCCTGCCACCATGGGCAGCCCCCACCAGGCCCCCACTCATGTCTCCCACCACCCCCACCCCCAGCAGTGCAGGGGCAGCCTCCACCAGGCCCCAACTCATGTCTCCCACCACCCGCACCCCCCAGCAGTGCAGGGGCACCCTCCACCAGGCCCCCACTCATGTCTCCCACCACCCCCACCCCTCAGCAGTGCAGGGGAAGCCTCCACCAGGCCCCCACTCATGTCTCCCACCACCCCCACCCCCCAGCAGTGCAGGGGCACCCTCCACCAGGCCCCCACCCATGTCTCCCACCACCCCCACCCCCCAGCCACCATTGCCAGCCCCCACCAGGCCCCCACTCATGTCCCCCTGCACCCCCACCCCCCAGCATCCAGGGGCACCCTCCACCAGGCCCCCACCCATGTCTCCCACCACCCCCACCCCCGTGCCACCATGGGCAGCCCCCACCAGGCCCCCACTCATGTCTCCCACCACCCCCACCCCCCAGCAGTGCAGGGGCAGCCTCCACCAGGCCCCCACTCATGTCTCCCACCACCCGCACCCCCCAGCAGTGCAGGGGCACCCTCCACCAGGCCCCCACCTATGTCCCCCTGCACCCCACCCCCCAGCATCCAGGGGCACCCTCCACCAGGCTCCCACCCATGTCTCCCACCACCCCCATCCCCCAGCAGTGCAGGGGCACCCTCCACCAGGCCCCCACTCATGTCTCCCACCACCCCCACCCCCCAGCAGTGCAGGGGCAGCCTCCACCAGGCCCCCACTCATGTCCCCCTGCACCCCCACCCCCCAGCATCCAGGGGCACCCCCCACCAGGCCCCCACTCATGTCTCCCACCACCCCCACCCCCCAGCAGTGCAGGGGCAGCCTCCACCAGGCCCCCACTCATATCTCCCACCACCCCCACCCCCCAGCAGTGCAGGGGCACCCTCCACCAGGCCCCCACTCATGTCTCCCACCACCCCCACCCCCCAGCAGTGCAGGGGCAGCCCCCACCAGGCCCCCACTCATGTCTCCCACCACCCCCACCCCCCAGCAGTGCAGGGGCAGCCTCCACCAGGCCCCCACCCATGTCTCCCACCACCCCCACCCCCACCCCCCAGCCACCAGGGGCACCATCCACCAGGCCCCCACTCATGTCTCCCACCACCCCCACCCCCAGCCACCAGGGACACCCTCCACCAGGCCCCCACTCATGTCTCCCACCACCCCCACCCCCCAGCAGTGCGGGGGCACCCTCCACCAGGCCCCCACTCATGTCTCCCACCACCCTCACCCACCAGCAGTGCAGGGGCACCCTCCACCAGGCCCCCACTCATGTCTCCCACCACCCCCACCCCCCAGCAGTGCAGGGGCAGCCCCCACCAGGCCCCCACTCATGTCTCCCACCACCCCCACCCTCCAGCAGTGCAGGGGCAGCCTCCACCAGGCCCCCACCCATGTCTCCCACCACCCCCACCCCCCAGCCACCAGGGGCACCCTCCACCAGGCCCCCACTCATGTCTCCCACCACCCCCACCGCCCAGCCACCAGGGACACCCTCCACCAGGCCCCCACTCATGTCTCCCACCACCCCCACCCCCCTGCCACCATGGGCAGCCCCCACCAGGCCCCCACTCATGTCTCCCACCACCCCCACCCCCCAGCAGTGCAGGGGCAGCCTCCACCAGCCCCCCACCCATGTCTCCCACCACCCCCACCCCCCAGCCACCAGGGGCACCCTCCACCAGGCCCCCACTCATGTCTCCCACCACCCCCACCCCCCAGCAGTGCAGGGGCAGCCTCCACCAGGCCCCCACTCATGCCCCCCTGCACCCCCACCCCCCAGCATCCAGGGGCACCCTCCACCAGGCCCCCACTCATGTCTCCCACCACCCCCACCCCCCAGCAGTGCAGGGGCAGCCTCCACCAGGCCCCCACTCATGTCTCCCACCACCCCCACCCCCCAGCAGTGCAGGGGCACCCTCCACCAGGCCCCCACTCATGTCTCCCACCACACCCACCCCCCAGCAGTGCAGGGGCAGCCCCCACCAGGCCCCCACTCATGTCTCCCACCACCCCCTCCCCCCAGCAGTGCAGGGGCAGCCTCCACCAGGCCCCCACCCATGTCTCCCACCACCCCCACCCCCACCCCCCAGCCACCAGGGGCACCCTCCACCAGGCCCCCACTCATGTCTCCCACCACCCCCACCCCCAGCCACCAGGGACACCCTCCACCAGGCCCCCACTCATGTCTCCCACCACCCCCAACCCCCAGCAGTGCGGGGGCACCCTCCACCAGGCCCCCACTCATGTCTCCCACCACCCTCACCCACCAGCAGTGCAGGGGCACCCTCCACCAGGCCCCCACTCATGTCTCCCACCACCCCCACCCCCCAGCAGTGCAGGGGCAGCCCCCACCAGGCCCCCACTCATGTCTCCCACCACCCCCACCCTCCAGCAGTGCAGGGGCAGCCTCCACCAGGCCCCCACCCATGTCTCCCACCACCCCCACCCCCCAGCCACCAGGGGCACCCTCCACCAGGCCCCCACTCATGTCTCCCACCACCCCCACCGCCCAGCCACCAGGGACACCCTCCACCAGGCCCCCACTCATGTCTCCCACCACCCCCACCCCCCAGCAGTGCAGGGGCACCCTCCACCAGGCCCCCACTCATGTCTCCCACCACCCCCACCCCCCAGCAGTGCAGGGGCACCGTCCACCAGGCCCCCACTCATGTCTCCCACCACCCCCACCCCCCAGCAGTTCAGGGGCAGCTCCCACCAGGCCCCCACTCATGTCTCCCACCACCCCCACCCCCCAGCAGTGCAGGGGCAGCCTCCACCAGGCCCCCACCCATGTCTCCCACCACCCCCACCCCCCAGCCACCAGGGGCACCCTCCACCAGGCCCCCACTCATGTCTTCCACCACCCCCACCCCCCAGCCACCAGGGGCACCCTCCACCAGGCCCACACTCATGTCTCCCACCACCCCCACCCCCCTGCCACCATGGGCAGCCCCCACCAGGCCCCCACTCATGTCTCCCACCACCCCCACCACCCAGCAGTGCAGGGGCAGCCTCCACCAGGCCCCACTCATGTCTCCCACCACCCCCACCCCCCAGCCACCAGGGGCACCCTCCAGCAGGCCCCACTCATGTCTCTCACCACCCCCACCCCCCAGCCACCAGGGGCACCCTCCACCAGGCCCCCACTCATGTCTCCCACCACCCCCACCCCCCTGCCTCCATGTGCAGCCCCCACCAGGCCCCCACTCATGTCTCCCACCACCCCCACCCCCCAGCAGTGCAGGGGCAGCCTCCACCAGGCCCCCACTCATGTCTCCCACCACCCCCACCCCCCTGCCACCTTGGGCAGCCCCCACCAGGCCCCCACTCATGTCTCCCACCACCCCCAACCCCCAGCAGTGCAAGGGCACCCTCCACCAGGCCCCCACTCATGTCTCCCACCACCTCCACCACCCAGCAGTGCAGGGGCAGCCTCCACCAGGCCCCCACTCATGTCTCCCACCACCCCCACCCCCCAGCAGTGCAGGGGCAGACTCCACCAGGCCCCCACCCATGTCTCCCACCACCCCCACCCCCCAGCCACCAGGCACCCTCCACCAGGCCCCCACTCATGTCCCCCTGCCTCCCCACCCCCCAGCATCCAGGGGCACCCTCCACCAGGCCCCCACCCATGTCTCCCACCACCCCCAGCCCCCAGCAGTGCAGGGGCACCCTCCACCAGGCCCCCACTCATGTCTCCCACCACCCCCACCCCCCAGCAGTGCAGGGGCAGCCTCCACCAGCCCCCCACTCATGTCCCCCTGCACCCCCACCCCCCAGCATCCAGGGGCACCCTCCACTAGGCCCCCACCCACGTCTCCCACCACCCCCACCCCCCAGCAGTGCAGGGGCACCCTCCACCAGGCCCCCACTCATGTCTCCCACCACCCCCACCCCCCAGCAGTGCAGGGGCAGCCCCCACCATGTCCCCACTCATGTCTCCCACCACCCCCACCCCCCAGCAGTGCAGGGGCAGCCTCCACCAGGCCCCTACCCATATCTCCCACCACCCCCACCCCCTGCCACCATGGGCAGCCCCCACCAGGCCCCCACTCATGTCTCCCACCACCCCCACCAACCCAGAAGTGCAGGGGCAGCCTCCACCAGGCCCCTACTCATGTCTCCCACCACCCCCACCCCCCTGCCACCATGGGCAGCCCCCACCAGGCCCCCACTCATGTCTCCCACCACCCCAACCCCCAGCAGTGCAGGGGCACCCTCCACCAGGCCCCCACTCATGTCTCCCACCATCCCCACCACCCAGCAGTGCAGGGGCAGCCTCTACCAGGCCCACACTCATGTCTCCCACCACCCCCACCCCCCAGCAGTGCAGGGGCAGCCTCCACCAGGCCCCCACCCATGTCTCCCACCACCCCCACCCCCCAGCCACCAGGGGCACCCTCCACCAGGCCCCCACTCATGTTCGCCTGCACCCCCACCCCCCAGCATCCAGGGGCACCCTCCACCAGGCCCCCACCCATGTCTCCCACCACCCCCACCCCCCAGCAGTGCAGGGACACCCTCCACCAGGCCCCCACTCATGTCTCCCACCACCCCCACCCCCAAGCAGTGCAGGGGCAGCCTCCACCAGGCCCCCACTCATGTCTCCCACCACCCCCACCCCCCAGCAGTGCAGGGGCACCCTCCACCAGGCCCCCACCCATGTCTCCCACCACCCCCACCCCCCAGCCACCATGGCCAGCCCCCACCAGGCCCCCACTCATGTCCCCCTGCACCCCCACCCCCCAGCATCCAGGGGCACCCTCCACCAGGCCCCCACCCATGTCTCCCACCACCCCCACCCCCCTGCCACCATGGGCAGCCCCCACCAGGCCCCCACTCATGTCTCCCACCACCCCCACCCCCAGCAGTGCAGGGGCAGCCTCCACCAGGCCCCAACTCATGTCTCCCACCACCCGCACCCCCCAGCAGTGCAGGGGCACCCTCCACCAGGCCCCCACTCATGTCTCCCACCACCCCCACCCCTCAGCAGTGCAGGGGCAGCCTCCACCAGGCCCCCACTCATGTCTCCCACCACCCCCACCCCCCAGCAGTGCAGGGGCACCCTCCACCAGGCCCCCACCCATGTCTCCCACCACCCCCACCCCCCAGCCACCATTGCCAGCCCCCACCAGGCCCCCACTCATGTCCCCCTGCACCCCCACCCCCCAGCATCCAGGGGCACCCTCCACCAGGCCCCCACCCATGTCTCCCACCACCCCCACCCCCGTGCCACCATGGGCAGCCCCCACCAGGCCCCCACTCATGTCTCCCACCACCCCCACCCCCCAGCAGTGCAGGGGCAGCCTCCACCAGGCCCCCACTCATGTCTCCCACCACCCGCACCCCCCAGCAGTGCAGGGGCACCCTCCACCAGGCCCCCACCTATGTCCCCCTGCACCCCACCCCCCAGCATCCAGGGGCACCCTCCACCAGGCTCCCACCCATGTCTCCCACCACCCCCATCCCCCAGCAGTGCAGGGGCACCCTCCACCAGGCCCCCACTCATGTCTCCCACCACCCCCACCCCCCAGCAGTGCAGGGGCAGCCTCCACCAGGCCCCCACTCATGTCCCCCTGCACCCCCACCCCCCAGCATCCAGGGGCACCCCCCACCAGGCCCCCACTCATGTCTCCCACCACCCCCACCCCCCAGCAGTGCAGGGGCAGCCTCCACCAGGCCCCCACTCATATCTCCCACCACCCCCACCCCCCAGCAGTGCAGGGGCACCCTCCACCAGGCCCCCACTCATGTCTCCCACCACCCCCACCCCCCAGCAGTGCAGGGGCAGCCCCCACCAGGCCCCCACTCATGTCTCCCACCACCCCCACCCCCCAGCAGTGCAGGGGCAGCCTCCACCAGGCCCCCACCCATGTCTCCCACCACCCCCACCCCCACCCCCCAGCCACCAGGGGCACCATCCACCAGGCCCCCACTCATGTCTCCCACCACCCCCACCCCCAGCCACCAGGGACACCCTCCACCAGGCCCCCACTCATGTCTCCCACCACCCCCACCCCCCAGCAGTGCGGGGGCACCCTCCACCAGGCCCCCACTCATGTCTCCCACCACCCTCACCCACCAGCAGTGCAGGGGCACCCTCCACCAGGCCCCCACTCATGTCTCCCACCACCCCCACCCCCCAGCAGTGCAGGGGCAGCCCCCACCAGGCCCCCACTCATGTCTCCCACCACCCCCACCCTCCAGCAGTGCAGGGGCAGCCTCCACCAGGCCCCCACCCATGTCTCCCACCACCCCCACCCCCCAGCCACCAGGGGCACCCTCCACCAGGCCCCCACTCATGTCTCCCACCACCCCCACCGCCCAGCCACCAGGGACACCCTCCACCAGGCCCCCACTCATGTCTCCCACCACCCCCACCCCCCTGCCACCATGGGCAGACCCCACCAGGCCCCCACTCATGTCTCCCACCACCCCCACCCCCCAGCAGTGCAGGGGCAGCCTCCACCAGCCCCCCACCCATGTCTCCCACCACCCCCACCCCCCAGCCACCAGGGGCACCCTCCACCAGGCCCCCACTCATGTCTCCCACCACCCCCACCCACCAGCAGTGCAGGGGCAGCCTCCACCAGGCCCCCACTCATGTCTCCCACCACTCCCACCCCCCTGCCACCATGGGCAGCCCCCACCAGGCCCCCACTCATGTCTCCCACCACCCCCACCCCCCAGCAGTGCAGGGGCACCCTCCACCAGGCCCCCACTCATGTCTCCCACCACCCCCACCACCCAGCATTGCAGGGGCAGCCTCCACCAGGCCCCCACTCATGTCTCCCACCACCCCCACCCCCCAGCAGTGCAGGGGCAGCCTCCACCAGGCCCCTACCCATGTCACCCACCACCCCCACCCCCCAGCCACCAGGGGCACCCTCCACCAGGCCCCCACTCATGTCCCCCTGCACCCCCACCCCCAGCATCCAGGGGCACCCTCCACCAGGCCCCCACCCATGTCTCCCACCACCCCCACCCCCCAGCAGTTCAGTGGCACCCTCCACCAGGCCCCCACTCATGTCTCCCACCACCCACACCCCCCAGCAGTGCAGGGGCAGCCTCCACCAGGCCCCCACTCATGTCCCCCTGCACCCCCACCCCCCAGCATCCAGGGGCACCCTCCACCCACCAGGCCCCCACCCATGTCTCCCACCACCCCCACCCCCCAGCAGTGCAGGGGCACCCTCCACCAGGCCCCCACTCATGTCTCCCACCACCCCCACCCCCCAGCAGTGCAGGGGCAGCCCCCACCAGGCCCCCGCTCATGTCTCCCACCACCCCCACCCCCCAGCAGTGCAGGGGCAGCCTCCACCAGGCCCCCAGCATCCAGGGGCACCCTCCACCCACCAGGCCCCCACCCATGTCTCCCACCACCCCCACCCCCCAGCAGTGCAGGGGCACCCTCCACCAGGCCCCCACTCATGTCTCCCACCACCCCCACCCCCCAGCAGTGCAGGGGCAGCCCCCACCAGGCCCCGCTCATGTCTCCCACCACCCCCACCCCCCAGCAGTGCAGGGGCAGCCTCCACCAGGCCCCCACTCATGTCTCCCACCACCCCACCCCCCAGCCACCAGGGGCACCCTCCACCAGGCCCCCACTCATGTCTCCCACCACCCCCACCCCCCAGCACCAGGGACACCCTCCACCAGGCCCCCACTCATGTCTCCCACCACCCCCACCCCCCAGCAGTGCGGGGGCACCCTCCACCAGGCCCCCACTCATGTCTCCCACCACCCCCACCCCCCAGCAGTGCAGGGGCACCCTCCACCAGGCCCCCACTCATGTCTCCCACCACCCCCACACCCCAGCAGTGCAGGGGCAGCCCCCACCAGGCCCCCACTCATGTCTCCCACCACCCCCACCCCCCAGCAGTGCAGGGGCAGCCTCCACCAGGCCCCCACCCATGTCTCCCACCACCCCCACCCCCCAGCCACCAGGGGCACCCTCCACCAGGCCCCCACTCATGTCTCCCACCACCTCCACCCCCCAGCCACCAGGGACACCCTCCACCAGGCCCCCACTCATGTCTCCCACCACCCCCACCCCCCTGCCACCATGGGCAGCCCCCACCAGGCCCCCACTCATGTCTACCACCACCCCCACCCCCCAGCAGTGCAGGGGCAGCCTCCACCAGCCCCCCACCCATGTCTCCCACCACCCCCACCCCCCAGCCACCAGGGGCACCCTCCACCAGGCCCCCACTCATGTCTCCCACCACCCCCACCCCCCAGCAGTGCAGGGGCAGCCTCCACCAGGCCCCCACTCATGTCTCCCACCACCCCCACCCCCCTGCCACCATGGGCACCCTCCACCAGGCCCCCACCCATGTCTCCCTCCACCCCCACCCCCCAGCAGTGCAGTGGCACCCTCCACCAGGCCCCCACTCATGTCTCCCACCACCCACACCCCCCAGCAGTGCAGGGGCAGCCTCCACCAGGCCCCCACTCATGTCCCCCTGCACCCCCACCCCCCAGCATCCAGGGGCACCCTCCACCAGGCCCCCACCCATGTCTCCCACCACCCCCACCCCCCAGCAGTGCAGGGGCACCCTCCACCAGGCCCCCACTCATGTCTCCCACCACCCCCACCCCCCAGCAGTGCAGGGGCAGCCCCCACCAGGCCCCCGCTCATGTCTCCCACCACCCCCACCCCCCAGCAGTGCAGGGGCAGCCTCCACCAGGCCCCCACCCATGTCTCCCACCACCCCCACCCCCCTGCCACCATGGGCAGCCCCCACCAGGCCCCCACTCATTTCTCCCACCACCCCCACCCCCCAGCAGTGCAGGGGCAGCCTCCACCAGGCCCCCACTCATGTCTCCCACCACTCCCACCCCCCTGCCACCATGGGCAGCCCCCACCAGGCCCCCACTCATGTCTCCCACCACCCCCACCCCCCAGCAGTGCAGGGGCACCCTCCACCAGGCCCCCACTCATGCCTCCCACCACCCCCACCACCCAGCAGTGCAGGGGCAGCCTCCAGCAGGCCCCCACTCATGTCTCCCACCACCCCCACCCCCCAGCAGTGCAGGGGCAGCCTCCACCAGGCCCCCACCCATGTCTCCCACCACCCCCACCCCCCAGCCACCAGGGGCACCCTCCACCAGGCCCCCACTCATGTCCCCCTGCACCCCCACCCCCCAGCATCCAGGGGCACCCTCCACCAGGCCCCCATCCATGTCTCCCACCACCCCCACCCCCCAGCAGTGCAGGGGCACCCTCCACCAGGCCCCCACTCATGTCTCCCACCACCCCCACCCCCCAGCAGTGCAGGGGCAGCATCCACCAGGCCCCCACCCATGTCTCCCACCACCCCCACCCCCCAGCCACCAGGGGCACCCTCCACCAGGCCCCCACTCATGTCCCCCTGCACCCCCACCCCCCAGCATCCAGGGGCACCCTCCACCAGGCCCCCACCCATGTCTCCCACCACCCCCACCCCCCAGCAGTGCAGGGGCACCCTCCACCAGGCCCCCACTCATGTCTCCCACCACCCCCACCCCCCAGCAGTGCAGGGGCAGCCTCCACCAGGCCCCCACTCATGTCCCCCTGCACCCCCACCCCCCAGCATCCAGGGGCACCCTCCACCAGGCCCCCCACCCATGTCTCCCACCACCCCCACCACCCAGCATTGCAGGGGCAGCCTCCACCAGGCCCCCACTCATGTCTCCCACCACCCGCACCCCCCAGCAGTGCAGGGGCACCCTCCACCAGGCCCCCACTCATGTCTCCCCACCACCCCCACCACCCAGCATTGCAGGGGCAGCCTCCACCAGGCCCCCACTCATGTCTCCCACCACCCCCACCCCCCAGCAGTGCAGGGGCAGCCTCCACCAGGCCCCCACCCATGTCACCCACCACCCCCACCCCCCAGCCACCAGGGGCACCCTCCACCAGGCCCCCACTCATGTCCCCCTGCACCCCCACCCCCAGCATCCAGGGGCACCCTCCACCAGGCCCCCACCCATGTCTCCCACCACCCCCACCCCCCAGCAGTGCAGTGGCACCCTCCACCAGGCCCCCACTCATGTCTCCCACCACCCACACCCCCCAGCAGTGCAGGGGCAACCTCCACTAGGCCCCCACTCATGTCCCCCTGCACCCCCACCCCCCAGCATCCAGGGGCACCCTCCACCAGGCCCCCACCCATGTCTCCCACCACCCCCACCCCCCAGCAGTGCAGGGGCAGCCCCCACCAGGCCCCGCTCATGTCTCCCACCACCCCCACCCCCCAGCAGTGCAGGGGCAGCCTCCACCAGGCCCCCACCCATGTCTCCCACCACCCCCACCCCCCTGCCACCATGGGCAGCCCCCACCAGGCCCCCACTCATGTCTCCCACCACCCCCACCCCCCAGCAGTGCAGGGGCAGCCTCCACCAGGCCCCCACTCATGTCTCCCACCACCCCCCACCCCCCTGCCACCATGGGCAGCCCCCACCAGGCCCCCACTCATGCCTCCCACCACCCCCACCCCCCAGCAGTGCAGGGGCAGCCTCCACCAGGCCCCCACCCATGTCTCCCACCACCCCCACCCCCCAGCCACCAGGGGCACCCTCCACCAGGCCCCCACTCATGTCCCCCAGCACCCCCACCCCCCAGCATCCAGGGGCACCCTCCACCAGGCCCCCACCCATGTCTCCCACCACCCCCACCCCCCAGCAGTGCAGGGGCACCCTTCACCAGGCCCCCACTCATGTCTCCCACCACCCCCACCCCCCAGCAGTGCAGGGGCAGCCTCCACCAGGCCCCCACCCATGTCTCCCACCACCCCCACCCCCCAGCCACCAGGGGCACCCTCCACCAGGCCCCCACTCATGTCCCCCTGCACCCCCACCCCCCAGCATCCAGGGGCACCCTCCACCAGGCCCCCACCCATGTCTCCCACCACCCCCACCCCCCAGCAGTGCAGGGGCACCCTCCACCAGGCCCCCACTCATGTCTCCCACCACCCCCACCCCCCAGCAGTGCAGGGGCAGCCTCCACCAGGCCCCCACTCATGTCCCTCTGCACCCCCACCCCCCAGCATCCAGGGGCACCCTCCACCAGGCCCCCACCCATGTCTCCCACCACCCCCAGCCCCCAGCAGTGCAGGGGCAGCCTCCACCAGGCCCCCACCCATGTCTCCCACCACCCCCACCCCCCAGCCACCAGGGGCACCCTCCACCAGGTCCCCACTCATGTCTCCCACCACCCCACCCCCCAGCCACCAGGGACACCCTCCACCAGGCCCCCACTCATGTCTCCCACCACCCCCACCCCCCTGCCACCATGGGCAGCCCCCACCAGGCCCCCACTCATGTCTCCCACCACCCCCACCCCCCAGCAGTGCAGGGGCAGCCTCCACCAGCCCCCCACCCATGTCTCCCACCACCCCCACCCCCCAGCCACCAGGGGCACCCTCCACCAGGCCCCCACTCATGTCTCCCACCACCCCCACCCCCCAGCAGTGCAGGGGCAGCCTCCACCAGGCCCCCACTCATGTCTCCCACCACCCCCACCCCCCTGCCACCATGGGCAGCCCCCACCAGGCCCCCACTCATGTCTCCCACCACCCCCACCCCCCAGCAGTGCAGGGGCACCCTCCACCAGGCCCCCACTCATGTCTCCCACCACCCCCACCACCCAGCATTGCAGGGGCAGCCTCCACCAGGCCCCCACTCATGTCTCCCACCACCCCCACCCCCCAGCAGTGCAGGGGCAGCCTCCACCAGGCCCCCACCCATGTCACCCACCACCCCCACCCCCCAGCCACCAGGGGCACCCTCCACCAGGCCCCCACTCATGTTCCCCTGCACCCCCACCCACAGCATCCAGGGGCACCCTCCACCAGGCCCCCACCCATGTCTCCCACCACCCCCACCCCCCAGCAGTGCAGTGGCACCCTCCACCAGGCCCCCACTCATGTCTCCCACCACCCACACCCCCCAGCAGTGCAGGGGCAGCCTCCACCAGGCCCCCACTCATGTCCCCCTGCACCCCCACCCCCCAGAATCCAGGGGCACCCTCCACCAGGCCCCCACTCATGTCTCCCACCACCCCCACCCCCCTGCCACCATGGGCAGCCCCCACCAGGCCCCCACTCATGTCTCCCACCACCCCCACCCCCCAGCAGTGCAGGGGCAGCCTCCACCAGGCCCCCACCCATGTCTCCCACCACCCCCACCCCCCAGCCACCAGGGGCACCCTCCACCAGGCCCCCACTCATGTCCCCCAGCACCCCCACCCCCCAGCATCCAGGGGCACCCTCCACCAGGCCCCCACCCATGTCTCCCACCACCCCCACCCCCCAGCAGTGCAGGGGCACCCTTCACCAGGCCCCCACTCATGTCTCCCACCACCCCCACCCCCCAGCAGTGCAGGGGCAGCCTCCACCAGGCCCCCACCCATGTCTCCCACCCCCCCCACCCCCCAGCCACCAGGGGCACCCTCCACCAGGCCCCCACTCATGTCCCCCTGCACCCCCACCCCCCAGCATCCAGGGGCACCCTCCACCAGGCCCCCACCCATGTCTCCCACCACCCCCACCCCCCAGCAGTGCAGGGGCACCCTCCACCAGGCCCCCACTCATGTCTCCCACCACCCCCACCCCCCAGCAGTGCAGGGGCAGCCTCCACCAGGCCCCCACTCATGTCCCCCTGCACCCCCACCCCCCAGCATCCAGGGGCACCCTCCACCAGGCCCCCACCCATGTCTCCCACCACCCCCAGCCCCCAGCAGTGCAGGGGCAGCCTCCACCAGGCCCCCACCCATGTCTCCCACCACCCCCACCCCCCAGCCACCAGGGGCACCCTCCACCAGGTCCCCACTCATGTCTCCCACCACCCCCACCCCCCAGCCACCAGGGACACCCTCCACCAGGCCCCCACTCATGTCTCCCACCACCCCCACCCCCCTGCCACCATGGGCAGCCCCCACCAGGCCCCCACTCATGTCTCCCACCACCCCCACCCCCCAGCAGTGCAGGGGCAGCCTCCACCAGCCCCCCACCCATGTCTCCCACCACCCCCACCCCCCAGCCACCAGGGGCACCCTCCACCAGGCCCCCACTCATGTCTCCCACCACCCCCACCCCCCAGCAGTGCAGGGGCAGCCTCCACCAGGCCCCCACTCATGTCTCCCACCACCCCCACCCCCCTGCCACCATGGGCAGCCCCCACCAGGCCCCCACTCATGTCTCCCACCACCCCCACCCCCCAGCAGTGCAGGGGCACCCTCCACCAGGCCCCCACTCATGTCTCCCACCACCCCCACCACCCAGCATTGCAGGGGCAGCCTCCACCAGGCCCCCACTCATGTCTCCCACCCCCCCCACCCCCCAGCAGTGCAGGGGCAGCCTCCACCAGGCCCCCACCCATGTCATCCACCACCCCCACCCCCCAGCCACCAGGGGCACCCTCCACCAGGCCCCCACTCATGTTCCCCTGCACCCCCACCCACAGCATCCAGGGCACCCTCCACCAGGCCCCCACCCATGTCTCCCACCACCCCCACCCCCCAGCAGTGCAGTGGCACCCTCCACCAGGCCCCCACTCATGTCTCCCACCACCCACACCCCCCAGCAGTGCAGGGGCAGCCTCCACCAGGCCCCCACTCATGTCCCCCTGCACCCCCACCCCCCAGCCACCAGGGACACCCTCCACCAGGCCCCCACTCATGTCTCCCACCACCCCCACCACCCTGCCACCATGGGCAGCCCCCACCAGGCCCCCACTCATGTCTCCCACCACCCCCACCCCCCAGCAGTGCAGGGGCAGCCTCCACCAGCCCCCCACCCATGTCTCCCACCACCCCCACCCCCCAGCCACCAGGGGCACCCTCCACCAGGCCCCCACTCATGTCTCCCACCACCCCCACCCCCCAGCAGTGCAGGGGCAGCCTCCACCAGGCCCCCACTCATGTCTCCCACCACCCCCACCCCCCTGCCACCATGGGCAGCCCCCACCAGGCCCCCACTCATGTCTCCCACCACCCCCACCCCCCAGCAGTGCAGGGGCACCCTCCACCAGGCCCCCACTCATGTCTCCCACCACCCCCACCACCCAGCATTGCAGGGGCAGCCTCCACCAGGCCCCCACTCATGTCTCCCACCACCCCCACCCCCCAGCAGTGCAGGGGCAGCCTCCACCAGGCCCCCACCCATGTCACCCACCACCCCCACCCCCCAGCCACCAGGGGCACCCTCCACCAGGCCCCCACTCATGTTCCCCTGCACCCCCACCCACAGCATCCAGGGGCACCCTCCACCAGGCCCCCACCCATGTCTCCCACCACCCCCACCCCCAGCAGTGCAGTGGCACCCTCCACCAGGCCCCCACTCATGTCTCCCACCACCCACACCCCCCAGCAGTGCAGGGGCAGCCTCCACCAGGCCCCCACTCATGTCCCCCTGCACCCCCACCCCCCAGAATCCAGGGGCACCCTCCACCAGCCCCCCACCCATGTCTCCCACCACCCCCACCCCCCAGCAGTGCAGGGGCAGCCTCCACCAGGCCCCCACTCATGTCTCCCACCACCCCCACCCCCCTGCCACCATGGGCAGCCCCCACCAGGCCCCCACTCATGTCTCCCACCACCCCCACCCCCCAGCAGTGCAGGGGCACCCTCCACCAGGCCCCCACTCATGTCTCCCACCACCCCCACCACCCAGCATTGCAGGGGCAGCCTCCACCAGGCCCCCACTCATGTCTCCCACCACCCCCACCCCCCAGCAGTGCAGGGGCAGCCTCCACCAGGCCCCCACCCATGTCACCCACCACCCCCACCCCCCAGCCACCAGGGGCACCCTCCACCAGGCCCCCACTCATGTTCCCCTGCACCCCCACCCACAGCATCCAGGGGCACCCTCCACCAGGCCCCCACCCATGTCTCCCACCACCCCCACCCCCTAGCAGTGCAGGGGCACCCTCCACCAGGCCCCCACTCATGTCTCCCACCACCCCAACCCCCCAGCAGTGCAGGGGCAGCCCCCACCAGGCCCCCGCTCATGTCTCCCACCACCCCCACCCCCCAGCAGTGCAGGGGCAGCCTCCACCAGGCCCCCACCCATGTCTCCCACCACCCCCACCCTCCTGCCACCATGGGCAGCCCCCACCAGGCCCCCACTCATGTCTCCCACCACCCCCACCCCCCAGCAGTGCAGGGGCAGCCTCCACCAGGCCCCCACTCATGTCTCCCACCACCCCCACCCCCCTGCCACCATGGGCAGCCCCCACCAGGCCCCCACTCATGTCTCCCACCACCCCCACCCCCCAGCAGTGCAGGGGCACCCTCCACCAGGCCCCCACTCATGTCTCCCACCACCCCCACCACCCAGCATTGCAGGGGCAGCCTCCACCAGGCCCCCACTCATGTCTCCCACCACCCCCACCCCCCAGCAGTGCAGGGGCAGCCTCCACCAGGCCCCCACCCATGTCACCCACCACCCCCACCCCCCAGCCACCAGGGGCACCCTCCACCAGGCCCCCACTCATGTTCCCCTGCACCCCCACCCACAGCATCCAGGGGCACCCTCCACCAGGCCCCCACCCATGTCTCCCACCACCCCCACCCCCCAGCAGTGCAGTGGCACCCTCCACCAGGCCCCCACTCATGTCTCCCACCACCCACACCCCCCAGCAGTGCAGGGGCAGCCTCCACCAGGCCCCCACTCATGTCCCCCTGCACCCCCACCCCCCAGAATCCAGGGGCACCCTCCACCAGGCCCCCACCCATGTCTCCCACCACCCCCACCCCCCAGCAGTGCAGGGGCAGCCTCCACCAGGCCCCCACTCATGTCTCCCACCACCCCCACCCCCCTGCCACCATGGGCAGCCCCCACCAGGCCCCCACTCATGTCTCCCACCACCCCCACCCCCCAGCAGTGCAGGGGCACCCTCCACCAGGCCCCCACTCATGTCTCCCACCACCCCCACCACCCAGCATTGCAGGGGCAGCCTCCACCAGGCCCCCACTCATGTCTCCCACCACCCCCACCCCCCAGCAGTGCAGGGGCAGCCTCCACCAGGCCCCCACCCATGTCACCCACCACCCCCACCCCCCAGCCACCAGGGGCACCCTCCACCAGGCCCCCACTCATGTTCCCCTGCACCCCCACCCACAGCATCCAGGGGCACCCTCCACCAGGCCCCCACCCATGTCTCCCACCACCCCCACCCCCCAGCAGTGCAGTGGCACCCTCCACCAGGCCCCCACTCATGTCTCCCACCACCCACACCCCCCAGCAGTGCAGGGGCAGCCTCCACCAGGCCCCCACTCATGTCCCCCTGCACCCCCACCCCCCAGAATCCAGGGGCACCCTCCACCAGGCCCCCACCCATGTCTCCCACCACCCCCACCCCCTAGCAGTGCAGGGGCACCCTCCACCAGGCCCCCACTCATGTCTCCCACCACCCCAACCCCCCAGCAGTGCAGGGGCAGCCCCCACCAGGCCCCCGCTCATGTCTCCCACCACCCCCACCCCCCAGCAGTGCAGGGGCAGCCTCCACCAGGCCCCCACCCATGTCTCCCACCACCCCCACCCTCCTGCCACCATGGGCAGCCCCCACCAGGCCCCCACTCATGTCTCCCACCACCCCCACCCCCCAGCAGTGCAGGGGCAGCCTCCACCAGGCCCCCACTCATGTCTCCCACCACCCCCACCCCCCTGCCACCATGGGCAGCCCCCACCAGGCCCCCACTCATGTCTCCCACCACCCCCACCCCCCAGCAGTGCAGGGGCACCCTCCACCAGGCCCCCACTCATGCCTCCCACCACCCCCACCACCCAGCAGTGCAGGGGCAGCCTCCACCAGGCCCCCACTCATGTCTCCCACCACCCCCACCCCCCAGCAGTGCAGGGGCAGCCTCCACCAGGCCCCCACCCATGTCTCCCACCACCCCCACCCCCCAGCCACCAGGGGCACCCTCCACCAGGCCCCCACTCATGTCCTCCTGCACCCCCACCCCCCAGCATCCAGGGGCACCCTCCACCAGGCCCCCACCCATGTCTCCCACCACCCCCACCCCCCAGCAGTGCAGGGGCACCCTCCACCAGGCCCCCACTCATGTCTCCCACCACCCCCACCCCCAGCAGTGCAGGGGCAGCCTCCACCAGGCCCCCACCCATGTCTCCCACCACCCCCACCCCCCAGCCACCAGCGGCACCCTCCACCAGGCCCCCACTCATGTCCCCCTGAACCCCCACCCCCAGCATCCAGGGGCACCCTCCACCAGGCCCCCACCCATGTCTCCCACCACCCCCACCGCCCAGCAGTGCAGGGGCACCCTCCACCAGGCCCCCACTCATGTCTCCCACCACCCCCACCCCCCAGCAGTGCAGGGGCAGCCTCCACCAGGCCCCCACTCATGTCCCCCTGCACCCCCACCCCCCAGCATCCAGGGGCACCCTCCACCAGGCCCCCACCCATGTCTCCCACCACCCCCACCACCCAGCATTGCAGGGGCAGCCTCCACCAGGCCCCCACTCATGTCTCCCACCACCCGCACCCCCCAGCAGTGCAGGGGCACCCTCCACCAGGCCCCCACTCATGTCTCCCACCACCCCCACCACCCAGCATTGCAGGGGCAGCCTCCACCAGGCCCCCACTCATGTCTCCCACCACCCCCACCCCCCAGCAGTGCAGGGGCAGCCTCCACCAGGCCCCCACCCATGTCACCCACCACCCCCACCCCCCAGCCACCAGGGGCACCCTCCACCAGGCCCCCACTCATGTCCCCCTGCACCCCCACCCCCAGCATGCAGGGGCACCCTCCACCAGGCCCCCACCCATGTCTCCCACCACCCCCACCCCCCAGCAGTGCAGTGGCACCCTCCACCAGGCCCCCACTCATGTCTCCCACCACCCACACCTTTCAGCAGTGCAGGGGCAGCCTCCACCAGGCCCCCACTCATGTCCCCCTGCACCCCCACCCCCCAGCATCCAGGGGCACCCTCCACCAGGCCCCCACCCATGTCTCCCACCACCCCCACCCCCCAGCAGTGCAGGGGCAGCCCCCACCAGGCCCCCGCTCATGTCTCCCACCACCCCCACCCCCCAGCAGTGCAGGGGCAGCCTCCACCAGGCCCCCACCCATGTCTCCCACCACCCCCACCCCCCTGCCACCATGGGCAGCCCCCACCAGGCCCCCACTCATGTCTCCCACCACCCCCACCCCCCAGCAGTGCAGGGGCAGCCTCCACCAGGCCCCCACTCATGTCTCCCACCACCCCCACCCCCCTGCCACCATGGGCAGCCCCCACCAGGCCCCCACTCATGTCTCCCACCACCCCCACCCCCCAGCAGTGCAGGGGCACCCTCCACCAGGCCCCCACTCATGCCTCCCACCACCCCCACCACCCAGCAGTGCAGGGGCAGCCTCCACCAGGCCCCCACTCATGTCTCCCACCACCCCCACCCCCCAGCAGTGCAGGGGCAGCCTCCACCAGGCCCCCACCCATGACTCCCACCACCCCCACCCCCCAGCCACCAGGGGCACCCTCCACCAGGCCCCCACTCATGTCCCCCTGCACCCCCACCCCCCAGCAGTGCAGGGGCACCCTCCACCAGGCCCCCACTCATGTCTCCCACCACCCCCACCCCCCAGCAGTGCAGGGGCAGCCTCCACCAGGCCCCCACCCATGTCTCCCACCACCCCCACCCCCCAGCCACCAGGGGCACCCTCCACCAGGCCCCCACTCATGTCCCCCTGCACCCCCACCCCCCAGCATCCAGGGGCACCCTCCACCAGGCCCCCACCCATGTCTCCCACCACCCCCACCCCCAGCAGTGCAGGGGCACCCTCCACCAGGCCCCCACTCATGTCTCCCACCACCCCCACCCCCCAGCAGTGCAGGGGCAGCCTCCACCAGGCCCCCACTCATGTCCCCCTGCACCCCCACCCCCCAGCATCCAGGGGCACCCTCCACCAGGCCCCCACCCATGTCTCCCACCACCCCCACCCCCCAGCAGTGCAGGGGCACCCTCCACCAGGCCCCCACTCATGTCTCCCATCACCCCCACCCCCAGCAGTGCAGGGGCAGCCCCCACCAGGCCCCCACTCATGTCTCCCACCACCCCCACCCCCCAGCAGTGCAGGGCAGCCTCCACCAGGCCCCCACCCATGTCTCCCACCACCCCCACGCTCCAGCCACCAGGGGCACCCTCCACCAGGCCCCCACTCATGTCTCCCACCACCCCCACCCCCCAGCCACCAGGGGCACCCTCCACCAGGCCCCCACTCATGTCTCCCACCACCCCCACCCCCCTGCCACCATGGGCAGCCCCCACCAGGCCCCCACTCATGTTTCCCACCACCCCCACCCCCCAGCAGTGCAGGGGCACCCTCCACCAGGCCCCCACTCATGTCTCCCACCACCCCCACACCCCAGCAGTGCAGGGGCAGCCCCCACCAGGCCCCCATTCATGTCTCCCACCACCCCCACCCCCCAGCAGTGCAGGGGCAGCCTCCACCAGGCCCCCACCCATGTCTTCCACCACCCCCACCCCCCAGCCACCAGGGGCACCCTCCACCAGGCCCCCACTCATGTCTCACACCACCCCCACTCCCCAGCCACCAGGGGCACCCTCCACCAGGCCCCCACTCATGTCTCCCACCACCCCCACTCCCCTGCCACCATGGGCAGCCCCCAACAGGCCCCCACTCATGTCTCCCACCACCCCCACCCCCCAGCACTGCAGGGGCACCCTCCACCAGGCCCCCACACATGTCTCCCACCACCCCCACCCCCTAGCAGTGCAGGGGCAGCCCCCACCAGGCCCCCACTCATGTCCCCCACCACCCCCACCCCCCAGCAGTGCAGGGGCAGCCTCCACCAGGCCCCCACCCATGTCTCCCACCACCCCCACCCCCCAGCCACCAGGGGCACCCTCCACAAGGACCCCACTCATGTCTCCCACCGCCCCCACCCCCCAGCCACCAGGGGCACCCTCCACCAGGCCCACACTCATGTCTCTCACCACCCCCCTGCCACCATGGGCAGCCCCCACCAGGCCCCCACTCATGTCTCCCACCACCCCCACCCCCCAGCAGTGCAGGGGCAGTGCTGGGGGGTGGGGGTGGTGGGAGACATGAGTGGGGGCCTGGTGGAGGGTGCCCCTGCACTGCTGGGGGGTGGGGGTGGTGGGAGACATGGGTGGGGGCCTGGTGGAGGGTGCCCCTGGATGCTGGGGGGTGGTGGTGCAGGGGGACATGAGTGGGGGCCTGGTGGAGGGTGCCCCTGGTGGCTGGGGGGTGGGGGTGGTGGGAGACATGGGTGGGGGCCTGGTGGAGGCTGCCCCTGCACTGCTGGGGGGTGGGGGTGGTGGGAGACATGAGTGGGGGCCTGGTGGAGGCTGCCCCTGCACTGCTGGGTGGTGGGGGTGGTGGGAGACATGAGTGGGGGCCTGGTGGAGGGTGCCCCTGCACTGCTGGGGGGTGGGGGTGGTGGGAGACATGAGTGGGGGCCTGGTGGGGGCTGCCCATGGTGGCAGGGGGGTGGGGGTGGTGGGAGACATGATTGGGGGCCTGGTGGAGGCTGCCCCTGCACTGCTGGGGGGTGGGGGTTGGTGGGAGACATGAGTGGGGGCCTGGTGGAGGCTGCCCCTGCACTGCTTGGTGGTGGGGGTGGTGGGAGACATGAGTGGGGGCCTGGTGGAGGGTGCCCCTGCACTGCTGGGGGGTGGGGGTGGTGGGAGACATGAGTGGGGGCCTGGTGGGGGCTGCCCATGGTGGCAGGTGGGTGGGGGTGGTGGGAGACATGAGTGGGGGCCTGGTAGAGGGTGCCCCTGGTGGCTGGGGGGTGGGGGTGGTGGGAGACATGAGTGGGGGCCTGGTGGAGGGTCCCCCTGGTGGCTGGGGGGTGGGGGTGGTGGGAGACATGGGTGGGGGCCTGGTGGAGGCTGCCACTGCACTGCTGGGGGGTGGGGGTGGTGGGAGACATGAGTGGGGGCCTGGTGGGGGCTGCCCCTGCACTGCTGGGGGGTGGGGGTGGTGGGAGACATGAGTGGGGGCCTGGTGGAGGGTCCCCCCGCACTGCTGGGGGTGGTGGTGGTGGGAGACATGAGTGGGGGCCTGGTGGAGGCTGCCCCTGCACTGCTGGGTGGTGGGGGTGGTGGGAGACATGAGTGGGGGCCTGGTGGAGGGTGCCCCTGCACTGCTGGGGGTTGGGGGTGGTGGGAGACATGAGTGGGGGCCTGGTGGGGGCTGCCCATGGTGGCAGGGGGGTGGGGGTGGTGGGAGACATGAGTGGGGGCCTGGTGGAGGCTGCCCCTGCACTGCTGGGGGGTGGGGGTGGTTGGAGACATGAGTGGGGGCCTGGTGGAGGGTGCCCCTGCACTGCTGGGGGGTGGGGGTGGTGGGAGACATGGGTGGGGGCCTGGTGGAGGGTGCCCTGGATGCTGGGGGGTGGGGGTGCAGGGGGACATGAGTGGGGGCCTGGTGGAGGCTGCCCCTGCACTGCTGGGGGGTGGGGGTGGTGGGAGACATGGGTGGGGGCCTGGTGGAGGCTGCCCCGGCACTGCTGGGGGGTGGGGGTGGTGGGAGACATGAGTGGGGGCCTGGTGGAGGGTGCCCCTGCACTGCTGGGGGGTGGGGGTGGTGGGAGACATGAGTGGGGGCCTGGTGGAGGCTGCCCCTGCACTGCTGGGTGGTGGGGGTGGTGGGAGACATGAGTGGGGGCCTGGTGGAGGGTGCCCCTGCACTGCTGGGGGTTGGGGGTGGTGGGAGACATGAGTGGGGGCCTGGTGGGGGCTGTCCATGGTGGCAGGGGGGTGGGGGTGGTGGGAGACATGAGTGAGGGCCTGGTGGAGGCTGCCCCTGCACTGCTGGGGGGTGGGGGTGCAGGGGGACATGGGTGGGGGCCTGGTAGAGGGTGCCCCTGCACTGCTGGGTGGTGGGGGTGGTGGGAGACATGAGTGGGGGCCTGGTGGAGGGTGCCCCTGGTGGCTGGGGGGTGGGGGTGGTGGGAGACATGAGTGGGGGCCTGGTGGAGGGTGCCCCTGCACTGCTGGGGGGTGGGGGTGGTGGCAGACATGGGTGGGGGCCTGGTGGAGGGTGCCCCTGGATGCTGGGGGGTGGGGGTGCAGGGGGACATGAGCGGGGGCCTGGTGGAGGGTGCCCCTGGTGGCTGGGGGGTGGGGGTGGTGGGAGACATGGGTGGGGGCCTGGTGGAGGCTGCCCCTGCACTGCTGGGGGGTGGGGGTGGTGGGAGACATGAGTGGGGGCCTGGTGGAGGCTGCCCCTGCACTGCTGGGTGGTGGGGGTGGTGGGAGACATGAGTGGGGGCCTGGTGGAGGGTGCCCCTGCACTGCTGGGGGGTGGGGGTGATGGGAGACATGAGTGGGGGCCTGGTGGGGGCTGCCCATGGTGGCAGGGGGGTGGGGGTGGTGGGAGACATGAGTGGGGGCCTGGTGGAGGCTGCCCCTGCACTGCTGAGGGGTGGGGGGCAGGGGGACATGGGTGTGGGCCTGGTGGAGGGTGCCCCTGCACCGCTGGGGGGTGGGGGTGGTGGGAGACATGGGTGGGGGCCTGGTGGAGGCTGCCCCTGCACTGCTGGGGGGTGGGGGTGGTGGGAGACATGAGTGGGGGCCTGGTGGGGGCTGCCCCTGCACTGCTGGGGGGTGGGGGTGGTGGGAGACATGAGTGGGGGGCTGGTGGGGGCTGGCCATGGTGGCTGGGGGGTGGGGGTGGTGGGAGACATGCATTGTTCATCAGTAGTGCAAGGTGACATGTGGGTTGGCTGGGGGCATGCCCATGGTGGATGGGCTGCCTGCGGGACATGAGCAGGGGTGCAGGGTAGTAGTCCCCCGTGGTGTGGGCTGCCTGCAGGGGCCGTGGAGGTTGTGGAGCGTACACCTGGGAGGACCCACACGGCCAATTCACGTGTAGTACTCCCCAGAACCCCTGAAATGCACATACCCTGCTGAAATCGTGTGTGCAACTTCCCGCGCATCCCTGAAATACACGTACCCTGCTGAATTCGCGTGTGGAATTTCCCGCGCACCCCTGAAATACACGTACCCAGCTTGCACGGGGCCAATCGCGTGTGGAACTTCCCACGCACCCCTGAAATACACGTACCCTGCTTGCACGGGGCCAATCGCGTGTGGAACTTCCCGCGCACCCTTGAAATACACATACCCTGCTTGCACTGGGCCAATCGCGTGTGGAACTTCCCGCGCACCCCTGAAATACACGTACCCTGTTGAAATCGCGTGTGGAACTTCCCGCAAACCCATGGAATACACGTACCCAGCTCGCACTGGCCCATTCGCGTGTGGAACTTCCCGCGCACCCCTGAAATGCACGTACCCTGCTGAAATCGCGTGTGGAACTTCCCGCGCACCCCTGAAATACACGTACCCTGCTTGCACGGGGCCAATCGCGTGTGGAACTTCCCGCGCACCCCTGAAATACACGTTCCCCGCTTGGCGTTTGCTGTTTGCCAGCCCGGTGAACTGGTCCAGGGTTAGCGCATCCCTTTGCGATGAGTTAGCGATTTTGATGGCTTTTCCTTGCGCGAGGGCGTTCTTGGGGGCGTTACTGGCGCTGCTGCAGGGTCGCTGCGATTCTCTGCGCCACGGCTGGTTTGGAAGCCTAAAATCCATGAATACGCTGTGCGCGGAAATCGGTTTTAGCGCACGTGCCTGGCGCAGTCAATCGCACGCGGACACTCTGCGCCAGCCGTTTGCGACACTTTTCTGCGAAATTCTATGAATTACCCTGTTAAGGTTTATTCTTGCACGGGTAGTTGATATTACACTTGCCAACTCCAGTTATTCACCAAGCACTCTACCTCCTATAGAAGAGGACGCACCAGTTACTGACCTGCTGGAAACTTTACAACATGAAGAAATCATTGTTGAGTATGACTCAGCGCCTACCATGTAGGAGCAGGCACTTAGCCTGAAATGCCCCAAGGATGCACCCCCACGAGCCGAACTGGAGAAAGAGGTTAACATTTGTACTCTATTGGCACCTCTGAAAAGACGCGTTGCGGGGAAGAAAAAACAAGAGAAGTGTGGTAAATCACAGGGCACTAAAACGGGCCTATCGCCCAGGGATGAGACGTGCCCCGACTCCCAACAGTCCTCACAAGCTCTACCAATAGGCAACAAGCTACTTTTGACCACAAAGTAGCCCCAAGATCTACAGTCATTGATTCTTCTAGATAAAAGGCCATACGTGGGTGGGCTTTGGACAAGTGGGTACAGCCAACTTTGAATCAATTACCCTGGAATACTGCAGAGTTTCACGGCTATTTATCAGCATAGGAGTGGCTCTACATTTACAGCACCACCTACTTCCCGAGAGTGTTAAGAGTAAATCCCTACTGGCCCTTGGTACTAAGTATAAACACTGGCTGAGATGTGCGTAGACATGACAAGCACAATAGCAACTGGAAGTTTATGTTTAGCCTTTTTAAAACTAATTATAATAGAACATTCTAGGAGTATTACAGGCAGCATCTCTCGAATGATAAGGGCTTGGAGATAAATGCTGTATCAGAGACTGCATGGCAGGGTCAGCTTCTAGCCCTTTTCTGGGATGATGCTTCAACACAATCTTATTTACAATCAGTGATTATCACATGGCGCACACCCCTAGTTGGGACAACAGCAATATCATTGCACTGATACAGAACTTGAAGTCATCTAGTTCCCATGGCCCCGACTCCATGGCCAACATAGTCCTAAAAGCAAACTGTGAATTTTGAACAATCCAATTAGGCCAGTTATTCAATCAGATTTTTTCAAGTGGCTTGATACAGAGTAGTTGGAGGAAATCGATCCTTATCCCGGTTCACAAGAGAGGTGAAAGGACGGATTCCTCCAACTACAGGCTTCTTGCCATGCTTGACTCAAGCTCCAAACTATTTGCATCATTTCTACTGAGACAATTATCTCAGTGGGCTACTGAAAAGCATCTTCTCAGCAAATTACAAACACGCTTCAGAAAGGGTTTTTCCACGATTAATAATTGTTGTGCCTTACATTATTTAGCTGAAGAAACATCCAAGCAAATTAAGGGGCAACTGTACACATGCTTCATAGATTTCTTTTTTTTAAAACTTTTATTTATTGGCATAAAGGTTAAGACAGGCACAGTTCAAATTACATAGCAATGAGCTGACAACATAACCGTACAATCGGCACCACACCATGGTTAAATTATACATCGCAAACTGATAACAACTGACATCGCGGAGAGGCGTCAAGAAGCACAAAGAAAAAGCAAAAACCAATACGAGAAGTTAGATCACCCGTGGCATGTCGGATTGTCCTGGTAGGGGAGATGAGGTCAGTTCCACTTAATCTCTGCCATTTAAATAGCTACAAAATTCTGACCAGACATTTTTGGGCCGAGATGTCGGAGGTAGGGATCCAATGTATTCCTCTTCGCACATTTGTGTCCAGGTAAGGGCCTTCAGCCACATCGTAAAAGTGGGAGGATTGCGGCGCTTCCAGCATTGCAATATGCATCTTTTAGCCACCATAACACTTACATTCACAAATTTTGACATTTTCTTTACATTCTCACCTTCCCAAGCAC
This sequence comes from Ambystoma mexicanum, assembly GCF_040938575.1. Taxonomy (NCBI): domain Eukaryota; kingdom Metazoa; phylum Chordata; class Amphibia; order Caudata; family Ambystomatidae; genus Ambystoma; species Ambystoma mexicanum. The sequence goes on from NC_090939.1 coordinate 790,241,786, forward strand.
CAAATAGTATGGCAAGTGGCTCCATATTCACCGGAGAACCAACTATTTCGGAGAGTGCCTCTGTCACGGCCGTCCAGAACGTGTTGAGGGCGGGGCAAGCCCAGAACATGTGTACGTGGTCTGCTTCACAGGATTTGCATTTGGGGCACACAGGGGTCGGGGTGCCTGTGAATGACGCAACTCTATACGGTGTGTAATAGAGCCTGTTAAGGAGCTTAAATTGTATGTAGCGGAATCTGGCGCTCAGGGAGACCCTTCGTGTGTGTGTACACATTATGCCCCAGAGATCGTCTGTGATTTCCACTCCAAGTTCCCTAGCCCAAGCCTCGCGTGGTTTAAGAGAGTTGTCCGCAGTCTTATTCAGTTGCATTTTGTACAGATTAGAAATTATGCTTTTGGCACCTCCGGAATTTGCTATATATTGTATTTCAGGAGAGTCTGGGGGTTCAATAGGGCATGAGGGCCACATAGTCCGTACTGCAGCTCTAAGCCTATAATACTGCAGCATTTCGAGTGGAGAATTGGCGTGATCAGGGCGCCATGTTTGGGGGGTGATAAAAACACCATCGGGGAAGAGGTCAGCAAGGGCACGTATCCCAGGTTTTCCCAGTAGCGTATGAGATTTTGGTCACGTGTGGGGGGGAGTCCGGGGAACTGCCACAGGGGAAGCCACTTGTAGTATGGGCGCTGTTCCTGGTCAGAGCCTAGGATGCTCCTCCAGTCCCTAAGCGTAGCGGCCACCGGGTCCGCATGAGCATCTGTTTGGAATGTGCGGTGCAGTAGCAGGGACATGATATTAGTTCCACCTCCCGCCAGTTTCTCAAGTTTTACGTGTATGAGCGGATTCTGGAACGTGTACCAATGGGAGGCATGCTGGGCCTGTGCAGCATTCCAGTACAGGCGAAGGTCTGGGGCCGTGAAACCCCCTTTGTCATAGGGCAGCGTCATGTGTTGACACTTCTTGCGGACTTAGCCTGGATGCCAGAGAAATTGTGCGCACTCCGAGTCGAGCTTCTTGAAGTATTGAATCCCAGGCCAGATCGGCATGTTAGCAAAGACATACAGGAGTTTGGGGACCACCACCATCTTTATTAGAGAGAGTCTGCCCGCTAGGGATAGAGGTAGATTGCGCCATTTGGAGAACTTGGAGAAGACTAGGTGAGCTGCTGCCTCGTAGTTGTCTGTCAATAGAGAGGCCTTGGCTAGTGATATTTGTATCCCGAGATACCTAACCCCACCCGGGGACCAGCGTAGAGGGTACTCACAAGACGGTCGTTGGGTTGCCACAGTAAGAGGGAAAATTTCGGACTTAGAGTAGTTGATTGTGAAACCTGAGAACGTACCTATCTTGGTGATATCACGGAAGATCGGGTCCAAATATGTGGAAGGATTTCTGACATACAGGAGCACGTCATCTGCATATAGAGAGATGATCTCTGGTGCATCCATTAATCGTATGCCTTTATTGCCGTGCCGTCCCCTTACATGGTCAGCCATGGGTTCGATAGCGAACGCAAAAAGGAGGGGAGAGAATGGGCATCCCTGACGAGTGCCCCTGTGTAGCGTAAAGGGAGAGGAGGGAACAGAGTTTACAAGAACTCTAGCTCGTGGGTCCGTGTATAATAGTTTTATGTAAGCGGTCATTTTTGGACCCACACCCATTTTCTCCAGCACGGCCCACAAATATTGCCATGAGACCATATCAAAAGCCTTTTGGGCATCTAGTGTCACCGCCACTGCGTCCGCGTCTTGGTCAATTCTGGACATTACATTAAACAGGCGGCGGATGTTCAGCGCTGTGGATCGACCAGGGATGAAACCGCACTGGTCCTCATGGATCATGTGGGACATGAAAGGGAGAAACCTGTTAGCAATTATCTTAGCAAAGATTTTCGTGTCAGTATTAATAAGGGATAGGGGCCTGTAAGACCCACACTCATCCCAGGGTTTTCCAGGTTTGGGGAGGACAGTTATTAAAGCTTCTCTAAGGGAGGGGGGGAGGCAATTCAAACGAAGTGATTCGGCCCAGACCCCGTGTAGCACAGGCGCTAGTATGGCCACATGCTCCTGGTAGAACTCAGAAGTGAGCCCATCCGGGCCAGACGCCTTGTTTTTGGGAAGGTCCGATATCACCTGAACAATCTCCTGCAGGGTAAATGGAGCGTCTAATATTTCCCGGGTGTCTTGGGAGATAAGGGTCACAGGGATGCTCTCAAGGAGGTTGTCTAGGTCTTGGGCAGAGGGTTCTGGTTGGGGACCATACAGATTGGCGTAGAAGCTAGTGAAAGTGTCTAGTATGGACTGATCTGACCAGTGCCTCACTCCACTGCCATCTATGATGTTGTCAATGCGGGTCCCACCAGTCTCAGCATGCACTAGCCTGGCCAGGGTTCTACCCGGTCTGTCCCCCTCCCCATATCTACGGGCCGCAACAGGGCGTGTATAGTATTGTACCTCCCTCATAGCGTGTGACTCAAACTTTTCCAGCTCTGACTGATCGCAGCTAGGGCCATTGGGGACTGAGTGGTCAGGTAGTCCTGTTCAAGTGCTTTAAGTTTGGTTTCCGGGTTGGTTAAGGCCTGCCTTATAGCTTTCAGGACCCCAGCTTCCCTAGAGATGCACATCCCCCTGATATGAACCTTGAACGCCTCCCACCGAATCCCTTGTGTCGGTTGTATTGTTCTTTTCAAAGAATGTAGTTATATCGGCTAAGATCTCGGCTTTAAAGACAATGTCTGATAGGGCGGTGGACTTGAAGCGCCAGTGGGGTCCTGGCGGCACTGCGTCTCCGAGTTGAATCTGTAGGAGTACGGGGGAATTATCAGATAGCGTGCGTGCAAGGATCGTGACACCTGAGACCTTCCCCACCAGTCTGCCAGAGAGTAGAAACAGATCTATTCTCGAGGAACTGTCATGCACAGTGGAATAGAAAGTATAGTCTCTGTCATGGGGGTGGAGCGTTCTCCATACATCATGTAAATTGAGAGAATCCATATGTAATAGGAGACGTTTGGTCACTCGTGGTGTGGGTCTGCGACTAGTCGTCGTCCTATCTAGTAAACTGTCCAGTGTTAGGTTCATGTCCCCCCCCATATTATGGGGACGTCTATGTATCTCATGAGTATGGCCGTCACTCCGTCAAAGAACTCGGGGGAGTCAATGTTGGGCGCGTATACTTTGACCAGTAAGCATTCTTCGTGAGCCAAGGTGCAATGTAGGATCACATATCTGGCTGTGCGATGAGCGGAGAGTGAAATGGATTGATTTGTGAATGAGAGTCAGGACCCCTCTAGCTTGGGTGGAGTATTGGGTGAAATATCTGTTAAGACCCCAAGGTTGTGCAATGTTCGACGATAGGTGTTTAAGGGCATGTGTCTCTTGTAGTAGGAGAACCTTGACCCCGTGCCGTTGTGCGTAGGCCGCAATCCTACGAGATTTCGTGAAATTTGTCAGGCCACGAACATTCCATGACATCATTTTAATCGCCATGTAGGCAGCCTACGGGACATCCCAAGCAAAGGCACTGCCCTTGATAAACGCCATGAGTGCTGCCATACTTCACAGTTGCCATCGTGTGTAACCCGTCTCAACCCCTGCGCCATTTTGAATATAACCTACCCCAACTTTCCAACCCCCCGCCCTCACAGCCCTGTCCCAACTAGCAGTGTGTGAATACCCTCCCCTAAAGTGAACTATTGCATGCCATGCCCAACTTGGCAATGCTTGGAAAAAAGTCCAACCGGGGCGAAGACACAAACATTTATACTCTACAGGAATTGCAGCTGCAGTGGGGGCCACCGCTGCCGTTCCGCCCACCAGTATTGATACAAATCTTGAATAAACAACAAAATCAGAGGCTCGGCTAACATAAATGAGGTTACCGAGCAAGGATGCATGTATTAACGGGCATCAAGACAAACTCATAAGGGGAGGACAGCGGCCAGTTCTAGTCGTTGTCCATCGGGATCTCAGGCGGCTCTGCCAGTGGAATTTGCGCCTCGATGAACTTTACGGCCTCGTCGGGACCGTGAAGAAATAGAGCTTGTTTCGATGGGCGAATTTAAGGCGTGCAGGGAAAAGCATAGCGTCTTCAATCTTCCTATCTCGTAGCATTTTCTTCACCCCAGCGAATCTGCTTCTCTCCATTTGCACACCTACTGAAAAATCGGGGAAGATCCTGATTATTTGTGAATCCATCCTTAATTCCCCCTTCTCCCTGGCCAGGCGGAGTATATGATCCCTGTCCTTATAGCTGAGCAGTTTTGCTATGATAGGTTTGGGGAAGTCCCCGGGCCGCGGCCGAGGTGCCAAGGAGCGGTGAGGTCTTTCAACCGTGAAGAATGGTGAGAGATCGGGGTCATCAAGGAGATCTCTGATGAGTTTTTCCACCGCTAGTTCAAGTCGCCCATTGAGTGCAGCTTCTGGGACCCCAATTATGCAAATGTTATTCCTCCGCGACCTCGATTCGAGGTCATCGCATTTAGATTTGACCTGTTTCATGTCTCGGACAAGCTCTGACACTGTGTTTTGCAGAACATGCACATTGTCTTCAGTGGTGCCAGTCCTCTGCTCCACTTCGGTAATCCTAGCCCCGTGCTGGTCAAGCTTAGCCCTTAATGACGCCACATTCGCATTAATGTCATCTAGCTTTTCATGAAATGCTGCAAAGTTTTTAGCCATGGATTCCATCATAGTGGCCAAGTCCAGCTGCAGGAGGTCCGGCAGAAGGTCGCCCTCCTCCTGGGTTGTAGCAGAGGATGCCTGGTCTCCCTTGGGTGTCGCCCTGGCAAACTTGTCCATAGCCCCGACTTTGCTAGTGCCACGCGATCTGTTAGACATTATTCTGGGGAAGAGTCAGGGCCAACACGAAGATATAGGTGGTGGAGGAGGCCGGGATCGCACCGCCAGAAAAAGTAGGTAGACAGCGGCGGCAGATGCTCCCAGTGAGGCCGGTGAAATCCCGACTTGGTGTATTCAGGCGACACCGTTCCCCTCTGCAAGTATTAGGAAAAAGGCAGCCTCCCCTTTTCTTTAGGCCATCAAGCGAAACATGTACGTGGCGCGGGCGTTCCAGCAAGTGATAGCAAGCAGCCAGCAAGATGTCAAAGAGGTGACAACGCGTCCCGATCCCTCACAAAAGGAGTGGCCAAACAAATCTCACTGTCCAAGAATATCAGGGGGAGGTAGAGCAGGCCTACATGCAGGCAGTGACACTGGGCAAAGGCAGGCAGAGAGGAGGGAGGAGATCTCCCGGGGCAAGGCAGGGCGAGAAATCACAACCAAGAGCACCCACCTCTCCCGCTTCGTAGGGTGGCTAATCCGCGTGTCTCCAGGAGGCAAAACAGCGTGAAAGGGCTCCACTCCATCGCAATGTTCACAAGCTGAATGCAGGAGGTAGTTGGTATTTGCGTCTGGCCAGGAAGATCAGGTCTCTCCCCCCAGGCGACCGCGGCAGGTCTTATGGCGAGTCCGTGAGGCGAGCCGGGAAGGCCCCGCCTGTCCAACGGCCCGAGGGCCGACGAGGATGGCAGTCGCGGCCCCGGTGGTCCACCGCGGCAATTCCAGGGCCCACAGGCGGGGAGGCAGTGCGCTCGCGTACCTGAGCGCAGACCCAGAGCCCAGCTCCCGCTCCTCGGGCCAGGTCGCACCGCACACGGCCAATCGGCCCACGATCAGGAACTCCGCGATGGCCGTCCGCGGCCGGAGCGACCGTGGCACCAGATCCCAGCCCCAAGCCGCAGAAGCGATGAGGGCTCCCGCGGAAAGCGGAGCGTCGCAGGCTGCGGGCAGACAGCAGCGCCAGGGCCCCAGGCACCGCCGAGCCCGCGGGCGGGGGAACGCCCGTGCCCCGAGCGGGCCCGCAGGTCGAGCGGCCGCAGCAGGCCCAGTCGCCCAATCTCCAGGGTGGAGGCAGCGTTTTCTCCCCAGCTTTCGGCCACAGCAGCGGAAAAGTCCCAGCAACAAAATCGTGGCAGTAGTTTGGAGGAATGTTACGGATGAGCGCCGATACAGCGGACAAGCTGGTGGGCGAGAGCAGAGCTTCCAGACTATGCAGCCATCTTCCTTGGCTGCTCAGCAGCGCCCCCCAGCTTCATAGATTTCAATGGGGTGTTTGATTCAGTCTCCCGTCCCTTGCTATGGTAAATGCATCTTGGGTGCTGGACCCCATCCTTTTGCACTTTATTCAGTCTATTTATAATGCTACCAGGGTAACTATCAGACTGAACCAAGAGGGTGTCCTCTCTGAATCCACAGGAACCAATTGGGGATTAAAGCAGAGTTGCGTTCTAGAACCTCTTTTATTTAATCTCTATAAATCTGATATGGATAGTGCCCTTGACTCTGTATGCAACTTCCCTGCTCGAATAGGAAATTAATCGGTTCCATGGATACTTTATCCAGTCAATGTTGTCTTAATTGGCCGAACCCCTATAGGTCTTGAGCATGCTATAACTGCATATTCCACACTTAACCACTTGACCATAATTGTAATCAAGACAAACATCTTGATTCTGGGCACCAAACTCCCAAGGCATAATATGTTTGTATGGTCTTTGGACCAGCATGCCTCGGAAGCTTTTGACAGATATGTGTACCTGTGGTTTCCCATCAAATTACTTCCAGCCAAAGCCTTCTACGAAGACCACAATCTTCCCAAAATATGGAAGACATGCGTCGTAATCAAAAGATTAATTGCATCTAAAGGTGGCAACAATGTTGAAGCGATGCTGAACATCTAGTGTACCAGAATATTTCTGGGTTATTGTACGGCTTAGAACTACTGCCAGAGAAACATGGACAATGGCTGGAACGTACTGAAGGATTTTTTGCCCAATCCTAGGACTTTTCAGTCAGTCCCAGTGGAGACTGCTAGAAAAGAAATAGGTGTCTCTTCGATTCACTGTTGCTGGTTAATCCAGTGGTGTATGCTTCCTAGTCAGTTTATTACTTCACCTTCTGACCACTGCACCTTAATGGTCCTTTTGGAAATCCTCCTTAGATCACCACAATTGAATAGTTTCTTAAGCGCCCTAGGGAGACTGCCTTGTCTCACTTTGATAACATTGTTATTGCTGCTGATTCAATGCGGTCCCTTTCCAATGCAGACCTAGTTTTGAAACAAATATTGTTTTATTGGGATAGTGTGGAGACTACAAACAAACTACAGAGGAATAAACGTTATGCTGAATATATCCTTCAGAGTCATTCACTAGGCAACCCCTCGCTCCTATCTTACCAAGTTGTGTGTATGAGACTTGTCCAAAAATATTGTTTTTATCACATCAGATCAATTTTGGAGATCACTTTATTCTGCCGATTCTCTGGTTAATATTGCTGCAGCATTTTATGTATGGCCAACATTTTTACTTCTACTTGATAATATTTGAATGATTTCGATTCACTACATCAGTTTATATGAAATTCTGTGTTTTTTAAAAATATATTATCAAATTTAATGACCCAATTTGACTTTTTTGTTATTTTTATTAAGTGGAATTTGCATGATATCAAATTGCTCTCTTATTGTAATATCTATGATGTGCCTAAGGTTATGATTAACCATGTGCACTATTAAAAAAATAATTATATATATATATATATATATATATATATATATATATATATATATATATATATATATATATATATATATATATATATATATATATATATATATATGAGAGAGCGATATAAGTCACGTTTGGCAGAGTTAAGAGTAGAGAAATAGTTTTGAAGACCAATGAGATAGAGTTGGAGCTCATTAGAGTGTCTTGACCTTTGCCAGGTGCAAAGTTTTCTCTGCATTGTTGATTTCAGGGTGCGATGAGTGGTATAATCCAGTGTCATGGAGGGGAGGATTTTGGGGTGAGTGTAGTGAGTGTAAAGAGAGCATAAAGAGCAGTGTTAAAGTTAATGAAGACTTAATCAGTGGATGGAAAGGAGAGTTCAGTGTAGGAAAAGAAAGTGTGGTGTAGATCAGAGAGATGAAGGTGAAATGATTTTCCATTTGTATGGGCTTGCAGAGAGCGGACAGAATAGAGTGAGTGGTTAACTAAAAGTGAGTTAAAGTCAGTGTATAGAACAGCAGAGAGTGAGGGGTTGTTGACGTCACCAATGACAGTGAGGTGATGATGGGGAGGTACAGAGTTAATTAGCTGGAAGATGTGGTTGAAGAATTGACCGATCGGACCAGGTGGCTGGTAGAGAGAGAGACAACATGTATGACATAGGTGGCAGTGAAGAGATTGTGTATTTGAAAGAGGGGGAATTAGCAGGAGATAAGGGAGCAGTAGAGATATGATGTTTGGAGGATGGAAACGGTCCTATACCACCACCCCTGCCAGTGGGGCAGTTAGAGTGAGTGAAGGTGTAGGCAGGGTCATCAAGGGCAACAAGGGTTGCAGAGTGAGAGGGAGGGATCCAGATTTCAGTGAGGGTAATGCCTTTCAAGAGAAGGAGAATGAAAAAGGAAAACACCAAAGGTGAGGAGGTTGTATTGCAGGCAGACTGTGCATTCTAAAGAGCAATAGAAAGGGAGTGAGAAGTAGAGACATAGCGATGTTGTGTTTGAGAAATATAGAGAAACTGTGGGTAGATGTTAGAAGAGGATGCATAATAGAAGTTAGGGTACAAGTAGGTTTTGTGAATAGAAAGAGTAGTGGAGTGAGAAGAGAGGTGGCATATAGGAAAAGAGGTGATAGGGTTGGGGGGTGAGTTAAGATTGTTGTGAGCAGAGGAGAGTACACAATGAAGTAGAAGGAAAGGGAAGAGATAGCATTAGAAGTGACTGGTGAGCATGCAGCTGAGAAGAAGTAATAAATGGTACGTACAGACAAAGAGCAAGGCACAGGCTCATAGGTGAAGAGGCAAAGAGACTGGTCAGTGACTGGTGTTCACATTTCACTACTCTGTCCTTAAATGGGACGCCCCTGGGTGAGCGCCCCTAAAGAGTTCAGAAGGGATGACACACACTCTGTTCACCTGATCACCTAGACCATGAGTGGTTGGTCTCTCTGATATTGTCCCTGGTGTTGTAAGGATGACGCGATTTATTCCTGATTGGTGTTCCCAGAGGAGCCTCTTGTGGCCTTCAGCTGGAGATGGGGCTGATCCAAGATGGCCACTGGAAGTGATGTCACCAATCCAAGATGGGCACTGGAGGTGAAGTTCCTGACAGAAAGTGAAGCCACAAACCGTGGTGTTGAATGCTGAAAACCACTTCACATTCCATAACAGTTAAGTCATTTTGTATTTGTAACATTAGTCTCTATATAATTGTTGAATCTTTATCTGAACTCAATAGACCCTTCAGTATCAGCACCTAACAACGTCTGATAGACCACCTTGTTTTTCAGTATTTCTCTCATAGTTGAAGTTGGTAAACAAACCACACTGTTAGCTGGTAATTTGGACCATAATAATGTACCAGCGGAGAGCACATGTTTTGAGTGACTTCTCCATTCATTAAATATACATGATATTTTTAAAATAAGAAGTGATCATTTTATATCTTCAGTCCAATATCCTAAGGCAGCTTTTTATCAGCATATACTGCATGGTTAATCTACCTCATTGTGGTAAGTAACATCCACATGCTTAACCAGTTGATGTGTGCTTTTTAACAAAACAAGGTCATCCATTGTTCATCAAAATACATTAATATTACACACAATACATTTTCAGGTGCAATGTCAAATACAACCCCACATTACACATCATTGGCCTTCACCACCTGTAACTTAAAATGTCTATGTTTTGGAGTCCTTATTGGGAGCTCTCTCCCTCTAACCCACAAGTGCACGACTGATATCCGAATCTGCTTCTTTTACTGAAGAAACCCTCTGCGAATATTGATTCTTCTACTATTCCTTGGCACTGCACAGCTGTCATAGCATTGATTACCTGTGGAATTAAAAACCCAAAACAGCCTCTATTCTTTTCTTAAAAATAACTCTGAAGCACATCATCAGAAAGCCTAATATGCAGCCTCACTAAATCGCAGAAACACACACCTTTTTGTTACTGAGCTTCTTCATTTGCAACATGTAGATAAACTATTTTAGAGGAGTTGTGCCTTCCATTACAACTGCCATATTTTGACTAACAATCTCCTACCTCCAGAAATTGAGCCCCCAAGACACCAGAATGCCAAATTTCTCAAAATCCTCACCTTGTACAAGACCGTGTACACAACCCAGAATGTTGGAAAATCCAAGGTGCTAAGGAGGTGGCGTCGGGGCCCAAATTATTTCAATTCAAGTAATGGCTTATAAACAACTCTATGGAGGCCATTTTAGATGAAATCCTGAATTGCACATAGGTGACGGCATCCAATAGCATTGACATGCAGAAGGACACCCCTCTGTGTAAAGTTTTACTTTTCCAACACAGTGTAAATGTGTCCAGCAATTATCGATTCTGGCACGCTTTTACAATGGAATCCTACGGATTCTGCCTGATTTTACAAGGTGTAATTTCAGGCAGATTCCATGGGAATACATTGCATTATCACCAGCAGGAAAATACCTGCTGGTGGTATTTGTATTTGTATTTGTTTATTTGTAGTGCACACCTTGCCCCTGGGCATCTGGGCGCATGTTTAAAAGGCAGTTACAAGTTACAGCAAAAAGATACAATATACATATTACGTTTTAAACACATTTACAAACAGTTCAGGTCACCTTATAGCGATGAGAGGAACACATCTAAGTATACAGTATAAACAGACTATGTACAATGAGCGGTCGGTAATGGGAATAACAGCTGCAAGGGTCATAGAGAGGAGGCAAGGGCATCCCGTTCATGTAGCCACAATTTGGTTTTAGCTTTATTTATGTATTTATTTATTTATTTATTGTTAGATATACACCTAGCCAATAGGCTTTGTATAACACATAGACAAACAACATAGATAAACAAAATCTAAAAACGTATTATATTTCCAACATATTTTAAACAATACATTTTAAAATAGCAACAATCTTCAGATAAAAAAAAACAACTATAAAATATATCAGGTTAATATCATTTCCTCTCATAAAAATCATCCATTGATCGGATATGTCAGACATCACAGTGCCATTATTATAGGATTTAAAACACGTGGTTCGTAAATCATTTAAACTTTCACAACACATGATAAGATGATGGAGGGACTCAACAACATTAACTCCACATAGGCGACAGTACTTTGACATATGTGGAATCCCCATTTTGACACAATTAGTCTCTAGTGCAACAGTAGTGTTAAATTTCATCATTAGATAGGTTGCAAAGGTACCTGTGTTGGGATAAGCTACAATGTGTTGGGGACACGAAACTCTACTCAAGTACTCATCTAAGAACCAGCCACTGAACCTTTTAGATGCTAATTTTACTATATTTGTTCATGGCAGTAGTCATGTACTTTTTTCTTAAGTCTTATTTTGGAAGCAAGTAGAGACAAAGTTCCTGGGACAGACCCATTTGACCATGTGTGATGGAGCCTTTGGATGGTACCAATAGTACCAATCAATACATTACCTTCAAGACAGATATATGCTTTTACATATGGCATAAAGATTGTATCAGTGGAAAGTGTCACAGGTTTATCATAGGACAAAACACATTGGCGAATATATGCATACAAATAACTTCTAATGTTGAATTCCAAGTATAGGTATTCCACACTCACATTCGGGGGTAGACGTAATAGTTTTCTTAAGAGCTTGGATTCAAATACCACGCCACGTTTAACAAACTTGTGACCCCATATTTCAACAGCATAGAGCAACATTGATCTAATTTTTGCCAAATAGATATTAAGAACTGCAATGGCAGAAAAACAACAGTTTCTACCAATGAATACACTCAGAGCATTTGCGGCCACGGTGCAACAACTTTTAATTGCAGACCACTGTTCAACCCAATTCAACCTTTCATCAATGATAACTCCCAATTTTTTTTGTATGATTTCACCTGTTCAACTTTTGTAAGGGCTAGGTTCCATGAGCATTTCTTAATTTTACATTTATTTGAAAAGACCATTATCTTGCTCTTGTCAATATTAATGGTCAATCCATTCTCGGAGGAGTAAGTGACCACGGAGTCAAGCATATGCTGAAGACCCGCCGGAGTATAATCCAAAAGCAGCAGGTCGTCAGCATAGTCAAGCCACCCAATAGTCACTCCATTTACTCTCACAGGATTTGCCTCTGGGATAAGAAATGCTTTCATCATATCTGACAAATAAAGGTTGAAAAGAATGGCAGCAATCATGCAGCCTTGCTTCACACTGCAACTAGTGGCCATGTATTTAGAAAGTTTACCAGCCGCGTTGAGTCTTATGCGTACAGAAGTCTCCTGATGTAACAACATTAGCATCTTTAGGATACCTTGTGGGATCCCCCATGAACTTAATTTTTTCCATAGTCTATTTCTGAGAATAGTATCAAATGCCGCAGAAAAGTCGATGTATGCGCAATAGACATTAAGATTGCGTTTACTCCAGGCATGCTCAATTGAAGATGTCAGTAACAGCAGATTATGTGTGGTGCTTGATTTGTCGCAGAAGCCTATTTGATTCGAAGGTAGGATATTGTGTTCACTTATCCATGCATTAAGTTCCTGGAGCCTTAGTAAAGATCTTAGAAGAAACATCTAACATTGCCAACATTCTAAAGTTTACCGGGTTGTCCCATGACCCTTTTTTGTGTACCGTCAGCATGTGGCTTGTCTTCCATGATGTGGGTATTGCACCAAGCTTCCCAATTTGTTTGAATAACAGCATAAGTGCAGCGCCCCACAATTCAGACTGCTTTTTTATGACTAAATTACAGACCCTATCAGGTCCAGCTTCCCGTGAATTCTTAAGATTTTCAATAATCCTGATAATGTCAAGTTCTGAGGATTTGCAATCCCATGTAACTTCAGGAGGTAGAATAATATTTGCAGCTTATTCGACTATACCCAGAGTTCCATTAATATAATTGGCCCATACTTCTTCAGTGATGCAATTGATTGTCAAATCGCGTTTTTTGTGTTTGCTAAGCAAATGCCAGATACCTTGTTTGTTGTTAGTCAGGGCTACCAGTGCAATTTCTTTTCCACAATTTGGTTTCACACTCGCGTTTGTGCATTTTAAGCCAATCTTTATAGTTCTTTTTAAGTTTTTTAATATGGCAGAAGGAATGGAAGTATGGAACGTTTCTAAAACCCTTTGGTAGGGTGTTCCAGAGCTTAGACGCAAGGACTGGGAAGCTCGACCCTCCGGCTGTCTGAAGCTTGAAACTGGGAATAAGTAAGCCAGGGCTACGTTGTTCTGGGCCTTGTGGCTTAAGGTGAGTGCTTTGAGGGATAAGCGATGAGTGATGGGTAGCCAATGCAAGTTGCGTCTAGGGTTGGAAATGTGAGAGCGCTTAGGTACGTTGAGAGCTGCCCTTATGGCATTGTTCTGCGCGACATGGAGTTTATCAATGTTTCTTTGACTAGTCCCTAAGTAGAGGGCATTGCAATAATCGATTTTGGACATGATAAGGGTTCTGGCGAGAATCAGACAGTTCTCCATTCTCAAAAAGGGGCGAAATGCTGTAATCAGTTTACAAGTATAGGATGACGCTGAGACAACTGCGTTGGTTTGTCGATTGAGGGACAGAGTAGTCTAGATATATTCCAAGTGTTTTGGTGACGTTAGAGACTTTGATATCGTTCCTGTCAATAATGAAGGATTTGTATTTGGGGTCAAGTTGAGTGAGTTGGTATTGAGAGCCAAGAATGATTAACTCCGTTTTTTCATCATTACGGCAGAGCGCATGATGTGCCAATGCAGGCCTGGATGACAGTGTAGACCACATTCAGTGCTTTGGCATCTGTTACATAGTGGCCAGTGATAGGGATCAGTATCTGGGTGTCGTCCACATAATTAGTGTAGGAGGCACCCAGATAGTCAAGTATATCAAAGAGCGGTTTAGTAAACACATTGTAAAGTTTGGGAGATACACAAGATCCTTGAGGGAATCCGCACGGGACGTGGGCAGGTTCAGCTGCAGCTAGGGATGAGAAGACCCTCATGGTTCTGTTCGCTAGGAAAGAGCTGATCCAAGATGTGGCTGCATCAGAGAAGTGGGCCGCAATCTTGAGGTGGTGGCAGAGGATTTGATGATCGACCAAATCAAAGGCTGCTGAAAGATCAAGGAGCAGCAGGAGTGCCTGTTTGCCCTTGTTTTTCAAATCCTCGTTTTGGGTTTTCAAGTCAATTAAGGCTGTCTCCGTACTGTGTCTGGGACGGAAGCCGGATTGTCTAAGCCCTAAAAGATTGTTTGTTTCAAGGTAGTACTGGATTTGGAGATAGGCCGCTCGATCAAGAATTTTAAGAAGGTAGGGCACTGTGGTGATGGGCCTGTAGTTAGAGGGATTACTGGGATCGAGATTAGGTTTTTTGATTAAAGGAATGACCCAGGCATCCTTAAGGTTGTCAGGTGCAATGCCTTATTTGAAGGAGGCATTGATGAATGAGGTAATGAAGGGGGCAAGGTCATGTGCAGCTTCCTTTATGACTGGTGCAGGGCAGGCGTCGGCTTGGCAATTGGACGGCTTGAGCTTCGTTATGATATTTTTGACTTACTTAATGGTAAGGGGTGAGAAGCTGAAAGGTTTGAGGGAGTGTTTAGGAGATGGGGTTTTGTAGGATGGGGGTTACCCGTAGAGTCAGACAGGTGGCTTTTTTTTGTATTAATTTTGGCTTGGAGCATGGCAATGTTGTCAAGCAGTGCCTTTTTAATGGTGGAACACCACTCAGTGTCAGGGGTTCACGTATCAAGTGGGGCAACTGGAGAATCAAGTTCCTTGAGGATCTTGAAAAGTTCCTTGGTGTTAGGTTGGGCTTGAAGGATCCTTTTGTTGTAAACTTTTTTTGCAGCTAGTATGGCTTCTTTGTAGGTAAGGGAGGCTGAGGTAAGGTTATTTTTGTTGACTACAGAGGGTGAACCTTTCCATTGAGCCTCAGCTTTTCTTTTTTCTTTGCGCAGGTTGCGTAAGTGCGGGGTAAACCAGAAGTTAAGGTGGAGCCGCGGTTTTTGTTTGCGCAATTTGTGGGGGGCAATGGTGTTGAGGGCTTTTAGCATGACGTGGTTGTGGGTGTCTACTAACACTGTGGGGTCCGAGCACATGGAGGATGCCAAGTTCAGTAGAGGGAGGATAAGTGGGAGTAGTATCTCAGGCGTAATATCCTTTTTGTTGCGAGTGGAAGTGGGAGGGGAAAGGTTGGGTTTAACTGTGGGTGGACTGGAGTTAATGGAGAATGATATTTTGTGGTGATCAGACCATGCGCAAGGAGACACAGGGGTAACGTTGAGTGCACAGTTCATGTCAGCAACCCAGTCAAGAGTGCGACCCTTGATATGGGTGGGTTCATTGACATGTTGGGTGAGACCGAAGTCGGCCAGGACACTTTCTAAGTCAATGGCTTTGGCATCATTTGTATCTTGGTAGACTAGATTGAGGTCTCCCAATATAATGATTTGAGAGTTGGGCTTAGTGCTGGTAGCTAGGATAGATGAGATGTCCTCTATGAATGAAGAGGAAGGGCATGGGGGCCTGTAGATGAGATGTACGGTGTCCGTGTGATTGGGTAAGAGCGGCAATTTAATAGTCAATAGTTCAGCTGATGGCAGCCGCAAGCTGTTGGCAACTCTGAGGTTAAGCGAACTCTTAAATATGAAGACTAAACCTCCCCCCTTAGTTTGGTTAGTGTCCCTGTCACACCTGATAATGGAAATGCCGGCTTGCGTCTTTATCTCACCCTTTACCCGCAATGCTGCGCATACGCTATCAGCATCTACAAACTATAAGCAGCATCTGTGATTATGTGTCCTGCTTAACAGCTCATGTTGTATTTTTGTAAGCATGCTCACATCGTGACTGCTTGGCTAACTCTCTGTGCTTGCTTATGTTCCATGCTAGTCAATTTGATTTTTTACTGCACAGCCTGGTCACCATACTCCTACTGGTTGGATACCTCCCTAGGCTTGCTGGATATATGCCCTGCCAGTCTAATTGAATTACACTTATTGTGACCCTACTTATCAATTGCCAATCTCTGCCTACTGCATATATTCCATGCATGTCAATCTCAATTGTTTCTTGCATAGCCTGGTCACTGTGCCTCTGTTGGTCGGTTGCCACCCTAGCCTTGCTGCATGTGCCCTGCCAGCCAAATTGAATTGCAGTTATTACGTCCTATGAGTCATCTGCATCATCTCCTGCACAGCCCACTCTCTGCGCATCTACAGGCCTCTCTATGCCAGCACTTGTACCCTGCCTGCCAGCCTATCTTGCATCTTACTGTACTCGCCTGCCCAACTGTAACTGACCCGCTGTTTAGGTAGATAACTCTCGGTCCACATCTACTTCACACTACTTTGGACTTAGCCTCTAAAATGCATTGCACCTCTGATACTCACTCGCACCATTTATCCTCATTTGATAGTGCACCAAAGCATGCACCCCGTCCACTCAACATCTTGCCACGTACTTATTGCTCACCTTTCAGGTCCTAAGCTGGCCACTGCTCCTCACCATCACCACACAGCTCCACGCTGCGCCCTCCACCACAACTAGTACTACAACATCTCCCGAACTACCTCTCGCTTTCATCATGACAGGTCCCAATCCTTATCTAAATGCGCCGGCCCTCTGGCTACTACACTTCGCCACCAAACCTACCCCTAATCAAACATGCCACAGGCTCGTGAGAAACTCCAGGCTCAGCTCGTGCCTGCGCCACCCACCTTGCCCTCAATCCACAACAATCAACAACATAGCTACACCTGACAGACACCACACTGTGCCTGACATAGGATTATTGAATCCTGTTCTACAATTCGTCACCAAACCTACCCCTAACCAACCATGCCTCATACTCGTGAGAAACTCCAGGCTCAGCTCCTGCCTGCGCCACCCACCTTGCCCTCAATCCACAACAATCAACAACATAGCTACACCTGACAGACAACACACTGTGCCTGACATAGGATTATTATAATCCTGTTCTGAGTTCACTCCCCATCTAGCTCAGGCACACACTGCCGCTAATTGTCCACCACTGCCTCACCCTTCCATATCAACCTCACTCAACCAACACAGTCGACCATAGGCCTCATCTGTTAGAAACCTAAGATTAGTCTCCATATGTCATCACTGGTCCTACCACCTGAACAATCCCATGATCGACAAAATCTCCAACTCCAGCGACAACAAAACCATGACCCATTCGGCTCCTAAAATTGACTCTTCCCTTCATGCTCATAATGCCATCACTGCCTCTAAACTCAAAGGCGCGCTCATCAACACACGCTCTGTCTTCGCACAAGCCCTAGATATTGTAGATTTCATTGTCACAGAAAACCTCGACTTTCTCGCAATCTCAGAAACCTGGCTGCATGCAGCCTCCGGCCTCACCCTGACTCTGGCCACCCCTGAAAACTATTTTCATACTTTTCTTTGGCTTTTCTAACGGGTTCCAGTTCTCTAGTTAATAAACAAGTTGGCCATGTAGACTCCACCTTCCTGTAAAAGCTACATTCCAAGATTCCCTTTATGATGTGTGCACACTGGACACTGGTCACAGAGATGCAGTCGCATTTGTTTGGGAAAGCAGGAAAAGCAGGCAGACGTGTGAAGTCAATCCTACTCCCCAACTCCCCAAATGGAAATTAATCTCACATATTGGTAAAAAATGTCAGTAAAATGGTGTACCACTTTTACCTCCATATTTACCATCTGCGGGACCCCTTTTGTTCTTCCAATCCCCTTCTTCTCCCTTTCTATATAGTAACATGTATCGCACATCCTCAGGTTGTCCTAATGACACATATGTGTGGGTGTCTGTGTCTGTGTCTGTGTGTATCTGTGTGTGTGTGTGTGTGTGTAAGTACAAATAAATTCAATAAAGTATATTATATATGTGTCTATCTCTATTCAGATAAACCTGTCTTTGTCTCTCCTTTCTGCCTTAAAGCACTCCTTTAACACATATGATATCATTGGACATAACAGGATACATTTTGCTTCTGCTGATTGATTGCCGCAAGCATCCTCTCACCAGCTTTCAATAAATGCCTTTTTTATTTTCTATATTTGTTGGTTTATGTTATATAGACCATACAATGGCATGCTCAATGGCAGGCATATGTTTGAGACAGTGTGGGTCATTGTGTGGTAGGTACCCAAATTAGTGATCCTGAGCCAAATATGAGGGCCACAAAGGAGGACAATTGTCACCTAGCACGCATTAGAGCACAATGGTAACCACTGTAATACTGTTAGTGTCTGTGCAGGGGGAATAGGAGGCAGTCTCACCTGAGACTTCCTGTAAAAAAGTGTGCCCATGTCTCTTTTACCAGTGTCCAGTGTGCACACATCATAAAGGGAATCTTGGAATGTAGCTTTTACAGGAAGGTGGAGTCTCCATGGCCAACTTGTTTATTAACTAGAGAACTGGAACCAGTTAGAAAAGCCAATGAGAAGCATAAAAAGCAGGCTTCAACTGTGCTTAGAGCCCGGATTCCACACATTCAGGTTGACTAACCTTTAACGACCTCAGCAAAGTGAGGGCAGTTAATGAAGGCACTGGGATGTTACCACCGGTATGACCCATGGAATGAGTTAAGAATGCCATTACCACGCCAGGTTAACAAAGCAGTAATCCAGGGTGTTAGAAAAAGCACACACGTCCAGTTCAATCAATGAAAATGCTTAGCCGAGATGGCCGCCATGGTAGTAGAAGACGGGGCTCCATGCGGAGCCCCTCATCTATTAACACGGTAGCCAAAAAAGGAAGAGGCAGGGGAGCTGCTGAGGCGGGTGGCTCTGCTGCCACAATAGGATAATGTAATGGTTTATTGATAAGCCACCCTCAACACAGGGAGTTCCTTCCCTCCCCACTCAAGTGGTTATGCAACAAAGTATATAACAGCTTCTTTTTTTTAGCCCTATCTCGGACACATATCATGCCCCTTGGATCCCTCTCCCCTGAGCTAACAATGACCCAAGAACCAGGCCAGTCTATGGGAAAGATATTGATATTTATTTAAATTAAAAGTAATAGAAATTACCACAAAAATGTCAAAACACCAATTTATCCATGGCACAATACAATCAACTTCTATCAGCATAAACAAATCACAAAAGTGAAATTAAAAATAACACAATCCCAATTCTTCCCTTTCTGCCAATTCCAATTCACAAAATAATTACACTGATCATTCACGAAGGCAGTTATCATGCGGGGTTGTGCAATATTGATTTTCCTGTCGGCTTAAAAGGCTAGCAGTAGTATTTCAAGATTGGTTCAAATACATAAGGCAATTATGATTTCACCCACACTTTTGGTTTAAAATATACACATGGTGATTTAGCGGTTTGTTTTCAAAGCCCCCATGCTTTGGTCTATGCTAGGAAGTCAGACAGAACAATTGGAATGATTTGGGGAATTTTGGATTTCAGACCCCCTTGGCAAAAACTAGTTATGTATCACAACTTCATAATTCTATTAGCAACTGCCATACTAAACACATTTTCTGTTTCAGCTAATCATGTGGAATTAGATAAACCGACCACCAAATCTGTATCATGTAGCACGGCCATGTGGCACCTTTCTGCTGTTTCCATAAAAAGTACAACAGTTATGAATATGTAAATTATTAAGTATATCCCTCATTTATTTTTCCACCCACTCACCAACTCTCACATTTGGAACATGTTGAGATCAGACAGAAACCTAGTTTTACTGGCCATTATAGTTCCCGGAGTCACAAGTAGATACAATTTATATCCCCCAAATCGCCTGGAAATTACAGAAAAAATGGTACATATTGAAATCCATCCACCTTATGATGGCTGTGAAAAAGGCCTAAATTATAATAGTCCTTTTGAATTAATTATGAATCTTCATGTGGGACAAATGGTCCTGCTCCTTCTTCCGGTCATTTGTTTTCACTGGGTCAGCATGTGCGCACAGTTTTTATTTTTTTCAATCTCCTTTGTGTTGGAAGCTTGCTCTTTGAAGTGAGTACCCCCATGTTCACACATATTAGTGATGTTCCAGCCAAGGGTAACTTTTGCTTTCAGAGCCAGCAGGTCTGAAGAACACTGAATTTCAATGTCTTCTGCAGGACATTTTCATTGCGGTTAGTCATTAGATGGGAGATGTGACATCCAGGCTGGGAGTGGGAGGTTTCCTTGAGAAGTTTGGCAACAACCAGCACAAGGGTTTACCTTAGGCTGACGTTTTTCATGAAGACAAAGTGGCTCTTCAAATGACACTGGAGTTGGGTGGTTGAAACCTAATATACATTGCTCTTTGTCAACCCACACATCATGTTTTATTTTTCGGACATGTTCCTGTGAGAAGTGATATTTTTTTCACTTTTACTTTTTCAAACTGTTTTTATTTGCAAACACGTGTGCAGGTCGTTTTTGTTTTCAGTGTTTACAAATTCTGTTTTCCATGTGACAGGGATTTCTGTTTGGGGCCTTTAAATACACCCCACAATAATTGGGGTCGGGATCATAAAATAAAAAAGGAACAATGGGTGGGGGAAGATTGTGGTCTGTGGAGCCAGCCATTAGACGGCTTGGAACGCGGGCTAGATCGGGAGTATCAGCTTGCATTTCTAGCCATCTGATTGGCTGGCTCTCACTTTCAGGTTACTGATAAAGATTAAAGTCCTTCCACTCAGGGTATTAATAAAGATTAAAGTCCTTCCACTAGAATAACATTTGTCAACAGTCAACTAGTCAAGTGAATTGGCATTGTAGTATTTGAAACATAACTTAAATGTCACACAAGGGCTTCCTTTTAGAGACTTTGCATTAATGCAAGTGCAGTTCTGCATAGTTAGCACTAGGGCTAACATGTCCTGTGTGCAACAATGTATTATTTTAATGCATTTTTACATCAAGGCAATGTTTGCCTTAGTGCTAATAGGAGTTAACATTGCACTTGTACGGGTGCACATTTTCTGTAATGAGGCAATTTGTTTGAATGTGTGTTAAGATATTGTTCTCCAATATAAATGGAACATCAATATCTTGCATAGGTGACCTTCTTTGAACTGTTTGTTCATTAAGGGCCTGATTCATGGATTTTTTTGCATGGTGCAAAGTGACTTTTCACTGGTGTAAAGTGACTTTACACCGGCAACAATCACCATAATTCATTGCACTGCTCCATTAATCAGGGTGTTATTTGGCAGTGCAAAGTCACTTTGCACCAGACGAAACTCACTTTGCACCGTGTAAAAAATTCCATGAATCATGTGTTAGCTGATATGTGACAAACACAAAGCTTTGGGCAGAAAGACACAGCACAGACCAAATAGAAACAGCCCCACACATGACCCTGGTACATGCATTAACACAGCAGCAAAGTAATCTTGCATATTCCCTGTCTGCCCTCTGACCCAACCCACACAGCTCTCTTTCTAATCGAACGAGTGTTTTGAGACCATGCAAAGAAAGGTGCAGTGTAAGTGCCAAGAACATAATGTAACATAACAATATTAGGTCAATGTGTATTTTAGTGCATCACAGAACTCCTAGTTTCACCATGAGTATGCTCTGCCAGTTTCAGAGCTAGAGGAGGGATCCATGCACTACTACCACAAGGACTCATTCCACTTTCCGATACTCACCCTGCTGCCCGCAATTGGTTTTGACTGGTGCCCCTTGAGATGCCCTTCTACCCATGTAATAGCAAAATCGACCTCTGACACTTTGCTTCACCATTTTGGAGTAAATCCAATTATCATTTCATCATTACTGGTGTAACTGGGACACCTGGAATCTTCGAATCAGCTAGTTACTTATGATGGTAGAACCACTTAATGGGCGTTTTAGGGTGTGCTGGTTTACGGCGCTACCAGGAGGCATTAGATCGCACTTTTATTTTCCTTGCTCACAAGAAAAAAACTTTGCATCATTTATTTCTTTTCCAAATCCTTATACAGCATGCCACATTTTTTGTTAGTTATTCATGCATGCCTTTAGTAAGGGCGGGAATGGGTTGTGAGTTTCCACTTTGCAAAGTGAACACAGGATGTGCAATCTTACTCAAAAGGGATGCAGATGACAGTTTCATAATATACTTCCAGGTGGAGCAGGAATGTTTTTCTTACTGATGGGTTCTAGACTAATACATCGTATTATCAATTAGTACATAATGCATTCTCTATATTTATTTATTTAGATTTATAAAGAGCCCAGCGGCCCGGAGGCATCGTGGCGCTGTTACAGAATATTCACTTCATATAATACAACATTCACTTAATACTATACAATATTCATTTAGTACAGGTTAGGACAGATGTTTCAAAGACAGTAATACAAATGTATTGACAGTGTCGAGGGGGTGTTACAGAGGAACAGTATAGAAGGCTGAATAGTGTGAACTCTATAAAAGCACAAGCGCCACTTTACCATAACATTACTTTTACAAATGCACCTTGTGTTTTGCATCTGTTTTTGCACATTACTCGGACATTGTTCTGCATCATGCAGAATAACGCAAACAATATGATGCATTGCAATTCATATGCTAATTACGTTTCATGTACAGTCATCAACAACGGCTACTACCGCCGTCTCTCCTGTCATCCTTCCAGACCGGCATAACCTTCAAGTTAAATGTCCTGGGTTCATTGGTCCGGCCAGACCGAACAGTGCTGCTGTGCCAATACAGTAAAACTATGAAGCGCAAAAGAACTGCTCTTGAAAAGCAAAGGAAAAAAGAGCTCGTTCTAAAAAATGCAGGCCCACGGCCGTCGGCGTAATGGCAACAACCAGTCCCCACAGCAGGCTGCAGACTCGCAGTTGTGGGACACATTGCTGATGGTTGCTGAATACGACTATCTGTCATCATCTAAAGCGTAATAAATACCGCATTTATTCCCAGTCCTGTCGTGAACCCGAGATGTGATACACGGCGGAGTCCTAGCAGACGAGCGTGCGCGTTTTCCAGATCTCTTAAACTAACAATCACTGTTAAACACAAACTGTCATTTTTTGTTCCCAGCACATTAAATTATACACGTTTTCCCTGCCAGCAGAAACCTCCAGGCTCGTGGCGCAGCTTCCCTTGCCATGGCGAGGCCTGCCAGCCCAGTGTATTTTATTCTTTCGGTGCGTCCAATGATAGATTGTTCTGGTCTCATCCTCTTACTGCATCAGTACTCATTTCATAAACGGATGCTCAAACAGCCATTGCTTGTAAGGCTGTTTTCGGATAGGTGTGGCGGCGCGCGAGAGTTCACAACAACCCACTGCTCGCCCACATGTTTTTGTATTTTAAGAGTCTTGGGAGTAGAGAACGCACCGTCAGGGAATGCCTTTGATCCGGATTGTGCGCAATGGTGCACGTCAATGCGTTGTGGTATTGCAGGGTCTAGCCACACTAATGTTCTGCAGTTGTAACGCAGTGGCAGATTTAAGGCAAAGGGCCCCGTGGGCAGCACCTGACACAGGGCCCTAGGTGGGCGGGTCATGGAGGCGGAGCTTTGGGTGGGCGGAGTTAATTGTGGTAACAAGTGCACAATGGCAAACTTTAGGGACAAAAGCTATTTTTTATGAAGTTGTCTTTATTACAGTTACCTAGGGGTCAGTTACGCTCCAGTCGAGCTTTACCTTTCAGAACTTTGAATCTCTCTCGGACCCCTCCTGAAGCTCAAATTAATGACTTTCAACTTTGACCACAGACAGTAACATTTGAAAAAAGACAAAACCAGATTTCTCTTTAGTTTATCAGTGTCCCGATTATGCTCCATTGGGGGGGTGAAGGGTTGACAAGCAGCAACCCAGGGTAGCAACTGCTGCACCATGCGCATGATGCCCTTGTACACCCATTTTATCTCAACAGCAAGTTAAGGTGGCGAGTCACGTGTTTGATCCCTAAATAGTCACGTTTCACAGAGGCCCATCTATCCCCACAAGTCCACCCTTTCAGACAGGGGTGTTGCTAGATTTGGAAAAGATCTGGGCTATGCTAATGTCGGGACTGTCTGGACTCGAGGCTAGCTAGCCTTTTGGTTGTAGCCTCTGAGCTTCTAGCTCTTTGCAACAGATATATATATACGTGAGATGTTTTCTAGTTATATCAGGCATGGCATTGCTTGTCTCGTGCCAATCATTTAAAACCAGATAGACTCAGCATATTGGTGCAAGATCCATGGGGGAAGAAAGGGGAGATGTGTTCTAGTTATATCAGGTATGGCATTGCTTGTCTTGTGCCAATGATTTCAAACCAGATTGGTGCAAGATCCATGGGGAAGAAAGGGGAGGGGGCTGTGGAGTGAGGAGTGAAAGAGAGCAAGCTAGGTGGAAAGAAAAAGAAAAACAAAGGGGGACAAAGAGTGCTTTAGAGGCGGATGAGAGGGGGGACGAGGGGAATACGATGAAAGGTGAGAGAGGTAATGATGGGTGCTAGAGAAGGACGATGAGAAAGAGGAACAGGAGGGGCAAGTGAGAAGTGGGATGGAGGGATGAGAACGAAGGAGAAAAGAATAAGGAAAAACAGGGAGTCTAGGAGAGGGAGTGAGAAAGATTATATAAAGTGAGTTAAGAGAAAGAAAGACAGAACATAGGATGGAAGAGGAAGTCGTGGGTAAAGGGGCAAGGGCGATGGGATGAGATGAGAATGCAGGTGAGAGGATTGTAGAGAAACAGATGAACGAAATGGAGGGGAAGGGAGAAGAAGGCGGACAGGACGAGAAAGAAAGACAGAGAAACAAACACAGATAGAGAGACACAGAGGCAAAGAAGTGGGCCACTGGTGGCATCGCACTACTGCGGTCCATGAACTCCCCCTCTGCGCTGGGCCCAGAGCCTCTGACTCACTGTGCCAGGGATGGTCCCTCTGCCTTTTAATAAAAGTTGTTTCCTGCTATGTAAATTGTTTTCAAAAGTGCAGATTTAATCATGATTTGTTTGATATATTAAACTAGTATCAGGTTTAATAAAATCCTTGATACCACATTTTTTGAACTGTTTCCTTTGGATGTCTTTCCGTTATCCAAATTCAAAGTAATACTCCCATCCAAAGTGTGGGGTCTCCTGTGTCTTTCAGAGAAACACATATTTCCAGCCCTTGGCTGTACAGGTTATATATATAATTTTTAACACTGTAATGTTTTTTTCCTATTTAGGATAGTTTAACTTTTTTCACATTTATTGCACTGGGTGTGTCATTTTGGTGGACTCCGGATTGGCAGAATTTCCCCAGGTCATGGCAGAAACAGATACTATCTCCTTTACGGAGGCACAGATAACAGAACTTATTCAGGGTCCATCAATCTTTGAAAATGTACAACTACCAATATCAAATCAAGGCGCCACAGGAGATGCTCTTCTGAATTTAAAGAAGAAGCAATTCCGCACAGAAATGCACGGTCATATACTGAAGGAATATTTGAGATCTAGTATTATTCCACAAGGTCTACAGGTTAAAATTATCCCATGTCTTTTTCTGGATGATAATGACTATAAAGTGGCTTTTAGTCAAATTGCCACCAAATGTAGCCGTGATTTGTTAGTATTAACCATAACCACGGCCCAAAGAGTTAGTGGGAAGATACAAGAAACGTTGTCTGAACAAGAAAAATCTTTTTTGACAAATACTTTGATTGCGGAATCTAAACAAAAGTTTGAACAGATTGAAAAATCTTTTCAGGAATTCAAGAAGCTTACTATTGAAAAAAAGACCAACAAACTTAAAAAGGATATTTCATTATTTAAGAAAGAATTGGTGTATCCCTATCTAGCGGAAGATTTTAATCCCCAGACGGCTTGGAAAACTAATACTAATTGGAATATGGGACCCAACAATACAAATAAAAAAAGATGGGTGACATTTTCAGACACTTCTTCCAGTAATTCAGGTAATGAGGAATCGAGCAATCAAGCCTCGGGTAACCACCCTTTTCGAGGAAGGGGCGGCCGAAGAGGCCGCAGAAATATCTCCCAAGGTCAAATGACACACAACATGCCAATGCAGAACACCCCGGGACAAGGGATGACGCACCGGGATTTCCAGACCCGGAATCGAGCGTACAGGTGGTAAATGAAACAATGCCAATCTTTAATTTATCCTCCCGTATATTAACACCTGCGGAAACATCAATTCTCAAATGTGGTCTATCCTTTGTTCCTACCCAAAATCCAAGCGCAATGTCAGTCATAAGTGAAGTAAAAGGTTTTTTGCGTAAATTGAGACTAAAGTTTTTCTTTTCGAATAATATGATCCCTAGGGAACCTAACATCTCAGGCTTTTCAAGACCTTCCACTTTTACTCCCAACTCTAATGATCTGCCCCCAGAGGTTTTGATCTTTGAAAAATTAGTTCTCAAAGAAATAGAGAGAGTTATCCGCCACCCAAGAAATCGACAAGGACCCAATTTGAGGCTTTCCGAATTCGAGGCTATTGAGAGATTAGCCTCGGATCAGTCTATAGTCATCAAGGCTGCAGATAAGGGTGGTGGAATAGTTGTCTGGGATGCTGATCGCTATGATCAAGAAGCTCTGAGACTTCTACACATCCCTGGGCACTATTCCAATTTGATGAAAGATCCATCAGAAATGATTAAACTAAAGGTACTCAAACTCACTGAGGAAGGAAACCAATTGGGTTTCCTTTCCACTAAAGAGGTTGAATTTATCAACCTCTCGGAAGATCGCATACCCTTATTTTACATTATACCTAAAATACATAAAGACATTGAGAACCCCCCAGGACGACCTATAGTCTCGGGGTGTGGTTCATTACTTGAACCCCTGTCGAAATATATTGATTTTTTTATTAAACCACTGGCGATGGCCACGCCCATTTTTCTCCTTGACTCAAGAGACGTTATTAACTTGGTGGAAACAAAAGCATTTGATCCTAGTACTCAAATTCTAGTTACGCTTGATATTGAAGCGCTTTATACAAATATCCCTCAGGATAGAGCGGTGGAGAGCCTGCGCATAATGTTAGACCAGCGCGTGCAACCACATTTGGTTCCTACAGAATTCCTATGTAAAGCAGCAGAGTTAGTTCTTAAGAACAGTTTCTTTAAATTCAAGGAGGAATTCTTCTTGCAATGTAAAGGGACAGCAATGGGGTGTACTTTTGCACCCAACCTTGCCATTATTTTCATGGCACTTTTGGAGGAAGAAAAAATCCTGTCAACATTCAATCCATTTAGGGGTCAAATCAAAGTGTACCGTCGATATATCGACGATATATTTATGATTTGGGAAGGTTCATCATCATCATTGACTTCATTTGTTCAATGGCTTAATGAGATAGACTTAGATATTCATTTTACTTTTGAATATTCAGTACACAGAATTCCTTTCTTGGATTTGTCTATCTTTGTCAAAGAAGGGCATCTCTGTACAGAATTACATAGGAAACCCACAGAGAGAAATACTACGTTGAAATACGAGAGCCAACATCCAGCTAGTTTACTTTGTAATTTACCATATGGGATGTTCTTACGGCTACGCCGTAACTGCACAGATATCGCAGATTTTGCTAAACATGCAGCGATTTTGGAAAAAAGATTATTAGAACGGGGATATCCAAAGAAACTTATAAAAAATTCCAAAAAGAGAGCTCGATATACCAACCGAGATCTTCTATTGACACCTAAGCGAGACATTGAAAAGAAAGATGAATTAGTATGTGTTTCAACCTTTTGTCAACATAGCAATGCTATTAGAGGTATCATCTTAAAAAACTGGCGAATTCTTAACACATCAGGAACATCTATACCCAGACCTCTATTTGCTTTCAAAAAAAGTAAAAATTTGAAGCAAAAGATTACTCGTGCCAGTAGAACTTTTCCTAAGGTGCATACAATTCGCGATACTAATTCCAACCCAGTGGTGGGACACTACCCTTGTACTTCATGTGTCGCTTGTAAGTTTTCCAACAAAAATATGTCATTTGAATCACAGACCAGAAAGTGGACCCTCCGCACTTTTACCACTTGTAAAAGTAAGAATGTCATTTATGCCATTCGCTGCCCATGTCAGTTGCTTTATGTAGGCAAAACAACTAGAGAAGTGAGCACCCGTATTAACGAACACCGTTCTAAGATTAGAACTCGAAATCTCAATGCTCCAATGGTAATCCATTTTATTGAGATGGGCCATACGGCTGACCAGGTGGAATGGTTTTGCATAGAAAAAGTATATGCACAAAATCAATCCCAACTATTAAAAAACTTAGATTACAAAGAACAAATGTGGATATTTAATCTAAAAACATTAACATTGGGCCTTAATACCCTGGAACCATGGAACTCGAGTAACTAAACACTACTCGCCATAATATTTGACAGCTTTGGACCGTGAGTCCCTCAATGTGAACTTATATATTTGTAATCTTTAGAGTATTGCACAAATAGTTTTCTGTGGAGGCTTATCTTATTATTGATTACCCTTCTGGCCCACACTCTTTCCACAATTTTCCTGCGGGGCCTTTCCACAGTTACCTCTGGTTAGTTTTATTTTGCCCATCGGCAGCAGTTACTACGTCATCTAATTGATCTCTCATGTGTGGGTAAATGAGATATTGCCTTTGAGTGTAGAAAAGAGACATCAAATGTTGTTTTTATAATATTTTCAGCACTTATTATAATGTGCATAAATTAAAATCTTGCCCACACATAACTGACATTGTCTTTTCCTAAGTGTTTTGCTACAGCGCGCGTTTTCTATATCTGCCGTGCTCTAATTACGGTCTTTTCTTCACGATCGTGTGGACACGTCGTGTAGTACACTACTTTGTTGTCTAATTACGTGCGTCCTTCTTCTAAGATCGTATGGCCACTTGGAACGTAGGCCAGTTCAGTTTGTGGTCACGTGGCTGATTACGTGATCACATGATGTTTTTCACGCATATATTAACATCTTTGAAAAGGTGATACTCTGTTGCACGCTACTTCTAATTGGACCCAGCTGCTATACGGGTGACTAGCTGCCGCGAGAACCGGAGAGTTCCTTCGCTTAAGGTAAATACTCTGCTGCGCGGGTGTTTTGCCGAATCGTTTTTTGCTTTTATTGCATATAAAAGGGAGCCCCATATCTTGGGGTCTTCTATAGGCTATACCCTAGCAAAGTAATTTTGTGTGGAGTTAGAAAGATTGAGCATTTTAGTTTCATTTCAATTTTCGTTTTTGAAATTTCTAAAAAAGCAAGCTTTTCAGTAAGCTAAATTCGATTAACCGCATTTGTGTAAATAATTAGATATTGCACATATTAGCTGGTTTTGGTTTATGAATTTATTTTATTAATTTGCAGTATCTTCCTTTGGGTCTAGCCAATGATATAATTGTAAGAACAAATGGGTTCTTTTTCACACACTTAAATGTTTGTGTTGTGTTTAATTGGATGATGTGTAAATGCCCTTTTACATCCTGCAGAGAAGAACTTTGGCGTTCACACATTCCGTTATCTGCAGGAAATTCGATTGGGACGTTGTTATCTAGTGTATACAAGTGGACCCAGTGTATAATTAAAGGCAGAGACGTACAGCCTTCAACTGTATGAATGAAGGTTAGTTTATACTCTTTGCAGTCATGGCCTTACACCACTGGTCCATTGTCAGCCATTGATAGGTCCTTTCTTAGTTGAATCTTAAGTATGTGACTTTTGTGTTCTGTTCACGGGCCGCAATAGTGAAGGTTCTATACATTGGCCTTGTCATTTTTGTGTATATCTGTAGTACTGACTCTGCCTATGGCCTGGTTTTCCATCGTATCTGCCTCCCAGAGACACCAATATAAGAGGGTAGCACTACTTTCTGCCCGACACCTCAGGCCCATCCCGGAGTTATCCCGGGTTGGAAGCAGGTTCTTGTATATGATTACCCATTGTTTTATTTAATTTTTTCATTATATATATCAATTTTACTACTGATGTTATATGTTTTCTTTCCAAGTTTAGGGGTTTCATATATTGATGTGTCCCATCTGTTTTTTCTTTTTTTCTTTTATGTTAGAATATACTTTTATTACTCCTGATGAAGACGTCACTACACTAAAGTATATACGTCGAAACCGGTTGAGTTTGGATTAAGAGGAGGTTGTGGTCAAAAAATTCTGGGACCCATCTTAATTGCCTATGCCACTGATGTTACCTGTTGTGGCCCGTCAAACTGATTTCATATTCTTTCTATAAATTTTTCAGATGAATCAACTGTGATGAATTTTCTTATGAGTTTGGACTAAGATGAGGTCGTGGTCAAAAAATTCTGGGACCCATCTTAATTGCCTATGCCACTGATGTTACCTGTTGTGGCCCGTCAAACTGATTTCATATTCTTTCTACAAATTTTTCAGATGGATCAACTGTGATGAATTTTCTTATAGATTTTACATTGTATATTGATTGGTGTTCAGTATGAGTGGTTTGTCTAATGGATGGATGAGGTTGTATGCTTGGATGATTGAATAAGATGATTTTTACTATATAGATGTGTTCTTTTTAATAAAAGTTGTTTCCTGCTATGTAAATTGTTTTCAAAAGTGCAGATTTAATCATGATTTGTTTGATATATTAAACTAGTATCAGGTTTAATAAAATCCTTGATACCACATTTTTTGAACTGTTTCCTTTGGATGTCTTTCCGTTATCCAAATTCAAAGTAATACTCCCATCCAAAGTGTGGGGTCTCCTGTGTCTTTCAGAGAAACACCCTCTGCCTGGTGACCATTGGATCTGCCTCTGAATCAGGGCCGCAATAACCATAAGACAACTCTATAGAGTACTCTTCCCCAGCCAAGGCCTGGCCACGCAGCATATCAAAGGGGCAGCCGTCACTACATCCAGCACAGGGCACGCATTACAAATTAGACAACGAATCACAATACTGACTGCCGAGGCCTTCCAGAGTTCACCACACCAGAGGAGAGGCACCGAGAGGCCAAGCAGCGAATGGGTGGGAGGCCCTATGGCCGAGCACTGAGTGAGCAGAGAGGCTAGACTTCTCCCAGCGCCCCCAGAGAAGAAAGAACAATCACTAGATGGGTACTGACTGCACTGCTTTTAACACCTGGGCAAGCCCCATAGCTAAGCATCACCCACCGAAATCCGCTAATTCCGAAATGCCACCACACAAAGAGTCCAAGTACGGAATGTGCGCGGTGGCTGCAGCTGCACACTTCCGTCAATAAAGAGGCCAACCACCTACGTGTCCCATTTGATCCCCACAGCAGTAGCTATGTCGAGGCCCAGCAAAGATAAACAGTCAAAGAGGCAGGCAGTTCAGGACACATCAGCCTAAACTCTACAATGAATTTAAAACTAAACGAAAACACACAGTTACACACCCCTTAGTTTCGGAAGTACAGACGACATTAAAAATAGTAAATCTGCAATCTCTGTCCTCCCTCTCAACCTGTCTCCCTTTCCACTCCTCACCCCTCCCTCCAGCGCCATGAAGCGGCTTACAGTGGGATAGCGCGGATTACACACCCCCTTTAAATAAATACATCCATTTCCACGCAAAGGCCTGCAGACACATGCTTAGAAACACTGGAAACAAAAAAACACTGGAAATAAAAAAACACCCTCAAAGCCCCCAAGCCCACAATAGCCAAGCTTACCTGTTTTAGTAAGCAGCAGCAGCAGACCGCAAACACTGCTGGACGACAGCCTCCCTCGACTCGAGTAGCAGCACCTTCTCTTCTGCAGCTAGGCCCGGGCAATGGCGATTGGCGACTCCTTCCTCGTAGCACCACCACACTGGCACATAACACTGAGTCACCTGGCAGAGGCGGATCTAACGGTCTCCTTTCTTTCTCCCTTCCAATCCTGGGCCAGTGTAGGGACGTCACGAGACGTGTCTACGTCACGGTCGTCTCTCAGGTACCACTACCTACACTAGCCCAGGATTGGAAGGGAGAAAGAAAGGAGACTGGACTCTGGAGTGACGTCCAAGACTTCCAACAGAAAGGGCCCTATGCTGCAAAGGGCCCTGTGCTGCGTGAAAGGGGCGGGGCCTGGCACAGGGGCCCGGTCTCAATTGGTCTGCCTGGCGACCGTTAGATCCGCCTCTGTTGTAACGTCAGAGACATGTCAGACTTCTTTTCTGACAGTTGTTGTCCTCGAAACCCTATGAATAAAGCACTACAGCTCTACAGTAGTAGTTGGAAAAACAGTAAATACAACTCCTATTCAGTCGCTCGCTGCTACAAAATCAGCAGTGATCCCAATCGTGTAAAAAGGTATGTTTTCGTTATTGAAGTAGCCGAGGGCCGGCTACTCCAGGAGGGTTGTCATTCAGTATCTAAACAGACCAAAAAGCAATAGTACTGCGGTACTAAATTAAAAGAATGTCACACTAAAGTACTATAAAAATAGGATTTCTTAATTACACTAAAATATATGCACAGGTAATAAGCACACTAATGAATTAAACGGCAACTGTCAACGTTATTGAAGATACCTTCAAAAAAGGTAGAGAATTGTGTCTTAAAAGTCACTGGGGCGTTTTAAATGGGTAGGAATACTTAGAATGCCTCTGAATGCTTGTCTTTGGGGTTTAACAGCATCAGTGTTGGCCTTCTAGGTACTTTAAATGGGTGAAGTTGGCACTGAGATGTTCAGAGTAGGTGATTCCCACTGGACTGTGGGTGTCAACATAGTCCAGTCGGGCTGAGGAAGTTCAACGATCCAGTGCAGTCCTGTTGCGGTAATTGGCTCAAATTCTGATGAAGTGACTAGGTTGCAATGGGTCGAGTCAGTGTCTAAAATCAGTCGAGTCAGCTTGAAAGGGTCCAATTTGGGAGGTGGTTCTTCAATAGCAAATGGCTTGAAAACACTGGAACACAGGTAGGCGATTGGTCGACTCAATGGCCTGACAGCTCGAAAGTGGATGGAAAAAGCAGGGATTGTCAGAGGAAGCTCTGGGTACTTGCAGCAGCTTGAATCACACCTTCACGCGGTCGAGGCAGCTTGGCAATGTATTGAAGCTTTAAAGCAGGGCCCGGAGCATGTACATGACCTTTTCAGTACGCCCACATTATTGGTTAGGTCATCATTGCCCTAGATTGGTCTGGCATTCTGCTACTTGTAGCCCTATTTTTATAATGGGCAAATCAGATGTACTTGTTGTTGCTGGGCAACCCTCTCCCAAATGGAATGGTGCATGTTGGCATGTATTTCACATCAATGTGTAAGTTCTAAGGTGATCAAAGGTAATTATTGCTGGCTCCTGTACATTAAGTCCACCAATCCCTTAATATTATCTCTTTCATCACCCAGTTAATTGCTCTCCAGTGTCACATGAGACTAGCCTGTCAAGATGCTTTTCTTCTGACCTCCCTCTGCCACACAGGGACAATTAAGGGTACTTTGCACTTGCATTGCATCCCAAATGGACAATGAAGGCTTCCCAGCATGGTAGCAACCCACACCTTCATGGTGAAGTCTACAACACAAATAGAGCCTCAATAAAAGTATGGCAATGCAGGAAAAAAGTGGTGATAATTATTTTACTGTCACTTTTCCTGCACCGCCAAACTACATGTTTGGTGGTGGGGTGGCGGGAATTACCTGCAGCTCCGAGCTGTCGTTAATCCTGGTACCCCAACACCAGCAACGGTATTACCCCCCTGGAGTCCTATGGGACTCAATGTGCCTCATTATGACCCTGGAGGTAGCCATGCCGCTATGTGCGGCATGGCTACCCCCATTCCGGGTGCCGGGTCCGAGTTCCTGGAATTGGGAAATACCGGGCCATTCCGACCTTGGAGGGCCCGGTATTTCCCAATTCCAGGAACCCAGACCCTGTACATCCCCATTCCCATTCGAGCCCGCATAGGGCTCAATGGGAATGGGGAGGATGTTGCATCCTGGTCTGCTCGCGGGACCTGCTAAGGACGCCTGTTTTTTTTTTTACCAGACGTCCTTACCGGGTCCCGCAAGAAAACCTCATAATGAGGCGGTAGGGCTGTAACGGGGCCGGCAGATCTACTGGCCCCTTTAAACCCTACTACCAGGGTCGTAATGAGGCCCAATGTAACGGGGAATTACCCCAGTTACCGGCACATGGAATATGCCAATAATTCCAGAATTTCAATTGCCGGTAATAGTATTACCGTTTTGGTGGTATCCCACCGGATTTACCAGCGAGATACCATCAACATTGTAATGATGCCCATAGAGTAACACGCCATCACTTCAACAACAAAAAAAGGAATAATGTGTGTGGTAGACATTTTTATTTCGAGGTCAGCCATTTTACAAAATATAAATTGAGTACAAAAACTAGGAGGGTGGGCATATTTAAGTCTCCTCGCGCACAGAAACAGGTGTGAAACCCTGTTGTAAAAGTGTTATGCCAGGTGTAAAACCTCTTTTGGGGCAGCAGTGGATTCTTGTCATTTTTGCAGGCGGAACGGAGGCACGGAACAAGGTTACAACTTTCATCTTGAATTGACAATTCACCTGCAAAATCTGCATGGTTTTTACACCAACAGGACATTTTAATTCTGACATAAACAATTTTACTTTGGAATCGACCTGTTGTTATCCCCTGCTAAAAACAAGTGGATAACGTAGGAAATTGATGACAACGCCTCCCTGAGACTAATAATACAGGTGGCATTTGAACAGTTTTGCATTTCAAATTGAAAACTAAAGTTTGAACCTTTTTTTTTATCAGGTTTAACCTTATGTTGCACTTTGTAGTGCAAATGACAAACAATTCTGAGCGAGGTCTGAATTGCATGAAAGTGCATCTACTTTTTTTTTTTAGTAGGCCCTTTGTATGCAGTCGGTACTTAAACACAGAAGTGCATATTTAGGCAGGACATCTGTAGTCTAGGGAAACAGTTTGAGTCTTGTACATTTAACCATTTCATGCTTGCCTCTGTGACCAATGTGCCTAGGGGGTCTGGTGAATTTAGGCGCAGGAGTTTCTCCACCTATCAAAATACCCCCAGATGCTCTTCTCTTTTTCTTTTGCAATCCCACTGGCCATTGATGTAAATATTTAATCTGTGTAGGAAGCGGCTGATTGAGATCCGGTTGTTTGCTTCTTTCGTTTGCTCCGCCTTGTATCTCCTCAGTGTGGCTTGACACGTGGATTGCAAAGTTGTAGGACCATTTCTCTAGACTGGCGGCAAACCGCTTGGCTTGCGAGTGAACGTGGAGGTGAGATGAGCAGCTGTGTGAGTTGCCTGTGAGCTGCTGTTTTGCATCCTGTGCCCTCGGCTTGTTGGCCTCTGAAACGGTCCGCATTGTCACTGCAGCCACTATCAGCGTGACTGATGTGGCTCGGCAGCCTTGAGCTCCTCTGTCAATCAGTCAGTCAGAAAGATAGAGCATGCAGCCTTCTGGAGGGAGTCTGGGTGCGTGCCCCTTTGTTCTGTGAGAAGGTCCACTTCAGTGGAGGTTGTTCTAAAAGTTATTTTGGTGATGCCTTCCATATCCTGGCAGAGGCGATCAAAGGAGGGGTCTAGGATTGTAGATTCGCTCAGGTCCTCCTTAGATGCCATGTTCTGAACAAGGTTGCCTCTCCACTCTGTAGATACTGCCTCTTCTCGCTCTTGCACATCCAGAATAGTGCAAGAGACTGCAGGACGTTTTTGCAGAGTAGAGGTAGAAGTAGACATTTGCGTAACCTGTGTTGTTGCCAATAATGAACTGTTGGTCATAGAGGTGTGATCCTCAATGGGGGGGGGGTGCGCTCCGAGGACTCCATGACAGGCCAAAGGAGCTGAGATCCGCCCACTACTTCCAAAAATAGTGGTGGAGGGAATAATTCCACTGAAACCAATCCTGCTCTCCCTGCATCCTCCTTTGATGTTCCTGACTTCCCCGTCTTGATTTTTATCTTCCATTTCCTTCAATGCGACAAACTCTTTGGCGCTGATGAGTATTCTGCCAATGCAAAGTTTAGCAGTCTCCATGCAGGTAGGGGGGGAGGGCTGATATATTTGGTGGTAGGTAGAGTGGTGGATTAAAAAAATACCCCCCCGTCCACGACAATACTTGAAAGTTAGTGCTTGCCACTGTAAATGCAAGCGACTGTAAATGTGGTACCCATCCTCTCAGCTCTTGGAGCATATTCTGCTCCTGGACCTCCAGGCGACAACTGACGGCAGAAAGTCCAGGGAACAAAAAGGAAACAAAGAGAGCACTCTCACAACACTCTCTGCTTTGGGGTAATGAGAGGAATAAGTGAGGAATAGGGAGCATTTACAATGCTTCCCCAACTCCTCCCGTACTGCATGCAAAAGGCCTAAGCCCACTGTCCCTGCTGTGGAGGCAGGGGCACAAGAGTTAGCGTAGGGTTTTAGGCGAGAAACATGTGCCTTTTCCATTAACAGCAATAACAACAATAGGGGAAAGCAGCACTGAATCAGCACTGAAACCTGTTAGTCGCGGTCAAACGGTCAAGCTCAGAGTAGCACAATGTACAGTATATTTCTTCCGTGCTAACCTGAAGGGTTTAATGCACTTGTGGGCGTCTCTTCCAGCTCCCCTATGGGAAACTCAGTGTCAATATCACCAAACAAGCCTAGACCAATTCTAAAACAATCATTGAATTCTGACCTCTTCACGCCCTGCAATACAGCACTGAGGCGTGATTTTGCGCTTGTCACACTATATCCATCTCTGCACTACACCTGGTTCAGAAATCACTGCTCAGACTCTATGATACAATCAAGGATTTGGTGGAGGAAAACGGGAAGAAGTTGGTCAAGTTGGATACCAATGTTGCCCACCTGCTGGGAGGAACAAACCTGGCACACTCAGCTGTCATACCCTTAAACCTAGCGGTATTTTGCAGGGAGATTACTTTGGTTAACCATGGAAGGGAAGGGCCAGGGAAAGGAAGGACGTTGTCGAGGGTGAAGGGGGCCAGGTGAGGCTCCTCTGCAGGAGTGCATCTCCGACTTACGGGAGGTGATTGACATTTCTCACTCTCTCAATTCCAGTGACTTCACACATCATGTCAAAATCAGAAGACACCGAAAGAAAAGGAACTGTCAGGGAAAAAAGGAAAGTCAAAATCAGCCCATCCCAAATCACAATAAGCAGAGGAGTGTCCAAAATGTCATCGCAATACTGTCAGACCAATAGTTCGACAAGGATCCTCAACTGCCCCAAGCTGCTCTTCTTACAGCCTGTGTGTTCACACTGCAGGACGAACGTGCTCAGAGCCCAAGTTATCAAAGAAGAAAAAGGCAAATAAGCAAAGCAAGATCACCACATTCCTGGGCAACCTTGTGCCATATTCAATGGGCATGTCTTTCACTCAGGAGCACCTGCAGGAGAAGGAGTCTGGGACCACAATAGATGAAGATCCCCAGAGAGGGGCTGAACAGGTTATCACAACCATACAACATCTACCAGAAAATCTACTTCCATCATACTCCAGCAGCCAGTAGTGATCTCCCAATGGGGGAAGGCCCCAGAAGTACCCACCTCTTCTGAACGTATGATGCAGGATAAATTTCGAGGCACAGTAATGGGCTGATAGCTTACTTCTAAGTCAAACGAACTTCGCTTTATGAACAGGAGCGAGATGATGAAGAGGTTTCAAGAATTTCTATCACAGTGAGCACTGAGGTCTGATGATGTAGTCAGGGTTCTCTTGCACAGGCAAGGGGCGAAGGGGTCCATATGTCATTACACTTCTCATTTGATAGCGCAAACAGTCTGGCAAGAAAGACACCTGCTCAAAAGTCTGGGGTACGAGCTGTCTGACCTTCATACTCCGCAAGAAGCTACTGTTTCCTGCCCCATAAAACAACATTATGCAACACCCCTCCCACTTCCTCGAACAATAAAATCATAGAGGTTCTAAGAAATATATCTCTGGAGCACTGGGCATGGCTGGAAACAGCCTTTAACATATTCACAAAGGTCCAGTCGGCCAGGAATCTCCTCTAGGTGGGGGATCTAACTGTTGCAACATGGATTTTGTGCAGCTTCATGAATCTAGCCAGAAATGTCGAAAGTTGTGTGAAAGAAGCCAGCATTGTTTTTATCCAGGAATCCATGGCTACAGTGCTTTTCATATGGAAGGCTTTTATACATACTGCAAACATGCCTCTAAAGAGCACCGGGGCCGCCCACAGCAGGGTCTGGCAATAGCCACAGATCTGAAGCTTTCCACCACTCATAGAGAGGTGTTGACTGGTTGCAGTGATTTATTGGCCATCAGCATGCCATTCGTGGAAAGAGGGGAAGAGGTTCTCTTTGAAAACATCTATAGGAACCCAGCAAAATACACTCTTGAAGCCTTACATAGAATGTTGGACGATGTGCTGGAGGGGTGGCTGACATCTAATATCCCTCAATCCATTTTCATAGGGGGGATTTTTACACCCGATGTGCAGATGCCCAAGACATCAGAGCCCCAGACGAGAGCTTTCTCACTGCTTTTTCTAAAGATGGTCCCTCAGCTGTTGTAGACAGCCACTTGCGCAACTGGGGCCTTGAGTTATGCCTGCCTGTTAGAAGGGACTCAGGGTTGCATTTCCCCACCTGGACTAGGGGCACGAAACAGTCATGGATTGATAATTTTTACGTTTCCTCTGACCTGATCTCCAGATGTTGGCCTTTGGGCCGTGGCCCCTTTCAGGGTAGTGATCACTGTCCATTGTTACTCACTGTGAAAGGGCAGCTGTTGAGATGCATGGTCACCCCAATGCTTCCATTTATAAGCCCAGCCAGAGGTGATCTGATGCTCAACTCAAACCCAACCACATGCAATACATTTCTACAAATTCTGGTGCTCCTGGTTGAAACTTAGGATAACACCACAGGTACACCTTTGGCAGAACAGTTCAGTGGTACCCTCAGTAAATGTTTGACACTGCCGATGGTTCAGATTAATTCAAAACCTTCTACCCATCACTTTTTTCGTTTCAGTATGTCTCACACTGTGAGAGAGGGTATACCCAGATGTGGGTCCCTTGCTCGCTGCGCCATAGGAAACCAAGCTGCACCTCAGTGAGGAGGCCCAACAAGCCCGAAACATGTCTGGGGTTGCTTGTGTTTCCGTGCAGAGGGGACCGGGCCTAGCAGTTCAGGCAGGGCTGCTCCCATAAGTGGCAGCACCTGACTGATTTGCATATGGCTGGACCCATTGTGCAATGGCACAGATGGGATAAAAACAGTGGCGTAGAGGGTTGCCCAGAGAAAGGCCAGTGGTTCAGATTAATTCAAAACCTTCCACCCATCACTTTTTTGGTTTCATAGAAAGAGAAGTGACATGTGCATTAGGTACCTTTCAAGCAATGATTAACAAGGTTTGTCCTGGGAAACCGTGTGAGCAAAGAGAAATAATTGCAAGCAGAAGAAGGGAGAGTTACCCACTGGTTATCTAGAGAGACTTACAGTGATCTTCACACAATGTTCTCGTATAACAAAGCTAGAAGAAACTGTAGCAAATTCTTCTGTTCAGGTGTTATTATTGCTAAAACTGCAGCAGAAGCTAAACATGATAAATGTGCCTCTTATCATTGTTTGGGTGTAAAAAATCGTAAAATCTCAGACCTGAATGTTCAGTTTTCTTAAAATAAACGCATGTGTGTAGCGACAGTGTCAGGTACCTATAGGAAAATATATCTGGTTAACAATACAATACAAAGCAAAGAATTGCAGTTATATTGCCTGGGCTAGTGTGGCTGACTTACCTGTGACACATCAAACCAATAGAGACAAGATGGGCCAATTTAAGGTCACCAAGATTCGGCCCTAAAGCTGTCAAAGGACAATCAACAACTAAGGAACCAGAGTGTCTGCCTTTTCTTTCATCCACTATTTAGACGACTCAGCCTGTGTACCAAATAAGTCCTGAGTCTGCAGTCGGGTTTTTTGAACATTCACTTTATTGATAATTCTTAAAAACAAATTAGATGTCAAAAGCATACACAAATCAAATGCTTTAAAACAACACATGACATATAAAAAGAACACACGTAACCGCAGTTTCAATATCAATATTCTAAAATTCTTCCTAAAACTACCTAAAGTGTAAAACCATACATAAAATGATTCATAAAAACACCCTTCCTATACAAAACTAGAAACCAGTAGTGATGTTTTTCCCAAAACAAACCTTTACAGTACAATGATAGTGTGCAACATTGCTAATACAGTGCAAATAAAGTTGAGTGTTGGTTAGGCAGAACCAGACTTCTCTTCTTTTTTGAGGATGCCTAGCTGGAAAAATCTGCTAAATAATGTCACTCTTATTCTGCCTGCAGGGGAACAAAAACTCAATTTAATATCAATTGATTGAACACACTGTTTACTTCCCAATGTGTTAGACCCAACATGTTTTGTCAATCAAATAAAGATTAGAATATTTTTCTGTAGACTTCCTCAGGAGAACCAATTTGAAATTATTCGGGCTAGACTCAATGTCTATAATGCCTTCCTATGTCTTGTGTCTATTCAAAACAAACTCATCGGTTAAAGCCTCCAGCTCACGTCGAGCGAAGAACCCCAAAGTCCAAAATCATGTTCAAATGTGAAATTCACTTCCCTTTAACACGTATTTAGTTTGGGGGTCTCCTCAGTAGACCTCAAATTCTCTGGCAAGAGCAGGTAATGTCTAGGAACTTGGAACATAGGCTGATCCGTGTTGGTTACATCATCAAGTGAAGCTAACATTGCTCCTCTCTGTATCTGTTGTTTTGGCGAGTTTAGGGGGCCGTATGCGTGCCGTCACTCTGGCTTTCGTTCAGGCTTCAATAGAAAACCGTCTGTCGTGTCCCTGTGTTTCCAATCCCTGTCTTGCTGACTTATCTGTGACTTCATATTGGTAGCAAGATGTCACAAAGCGACAGTGTCTCATCCGCGGAAAGAAGGAGCATGCTGTCAGTTCATCTTATGAGCACACTACGCTCTTAGAACACTTAGAGGCCTCCATTGACATATAGAACAGTAGGTAACCTCCTCCCCTTACTTCATCTCATAGTTTAATTGAGCCATATGAACATATAAAAATCTACGCATGCTTGTACTTCCCTAACACACTTGCACCTCCAACTTAGGACGCAATACACTGGCACGATACACAACACGGCGCCACAGAATCCACACACCTCAACATTTACCTAAGAGTGCACTTCTATCAGTGCACACTGATACATAGATAGCACATTGACACACGACCAACCATTACTAACAGCAAACAGATAAAAGTACTGTATTTGTACTCAGAGACTGTTGTTGACATTTTCTTTTTGTATTGCACACTCTCTTCTCTTCATGTTGTCTATTGTCCTTGGTTTATTTGTGGCCTACTATGATTTAATTTTGTTTTGCTTATCTCACTATGCATATGATTATGTTGATTTGATCTGTCTCATTTAATTTGATTTTTACCAATCCCATTTTTTATTTATTTTTGTAATTGTGATTTCCTTATGATGTATGCCAATCTGACTTCACACTTGACATAATGATTTGAATTAAGATCTGGTTTATACCTCATCTTATTAACATCTTCACACATAATCCATTCTGACAACAACCCATTAAACCACATGGGAACATTTTGCCACCTTGACCGTTACCAACCACACGATTCCTCCAACCACCATTTTCCATGGTTATCTTCAGTTTGATTGGATTTG
Source organism: Ambystoma mexicanum (assembly GCF_040938575.1). Taxonomy (NCBI): domain Eukaryota; kingdom Metazoa; phylum Chordata; class Amphibia; order Caudata; family Ambystomatidae; genus Ambystoma; species Ambystoma mexicanum. The sequence goes on from NC_090939.1 coordinate 790,283,410, forward strand.
TTGCATTTGAATACAAATACAATATGGAAGGTTGACATTGTAGTGATCAAATTAATGAGTTATGCCCTGATGAACGACTATGAAAGTCAAAAATGAATTGGCACAGTGTGCATCTGCATGAATAAGTAAATTAATAAATTAAGCTGTTTTGCAAAAAGTTGAATTGAGAATTCAATTGGACAATCCAGTGCTACTAGAAATGTCTGAAACTGTTTACAAAACCACAGAGTTGTCTTAAGGGAGTGCATCCCTTACCAAAGGCTCGAAAGCCTTGGTTCTTTTTTCACAGTTTATCTTTGTGTCCGACAAAGAGACACTAATCAGAGGGTATGCACCCCACTCATACATTTTTCTCTAAATGAAAAAAAGCATCAAACAAGGCTCTTGTAGCGTGAATAGAAGAATTTAGTGTTGCCCACTCATGAAACATATATTCCAACTTTCTAGAGTCCACACATGACAATGAAGTAAGATACACTCAAAATGTAGAACCCATACAAATAAAGGTGGAACCCTCCAAGTACACATATTTCTCAATATTGGTTATTCCCTGAAGCAGAAGAAGGGATTGAAACATGGAATAACAATCTCAATGAATGGCCATTTTAATCCTCCTGTCCCCCTGTGAAGCACCCTGGCAAGAAAACCTATTGTTTTGCCATTAATCTCTGTGCAGTTAATTTAGTAGAACTACCATCTTCCCCAATAGTCCCTAATCATGCAACTATATTGACATGTATATTGCTGCCAGCTACTTGTTTAGCTGTTGGAGATCTCTGTTCTGCTTTCTTTTCCATTCCAGTGTCCACCCATATGCAATATCTATTTGCCTATATGTAGCATGGGTTACAGTTTGCACTGACAAGGCTCCCACAGTAGTATACAGAGTCCCTGGCCATGTTATCCAAGTAATTGAAAAGGGATTTAGTTGGCATACAATTCTCAGGAAAATCTGTCTTGGTCCAATATGTGGATTATCGTCCATTTGCCATTTACAATACTTGCAAAGAAGGTATGTTAGTAAAGTTAACACCATTAGCCCTGAAATGTCACATGCCATCCAAACAGAAATTATGTATGTGTCTAGAAGGATTCCATTACCTAGGGCATGCAATTCTTGCTGGGCACTTTCCCGCTGAAGCAATATTAAAATTGCGCTGAACAGCCACAATTACACAGATTAATAATTTTTGGCTACGTAAGGATGTTGTCACCAAGTTATGCAGAACCAGTATCATGATCTTCAGTGGCATACAAAATATTCACCGCAGTTAACGGCATGCTCTCTTGTGTGCCTGCCAGAGGGATACCAGATTACAATGATGCATTTCTTTTGTATTGTCATGAAGAATATGGGTTTACACAAGCAATTCTAACAAAGGAACATGGTGAAAATACTGCCTAATTGCATATCAGAGCACAGCATTAGACATGGTAACTGCAGGTTTACCCCCTCTCACAGTTCTGTTCCAACTGTTACAATGGCAGTATACTGATGGAAATTATTTGTATAGGGTTCTCAGCTTGAGATTGCAGAACCACATCCTGAAGGGAACTGCTGCAGAAAACAAAAACACAAGACCTTTTATTTCATCACCATACTGAGAATTAAATGCTTTTATTAAATTCATCCCATGTCACTCTGAAAGTGTGCCTTGTTTTAAATCCTACATTTTGGCTACCAACTCCAGTTGATGGTGAACCACATGTCTTTGTGAGCATTACAAATGAACTTGCATACCTAAGACAATCCCAAAGATGTACCATTACACAAAGCTGAATTGATTAATCGCATTAATGGTTCATATCTATGTTATGATAAAGAAATATTTTATGTGGGGTACATGTACTCTTCCCCCAGTCTGTGGAAGAAAATATCCTACTGCCCATTGTGTTTTTTGCTCAAATTGCTGAATTGGTAGTTCTGACCAGTGCATGAAAATTAGCAGAAAAATTAATTGTTAAAATATATATGGATTTCAAGTAGAAGAAATCCATTTTTTATTCAACTTTCGTCATTAACACATGATATAATACAGTAAGTAAAACATACCACAATACATAAAACAATATGCAAAAGTCTAAAAGTATATAAACCTTTGAAACACATTGCAATTATCTATCAAGTTTCCCAAACACCATTTTAACAAATGTACATATGTCTATTAAAATATTAATGTCATCAATACAGAAAATGAACTCTATTGCCTATGCTATTGTTCTAATATTATAATTAATGAAACAACCCCTAAACCACCATCTTCCGATGTCAATTAGGCGACTGCAAATCAACATAAAGTGTACCAAATGTTCAATGGCCCCTGATCCATGAGCCCATCAGGGGTAACACATTGAGCCTCACCATTGAGATCATTATTCTGGTTCCAGAGATCTCAGTTTTACAACAATGTTGTCAGCCTGAGTCACAGTACGAGGAGCCACCAAATATTTTAGAGAACATAGGTTCATGCTATGCCTTATCATAGTGTCATAGTCAAGATACCTAGATCGCCCTTTTAAGTCCAACACATTCATTTTACTATTAGTCAGCTCCCTAAAAGTCCACACCATAACTATTACCCAGGCTATACACGTTTTAAGCCACAGAGATTTTACTTGTGAGAACTGGGAATCATTTACCCCATTGAATTTTTAATAATTAGATTTTCTAGACTGGAAGTAAGCAGCTTTATGATGAAATGTAAGTATATGCACTATGCTATGGTCATAATGCTGGGAACTCACTATTCCAAATGTTATTCTTCCCCTGGCGTGCTGGGCCCAAGTGCTAGCATCCTCCTTAAGAAGCCATTTTGTATGCAATCTAATACTGCTAGGTCCTAAAGGTCCCATTCTTCACAGCCAAAGAGGACCACAGTATTTACTTTAGCCTGCAAAACTGCACAGCATTTGTCTAGCCAACAACCTTCAAACTTATAGTAAAACCTGGCCAGGTCCCCCAGTCCCAGTTTTCTAGCATTACCAAGTGAGTTCTGCAGTTACATCTTTTCACTGATAGAGTTCACAGGCAGTTATAAGAGTTTGTGACTTCAATACTCACCTTGTTAATCCCCCATACATGATTGAACGTTTTTTTGCCCAAAATAAAATGTTTAGATTTTGACAAGTTCAGCTTTAGGCTGTGAGACTCGAAATAACTTGCTGCGTACCCCAAACTACAACTAAGTACCTTTCGTGCAAGAGCCAACAGTGGTGTATCATCAGCAAAAAAGAGAGCAGATTAACTGCAGACATTTAAGACAGGTGGAAATATTGAGCCCTCTTGGCTACTAGGCTTAAAATCTGACAAAATGATAATCAAAAGCATGGAAGCTAATGGGCATCGATACCTAACACACATATTGGATCCAAACTTCACAGTAAACCCGTCAAAACCTGGGCAGAGAATGTCCTACTGCTCTTGTATTTTCTGTTGAAGTTGCTGAATTGGTAGTTCTGACCAGTGCATGTCAATTAGCAGAACAAACAAAGTGTAAAAATATATATGAATTTCAAGTATGTTTTTGGTGTTGATCATGATTTCGAGCAATTCTGCAAAAAAATGATTTTCATGCATCACCAGGTTCTCAAATACAGCATATTTCCTATGTTTCTGCCCTATTGGATGCCACTATATTACCAAAATAAAAATACATTATTAAGTGTGCTGCCCAGCAAGCCCTTTGTGATGAGGAATCTAAAGGAAATGTGCTGTTGCTAAAGAGGCAGTTGTGTCTAGATATAGTGCTTAATATGTTTTAGTGCAAATATGTCAACTGTGGACTCCACCATTCTCCTCATTTCAAGATTTAACACGAATACAGGATGCTACTGCATAGTCAGATGCAAACACTTGGTCTGTGGTTGTATTTTTCGCAAGATTGATAACCTTTAGTGGGATCAAAATGGTTGCCTAGTTGCAAGATTCAGCCTTTTAGGAAATGTGAGTAAGATTGCATCCCTCTGTGGAATTTGTGATTATTTTATGTTTCTCATAAATGCCTGAATATACATGAAGTATGGGCAGAGTAAAACGCCAACCATGGTTGGGGAGATAAAGCAGTTACACCTGTGAAAGATTATGATTGGTTGACATATATTTAGAAGCCCATAAAGCTATGTGCCTATGTAGTAGTCTCTGCTCATGGCAAAGATATGCCCAGTGAGGCATGACATTCACTAATGAAGTAAGCGTTTCCTTGCCTGAGAATCACGTGGGTGCTGGGTACCAGGTCTGGTCCCGTTATACATGATGCAAAGATCAGCTGCAGGTGGAGAGTGTGTCACCTGAGTAGGCTGAATGTTATGTTTACAGCCCTACCATGGTTATGCAAAGCAATGCCCCTCAAGGCAAGAGGATGCTCAATTGGAAAGTTCATTATTGATTTAGCTAGCTGAGTGAATGTATCTTACTGATTTTATGTTTGAACCCCATTGTGTAAAACCCTATCAAAACACATATTTATGTGTTCAGGTGCCAAAGTGTTAGGATGAGGATACTCTGCATCATTCCTTGTCCATTTTTACTTTCCTATATCGAAATAAAGCTGACTTGACTTTGCTGCTTGGGTTGCTCATTGGATTTATTGTGTGGGTTTCATCAATTAGTGCTGTCGCACCTCGGATTAGTCATGCCCAGAAGAGATGTTAATGGAAGTCGTGGGCCACATCCCCTACAAAAGCTTCAGTGGACACAGAGGCCAAATTGAAGCTCCTAAAAGGGTTTACAAAGCTGATTCACCTGCGAAGGTCAATGTTTCTTCCTGGGTTGTCTGAAAGCATGCATTTGTTTGAATAAATCATAATACTCAGCTAATGTGATGTGAGCTTAATGATCACAGGGAAAGAGTAGTTAAGATCCATGTGGAACATTTTTTATTTTCTAAAGAAAGGAGGGGCACAATGTGATTGCACAGTCCAAAGGACTAAGCACCCTTAAATTAAGCACACTTACTATACAAACATTATCAACCACATGCATGCACATATAGAAATTGAGCTCCATAACACATGGGGTTAAACCTAGGCCTTGTGGAAGGTGCCTTTGACTTAGCTAAGGGTTTGTACTTACACATGTGCAAGGACAACATGGGGCCATTAATGCTGGAACAGTGGGAAACATATTCAAACTGGTTCGAAAAATGTGCAAGGAAAGCTGGGGAATTAAAATGAGAGGTTTGAAGGATGCAAATGACAAAGTGGGGGTGGGGAGGTGAATTACCAAATAAAGAACAAGCAAAAACGGAATGGGCTTTTGGGAGAGATGTCAGAATAAGAGGGCAGGGCAATGCTCACCTGCCCTGAGGAGATTTATTTTCTCATTGTACATACAATGGGCAAAGGAGGACAAAATAGAGGAAGAGAACATTAAGAATTAAGGAGAAGATGTCAATGAAGAGCTATGTTCCTCAGAATTGAACTGCAATGACACACACACATCTGCAGGAACAGTGCAAGCTCATGCCTTAGCCTCACAAGAGCCACAGCCACTAAACCTGTTAACAATGGGTGCACAAAAGCAGTGACAGCCTCAAGTAGAGTGGTTCCAGGCTGAACAAGCAAGCAGCACTTCTGCTGCCGCTACTATAAACCCTTCCTGTACTCATGCAGGCACAGTACATGACATGACAAATGTACAATTACAAGCACTCTGGAGGTAGCCACCAGGTGTGGATGCTGGTAGTTGGGTAATGATACATGCACTATTCATCCCTTGGGATTTGATAAATATGTCGACACTTTATACACATAAGAGAAGAACCTGAACAATACACAGATGCATTCAGAATGATAACACAATGCATACCATTCCGTGGCTGATATAAATTGGCTCATTCAGTTAATAATGACTACAGAAGAACACCAATGTTTAACTCAAAAGATTTGTTGACCCAATGAGGACATAGGGACTAGGGATACACTTGGTGAACACTAATGGTAATCTGCTACAGACAATTCCAGTAGTATGCTAATGAAAGACAGATTGGGCAAAAAGAAACAATTGAAAACAAAATAAAGATGGGGCTCCAGCAGACTAATTCGATAATTTGAAGGTTTTATTTGCTCAGCATTTTGGAATAAGCAAACCCACTCAGATGGCTCAGGAAGCTGTGACAGCTGCTTTTGTTCAGGGGCTAATGCAAAACTTCAGCAACAGCTGAGCACTTTTTGTGTGGGGTGGCAAACGAAGCACTTTGTGGAAACAGTGGCAGTGAAAAATCATTGTTTTTCTTGTTAAGAGAAAAAAGAAAGAAATTAATAAGTGCAAACTAATGATTCTCTGTTATGTGTGAGGTGTGGGACAAAACCATTTGAGAGGAGCAGGTCATGGAATGGGATGAGGTAGAAGTTGGAGTGGTGGTGCCACCGACTCAGAACATGTTCAAACTCAGAATAACGGGTTTGAGACAAACAGCAAAGAGTGCCACTTTAAAACAAGGAAGGGACCCTGGATGTTTTGAGCATCCTAACCTCAACTTCAGACTACAGGAGTGCCTACTGACCCTCTATTTCCAAATTTGAATGTACAAAACGAACAAACCCTAAGCAAAATAGCAACACAATGGTTAGGGAAAGAAAAATGAAGGTGGTATCATTATACACATATTTATGCTGGTGGACAAAGATGGTTCTTTTGAGGAATGTAATATTAATGAAAATTAAGTTGAGAGATTTCCCCAATGTACCACTTTCTTCTGCTACAGTACGAGGTGTGGGCACTTCTAATAATCCCATGATTCATCATGTGACTGCACCCTTATCAGTACCTATAGGTGCAATTTCAGATGAACATTGTTCATGCTGAGTACTCTGTTTCCTGTGAACTGGTCATGTTATCTTATTTTAAAGGTTCTTATACCGTGCACTGTCGCCACCTGTGTGGTTTCTTAGCATTCTGGCCAATCTGTGAAGAAAAGTGGAGGGGGTGGGTTTGTTAGTAGGAATGAGCTGGAGTAAAGAACAAGAGAGCTGTGACATGCTGTTGGTAGCTTCAGTTCAGTTGACACTATTTGCTGAGCGTAGGTATGTTTTTCGGTTGGTAGCCATGATGTGCTGTTTGGTGAGGCTTTGTGTGATTCATTTCGTTGTTGTAGTGTAGTGAAGTGCATGCAGTTTGTTGTGCTGTAGAGGTCTGGTTGTGTTCAGGTCAGAGTTTGAGAGGTGTAGGCGGAAAGATGAGTTTTATAGTAGGGTTGGTTAGTTATCCCGTCTCTTCTTTTTTCTTTGACTGTGGCCCATAGCCTCCACACTGCACAGTCCGGTGTGTTCCAATTACCACTCCTATGTTGTGTGCAGTGGTGTGGGTCCGCCGTAGAGCTATTCAGTGGTAGTAATTTTTCCACCTGCAGTGTTAAGACTACATGCAGCCCATATCCCTTCCCTGTCATATAACATGGCGTGTACTAGGTACCCTCAACCCCACGGGTAGTTTTTCTCCATCCCTGGTGGTCCATAATTCTGAGTTCGGGACATCTCTCACTCCCCTTTTCCTCTAATGATCTCTACCAGAAGACCAATTAAGCCGGTTTCCCCCTCTCTTGCCTGTTTCCTGTTTGACCTTCTACAGGGGATGGTATGTCTAGGTCTTCAGGGGCCTCTCTATCCTGTACTCCACTCCTTTCCGGCCTACTCCCCAGTCCATCTCAATTTGTTTTCCTTTTCATGGTGCTTGTCTGTGGTTCACTAGTTTTCATCCTGTTCAGGGTTGGAGAGCCAGGTTTTTAGAAATGTTCTACATTTTTAATGGTCCTTTATAGTTTGTATTTCTCTGTGAAGGGAGTTCCGAAGTTATACAGCTAACCAAGAGAAAGCTGATTCACCAAGTTTTTTCCCTGTGTATGGTTCGGCTCAAAACGGATGTCATTGCTAGATCTGAATGTTCTAGTTGGCTGGTATATGGTGATTTTATTTCGTATGAGTTCAGCTCCTAGGCCATGGATCACCCTGTGTGTAAGGCAGATTGTTTTGAAGGTGATTTGTTTGCTGGAGACAATATAGCATTCTTAATGCTGGAGTGATGTGGTACCTTAGTGAGAGTTTAAAGAGATTTTATTTCTAGAATCATTCTAGGTAAATGCTTATGTATCTGGAAATGATCTGGGTGTTTTGGTCAGTGGACAGGTCTCCACAAACCTGTCCACTGACCAAAACATGGTGCATAGCTGTGAGTGCTTTTGTTGAGGGTTAACAGTTTCATGTTAACATTTGTGTTGGTGAGTTGGTGGACAAGTGATGAGTGAGGGTGCACAAAACATGGGGTTGACATTAGGTTACATTCTTTGTGCATTATGTATGAGTGAAGTTTTTTGCATGTTTTTATCTTTTGCATTGTTCTTAGTGATGGAGATGTCTTTGAGCGAGAGCTCGGCTTCTTATCTTGTTCTGGTTTCAGTTAATGTTTCAAAGAATATTGATTGATTAGTTAAGTTTGAATATACTGCGCTTGAGTGGAGTGCTAGTACACAGGTGACTTTTTTTGTTCAGAATGTTTCCTGGTTGTTTGCAGTGGTTGACCGGCCTACAGGGAATTCTGATTTTCTGCCCCCTTTACCATCCCTCCCTGTCATCATACCACCTTCCTTCCATTTCACCTAATCCCCCACATCCTTATGAAGCAAACAATTTGTTATGAAGTTTAGGCCATTATTTTGTTGTTTAACTGCTTTCTAACCCCTATACAGGGACACATGTTCTTTAAAATTCACTGTTTGTACCCGTTTTTCCAAATGTTCTGTGGTGGGAAACCCCCAAAACCCTACTTAGAGGGGTTGAGCTTGTATTCTACATTCACTCACATTGTGTCATATACATATGGCCACTTTCAAAAATGTTTCCTTGGCCACTTTTGCTTCCCAGTCCCCCCTTGGTAGGTTGTTTGCTTTGTGTGTTTTTCGTGGTGAGATTTTCTTTTAGAGCTGTGCAGAGTTTCCTGCTGGCGAAGATGCTATGTGGGACAGATCTGAATGGCACCATGGCCCAATATGATTAGAGTTAACTGGAGCTTTCATGGCTTTTTGTTGGTTTGTTCTTTTTAAAAATTCTGGTAGATCCTCTGTTGTGAGGGTGCCACAGTGTCTAATGGAATGTGTTATGGCTGTGTGTTAAAATTCTTTGTTTCTGAATTGGTTGTGAGTTGTTCTTTTTCCTGTTGTCTATGGGGTATTGTAGTCCAAATGTTTTGTGCTGCTGCCATTTGTGCTTTCCATTAGATCCGTTTCTTTTCCTTGTTGTTTTTTTAGTTCTATGTGTGATTCCTGTTCTATCTGGTAGTGGAGGCGGCATTGAAGGGGCTGTGCATGTATAGCATGCTAGAAATGCGCAATTGTGTTTCTGTCTTTTGGGATTTTGTCTGGTTGCTCTATATTGAGTGTTTGGTCATTATGTTCATTCTAGTGTGACATTTGTTGGGTGGGGGCCATGCCCTTGATTCTGGTGGTTTTATGATGGAATGGTGTAGTGAGTCTATTTGTCTCTCACTGGGTTACAGGCTGTTCTCAATGGTGGTGTTTGAAACATCACGTTTTTAACATGCTTCTAAACATTGAATAGCCCCTTTTACATATTTCCTAAGGGATGAAGTTCCATGGGGCGGGGTAATGCTCGAGCTAAAACATGGCGCTGGTGCGCGGTGCATTCTGGGGGCACTCAGAGCCATAATGGATATTTATCCATGCCTCAGTGGAAAGCTGCGCTTGCTTTGCAAAAAAACATGTTTTCAACGTTATTCGCTGCTGGGCCTGGAATGCAGGCCTTCTCAGCCAAGGACACGCGCTGGGAAAGCTAAGATCTGCAGGTACCAGCTGGTACCTGATAACAAGGTTTGTTGTGGTTTGCTATCCCCGCGCCAAGGTTTCGAGATGAATTATAGAACTGTTTTCAGTGGCGTTTTTAGGAGAGGGAAGCGCTTTGCTCCTTGGGGTTACAATCATCAATGTGCAAGCGCTATTGCCAGAAGGTTTGAGAAATTGCCACCCCTTTTTGAGGAGTGCATATATGCGGAACCACTCAACAGTCAGACGGATAAGCACAAAGACCTCAGTCGGAGGGGGGACGCCTTGTTCCGACATACCTGTGGGATGTTGTGCTCTCGGCCTGGCTGTTACCGGGGTCCTCTAACCGCTTCTGGCGAGATGAGGGATTCAGTTACACCCATAGTGATGTATTCTTGCTAACCTACTATCTTTTCTGTGATTTATCTGTGATTTATTCCTGTGTTATCACTTACTGCTTATGTGTGTTTAATTATGAATAAATAGCCGTATAAGTGCTACTTACTCTCTAAGTGTGCGTGTGGTTGTAAGTCATTGTGTCGTCTACCTGCGTTCAAAGTATTGGCTCTGCAACTGCACTGGTGATAAATGACTGTCCCTGTACTCTTGGCGAGCAATACAGGGGGGCAAAGCTGCACCTCCATGTATGTTTTTCTCACAGTTCTTGGCTTCAACAAGTATGTCATTGCTGCATCTAAGGATCCATTGTGGTTGACAGAGGGAGATTTTCAATTGTAGGCCTTCCTCTCCCTGTCAATACATGAGTGCTTTAAAATTGCTTATTTTCTTCAACTGTAGCCGGGGGAAGGGGGCTTCTCAGGGCTGGGGCTTTGTGTTCCAACCTGTTTAGTCTTAGTAGAAGTCTTTCCACCTTATTTTGAATGTGCTCTAAATTCTTGTTGAATTATTCCTAGGTATAAACTGTTATATAGATGTATTCTACCGTGCTGTAAACCATACACAATAATTTCAACATTTAAAAATCTCAATCTTAACATTCAAAAGCAATATATGATGTGATTAGTTCCAATAGGACAAGATAAGATAAAACAAATATCGGTTGATTAAGAAATACAAAGTACACATGTGAAATTGGCAGAATGATCCATTAAATGTGTCATTAATTTCCTAAAATGGAGTCTTTAAAATACAAAGTGCTGGTGAATGAGTACTTAAAAATGTCACAAAATCCATAAAATAAAAAGTGCAAATGAATAATTGGCCAGTGTTCCATTAAATCATGTTTTAAGTCCCTATAATGGGGTCTATAAAATACAAAGTGCAAGTACATGAGTAATTATATCACTTAAATATCGCAAAGTCCATTAAGTACAAAGTGTAAGTGCGTAAATCATCAAATCTGTACAATATTTCATAAACTCCCAAAATTAAAATTTATAAAAATACAAGTACAAAAGCATGAGTGCCAAAGTTATTTGAGTATGTAATCAATTCCGTATAAATCACTAGCTCAAGATAATATTTTTCTATTTAAAATGTTCCTTTCATATATCCATAAAATTAGTAGACACAATACATAATGATTCACCAATATAAATCATCTCCTCTTTTGCCAGGCTGCCACTAGATATGAGGCAATGGGCCTCATTCTGACCTGGGCGCAAAGGGATACTGGGCACCGGTAAGGACACCGGTGCCGGTAATCCCTTTGCGCCCTATTCTGAGGTCCCCCAACGGGACCCATAAGGTACGTTTGGTCGGACCAAAAATACTTTACAGTTCCCGTTAGAGGACCAGGGCGCAAATTACAGCCTTGGCATGCGCCGGGCCGTTATTTGCGCCCTCCCCATTCCCATTGAGCCCTACAGGGGCTCGAATGGGAATGGGGATTGCCATTTTCAATGGGGACTTACCGGTCCCGCAAAGGTCAGAATAGACCGGTAAGTCCCTCTTGAACCAGGGCGGACTCGGTACCGTTATTGGAGGCAGTCATGGTGCTAATAGCGCCATGACTACCTCCAATCTCGGAATGAGGCCCAATATCTTTTAATTGTGCATATTTTTCTGCCACCTTACAAAGGAGTACTACTTCTTTGACAGTCTTATCCCTCTTACCTTAAATATAGGTTTAAGATATTTCTCTCTTAAAAATCTATACAAGGGGAAAACAATAAAACCTGTGATACTGTCTCATCTGATCGTACAAGAAAATGGCATTTCATAGACTGATTGCAAGCCTGACTTAATGTATTAGCTTGCAGTGGAAGTATCACATGCCTTAATCACAATAAAATGCTACTTTCCTTAATCTCTGGCATGTTGAGGTACTTTTCAAAGCTCTATATACATTTAATCTCCATGAAAACTCTTATTACGTGGTCACAGACACGTTGCCCCATGGCCATGTGAAATGTCCTTTACTTATAGGCCTCCTTCACTAGGCACTCTGCACAATGGCCATAACAGCAGGGGTAATCCAATAATTCAGGTAACCAAATTGTTGATAACATGGTTCTAATATGATTTAGTCAGAGAAGATCTGTTACCAAAATATCCTGTAATACTAAGCAATATGATTTCAAATCCACGCGGTTCCAAATTGTAATTCAATAAACAAGGGGTTTTAACCTTAGTGAATAAGTAATTCCATTAAAACCTAGTTCCATCCTTGCCGGTAGTGAGGAGGAACGTAATGGCAGTACCAGCAGCCTGTTTATTCATTTTACAATGTCCCCAAAGTTCTGTCCCAAAAGCTGGTGCAGATACTGCTTGGGCCCGATAGACGTGTAAAACACTGAAAATAACCCTTATTGATATGCTGTTTGGAAAATTTAAGAACTGCTTCCCCCTCTGGGCTAAGATATTACAGATCTTTTCCACTTGGAATTTTCCAACCACTTGAGTGATCTATTCTTAAGCCCAAGCAATCATAGGATTGTAAAATGTCTATAATTTCCCTATCTACTTTAAATACCGATTGGGCAACCCTTCTTGTCCTTGGTGGATGGCATACCACAGCCTTGATTTTACAGATGTTTAATTTCTGACCTCTGACCTTAGCAGCATTGGAGAAGGTATTTATTTGACTTTGCAATCCTTTGAGGACTTTTGATATCATCATCTGAAAAAAGAAGAGCCACTATCTTAAATCCACCAATTTTTGGTGCATCTGCATCTAAACACTTAATAATGTCTATCCGGCCAATAATGAATACAGAGCATAGCATACGGGCAAATATACCCCATAGTCTTACAGCCACTCTGACATCGAATGTTGCCCTAAGCACATTCCCGTGCCCTCCTCTAACGACTGCATAGCTGTCAATGTCCAAAAGGCTGATCAGATGAATTAACTCTCCCAGGATTGACAGCTCTTCCAATACCTGCCATAGCTTAGAGTGGGGGACCGAATCAAAGGCTGTTTGTAAATCTATGAAGGCCAGGTGAAATGGCTGCCTTTTGAGTAACACAAATGTATGGAGAACTAGAAATAACCTTAATGATTAATCAGGGGTAGAGCCTTTCCAGAAACCTGCTTGCATAGGGGACAGTAGCATTTGAGTTTCACGCCATTCCTCCATCCTTTGTTGGATCAGCTTACTAAACCTCCCTACAGAGCCCAATAGAGATATTGGACAGTCATTTTAAGTATGTTCATTATCCCCTTTTAAAAAATTTGAACCATAATCGGCCCCTGCCAACACCGTCGAACCTTCTGCAGAAACAGAAATTCATCGTAAAAATGAGTTACAAAATTAGAGCATATTTCTGTATGCACTTTAAACATATCAATGTGAATAAAATCAGGCCCTGGAGCATCCCTAGTTTTTGGGCATGCAGGGCAATACAATCCTGAGCGGGTGAAAGGGGGGCACTGTTCCTGTCAGAGTGCTAATCTCACCCTCAATGGTATTTGAATTAGTATCATTACAAACTGTGTCTCTGTATAGATTGCCATAATACCTCAACCATTGCTATTTTGATATATATTATTTACTAGTGCCATGCCCCCTTCTGTCATGCCTTTAGACACACATTTTCAGATTCAATGTTATTCCTAGATTACAAGGCTGTTTTTAAAATGATCCAATACTTCCGATCAGACTCTTTTTTTTTTAATTAGTTCTTTGTAGGCCTGCCTCAATTGTTTAGCATGGTCATAGTCCCTTCCCTCCAATCTACATTCCCCAGCAAACACTTAGTTGGATTAATGTATCTACTGACAACTGCAACCGACTCTTTCTAAATCTGCCTGCCTCTACTCTTTTCCCTTTACAGCTAATCCAGAACAGGACTGCAAAACTTGTCCTTGGCCTCAAGCTCATGGATCGTATCTCTCCTGCCATGAAATCTCTCCATTGACTCTCTGTAGCTGCGAGGATCAGGTTCAAGACCCTCTGCATCGCCAAAAGGCTTTCTGGGGCCAGGGACCACAATACATCCAGCTTTCTCTTTCAAAGCATCTGAATCTCAAGCCATGTTCTCATCCAGCTTCAACTCTCTGAGGGTCAGAAGCTGTTGAAGCACTTTGAAGCACTTCACTTGTGTATAAGCGCTCTACAAATAAACAATTACAATTCTCCAGGCAAAAAGTGTGGGTAGATCTCTGTCCTCGGCTGGGGCCTCCAACTGCAACAGCCTCCCGGCCTCTCTCAAACTTGAACACGACCATCTAAAGTTCCAGAAGCAACTCAAGGCCTTCCTTTTTGCTTCTGCTTTCTCTCTCCTTCTCCCTTCGTGATGTCTGTGTCTTCTGCTCATATTGGTTACCTGGCCGCCCACTGATCTTACAGACCAGAGTCCTGCGCAACCAGTTGCCCTTGCACTGCATCGGGGCCTCCCAACAACTTAAGGGACTGTATCTGCAACCCTACAGTCCCCTGACTCTCTGCACTTATGAGCCACCTCCCGGCAGCACTTACAAGTTACTTTGCACTCTATCCCCAACCCTCCTCATTGTTTGTCCTCCTTCTATCACCCCTCCCTTGTCTTATCATATCATATTATCTCTTTCATCCCTTCATTTGTACAGATGGTTTACTAAAAAATAGTATAACAAAATTAACCATCCTATCATAAAAGCCTATAGGGTCTAGAACCAAAGTGTTTTGGCAATAATGATCTAAGATAGGTAATTCAATGTTATAGACAATTGGAATATCACACTCTTTGTTCAATAGCCGGTGTCATGTTAGGGAGGACTCAATTACATTGTATGGGATCATGATCTCTTTCTAGAAGTTACACCACTTTACCTCTGGTTATATTTTGCCAGGAGGACAATCCCAAAGAATATACTCAATAAGGAAACTTTTTTGTTGGATCTTGTACATTGGATGTGCAGGGCAATCCTCATTCCACCTACAAGGTATTTCTGTAGTTGATTTGTCACAATATCAGTGCAATTATGTTTAATGCCCTGTCTAGGAAGATTAGATATTGCATACAACAACTGATTAAACATTGCTGGTAGAAATATTTCAATACTATGATAGTCACTTGTGGTGCTAGTGTAAGCCTCCTGCACATGATGATTATGATATTTGTCATCACTTTTGAGATTCAAAGATGCATTTCCATTTCTCTAAACTGGGAATTTGTACACATGGTCCATTGTTGCATGGTTTGATGATGATTTCCATTTTGTTTGAATTTAGTTTCAAGTTGTTATTCATCTGCCAAATATTTATCTACCAAACAAAGCTAGTTGGGGAGGGGGTTATTCTAGTTGATATGTATTGTCATTTCGAAGATTGAGTGCCCTCTGTAAAGTTTCAGCAGGTTAGCCTCTGTTTTAAAATGAGTTTCACGAGGGGGTCAGACATATGTTGAAATAAAGTGGTGAGAGACTCCATCCTTGTGTTTATCCATTATACTGTGGTGTTGTGAATACTGATTCTTCTAGTCTCTTCCACGAGGTTCTGTGCCTGAGGGTGTCAAAATGGGATGATATGACAAGTAGAATGGGGACTTAAATTATGTTTATGTCAGCGTTAATTTTTACGTTTCCAATATGTGGACAACATGTTAGTGGTGTCACCTTCATATGAGGCACAAAATGAAGGCACAATGGTTCTTTTACCAGCTCTGGCAAAGAAAGGATTTAAGATCCCTTAAAAAAAAGATTGTTTAAAGAAAATATCATTAGTCAGGTCATGATATTTCAGCAGATATGAGAAGCCTGGCAGATGCCCATATTAAAACAATATTAAAATAGTGCAAGCCAACAACAATTAGTCAAATGAGATTCTTCTTGGTCGAAATGGCTTACTGAAAAAGGTCTTGCTAGCACACCAAAGTGTGTTTTACCAGGTTATTTAAAATAAAAAAAAACGTTGTCTTACATTGCCACAAACATTATGTGTCTGTTCATACAATGTGCACACAGAAACACAGTGACATGCACCACCAATTGTATATTGCTGCATCACATTGGATCCAGTTGGAGCACGTCCACTGCTTTGCTTGCGGTCAGTAGCAATGGCTGCTTTAGCAAACTACATTTTGTATCACTGTGATGTTGTTAAAAATGAACACAGAATGTATCTGCATCACAACTTACAAAATATTAAGTAACAGTATGAAATTCCACAAATGTCACCCTTACACAATATTCAGATATGGATCCTTCCTCACTCTTACTGAACATGGTTGACTTTGAACAAGATCAATTTTGGATGATGCAGTTGTGCTCTACTGTCAATAAGTGGTAAAGGCTATAAGACATGTATGTTCTCTGTTGCAATAGGCTTTACCAGGAGCACCCGAGATGCCTTGTCACCCTTTGAGGGTGGCTCCTGGGTCTAATTAAAGCATCATTAGCACAAGGGCTGCTTATCACAAAGAAGGATATTTCATAACCTTTTGAGTCAGTAAAAATTACATGAGCCTGTTGACCCATTACTAGCAGATGACGTGGTGTTCTTTGAGGAGGAACTGCATTATGAACAAAAAGCGAAGGATAAGATTGTTGCCAATTTATTTTCATGATTTACCTCACCATCATGTGTTGACAGAACTTTACACATTTTTGGAAGTTATTACAAATATGCGACTTGGCGGAGTGTGTTTTTTTTAATGTATATGCAGACACGCCATAGGTGCACTTTCTTGTGCATTTTTTGATAATCCTTAAATTCTATGTTTTGTGACAGTAAACATATAAATGTATACGCATTTACTGCAGCTTTCACACTGACTACAGGAACAAATGTAAAGTGTAACAAATATACTGCCAGCATTGAACTTTTGTTTGGAAAGCTAAAAAGGTGGTTAGCCAAAGCCACACTGGCTACTATTAATATTTCAGTTTCAGCTTTAGGGCTCAGCCATGGTAAGTACAGACACCCCACCAAAGGAGCTCAAATAAGGTTTTATTTAATTACAAAAATACTAGAAAATTAATTAAAAATTGTAATGCACAATTTAAGAATAGACAACAGAACACTTTGCAATTTTGTTTGCAATTAATATTGTATTTTGAACACCAATAGCATAGAGGCGAAATGGAGCATACAAGCAGTGCAATAAATACAAGACCAATGTAATCCATACAGTCAAGTGGTAGAACAATACCTGTGCCCCATCCGATCTGCGACAGGTAAGAGAAGTGAACAGTGGTAAACAACATCATTATGTACCATGAAAACACATATATCAGATAAGCGTACAGCAGGACACTACAGCAAGAACAGCAGGGCAAGAATATTATCCAAAACCAAAAAAAAACAATTACAAAGTCTTCATCCTGTAAGCATATTATCCGTACATATCCAGGAATAGCCAACAGATCTCACTGAATTTATTAATTTCCCCTTTGTACTTGAAAATGTCTTTTTCGTACGTGGGCAACGTTAGTAATTCCTCCACCCATTCATCAACACAGAAAGAGTTGGAAGATTTCCATACACGTAGGATCATTTTTTTCGTAGGCATGTAACCTTGCAACAGCCAGATCTTTTTTTGCAAATGACAGATCAGACATCGGGACAAAAGGAAAGCCATTCTACGAATGGCAGACCCCACTGCCAATCCCAGTCTCTCACACACCCCTCATCAAAGGTCAGAGGCGGTGGCTCACTGTTCCCTTTGCCTGCCTACATTTACAACATCTGTCACTCTCTAAAAGGATTCCTTTAAAGATTTGTTCTGGAGACCAATATGTCGTGAAGAGTAGTTTACTCTGCAAGGCCCTTAGACACCAATCCATGCTTGTCAGGTGAACTTTGCTACAGTCTCTAAGCCAGTAGTCATGGCCGACCACTACGCCCAGTTCCCCGGCACAGACAAGTGCAAGCTCTGTATCCCCCTTGCTAGCAGGCACAAGGACATTGTATAAGGTGGGGGCCGGATGGGCGGCACTGGCACAGAGTTCCAGCAGCAGCATTGCAGCATTCTGCATGGTTATGGCTGGATGCAAACAAGCCATGCAGTCACGACCCCTCTTAGTGGTCTGTATTCCACATAAGTGCAGTCTTGCAAGTTAAACTCTCCGCACAAGTGCACAAAGGGAGTGCATTTCCCTTCCTTAAAAAGATCCTTGATGCTCTGTATCCCTCTCAGATACCAGGATATGCATTTATAGCTGCACTGTGTGTAACTTTTTTTAAAAAGAAACAAAAAGCAGATGCAAAACATTTGTAGAACAGTAGAACAGTTTTAAGTGGTACTAGGTGTGTGGAAGTTTAATATGTTGACAACACATGAATACTTGCCAACATGACATGCTTATCAAGTCCTCGTTTTTTTCTTTGCATTCTGTGACTTGTAATTCCACTTCTCCCATTATAAAACTCACATTACAAGTCCTAGAATGCAAAGAAAAAATCAAGACTGGACTTTGAAAGTGTAACATGAATTTGGAATTAAAAATATAAAATGCTGTGCGTTTAAAAATGTTTCTTTTTAGGGGCTTTTTGATTAAAGTAAAAAAAATGCAAATATGCATTTATAGCAGCACAGTGTTAAACTTTTTTTTAAAACAAAGAAAACACAGATGCAAAACATTTGTAGAACATTTTTAAGTGCCAGCTGACGTGTGGAAGTTTAATATGTTGGCAGTACATACTTTCTAACATAAACCATTCCAAACTGTAGGTGATTATCCATTCCTGTTTTTTTCTCTGCGTTTTGGTACATGTAGCCCGAGTTTTATAATGGGAAAAGTGGAACTACGAGTCCCAGAATGCAAACAATAAAACTGCAACTAGATAAGCACCTACATTTTGCAATAGATCATGTTGGCAAGTATGCATGTACTGCCAACATGTTAAATGTACAGACACCAAGTGCCACTTAAAAATGTTCTACACATCTTTTCCATCTGCTTTTGTTTTCTTTTACAAAAAAGTTAAACACATAGCTCCTATAAATGCACATATGCATTTATTAACTTTTAAAAATATGCTCTTAAAAAGACGGTCAGAATTATTTTGTATTCAATATAAATGTCACACTTTCCAAACATACTCATTACATCCCTTTCACAGCCACCATTCTCCACCTGCTCACACACATCTGTATTCCACCAAAGAATATATATGCAACACTTCTTCTTTTCCAACCTCTACTATAAGACACCAAACACTGCTGCAACAAAAATACACAATTGCATTACCATAAAACCACAATTGCCCTATTATTTAAAAACACTACAACATATTACAAATACAATACACCAAAATCATGGCAGCATAAACATAACCTAGATATGCACCTTTTTCTCACACTCATTTTTGCCCTGTTCCTTCTAATGTGCCAAACAGAACTACTTATACTCCAAATCTTCTGACAGCATAGCTAACACACTTTAGTACACCACCCAGGACACAATTTCATTAACTCTTTTTCCCATCAACTGTTCCTACCTTCATAAATAACCTTGCTTACTAAAAGTACTTCACCTTTAACACATATAAACACTAATTTCCTTTTAAAATTACAGAAAAGAATTAGATTGCCAACGACAGCTACCGAGACAATAATACTCTTCACATCCTACAAAGTAAGTACATAAATATAGGATGTATATCTCTCTATTTTTAACAATGTACTTTCACTATATGTTAGCCGAGAGAATTATTTTCAAATCAACAACATTAATTTCACTCTTACTCATTATAATGCAACATTCACACTCTTTCTATTCCCATCTATACACCACCATTATAAGATCCAGTTTTCCTCAAAACATCATGTCCCTACTTATTCAATCACACCACAACTCTCTTACTCACTAACAAAAGCCCATTACACCTCTACAGACTCTTACTCTTACAGCCTTCCCAACCACACCTGTTATCCCACTTCACAATGAAACAGCACTCTATTAATCTCTACAACCACACCTACACACCCATGCACAATACATGCATATATATTTCACAAATTTCAAACCCAAACTTTCTTTTTTCCCAACTGACAGAACACAATGTTTACTAAAAAGCAACTCCATAGAAAAGTAAAAAACAATAGAGCAGATAAGAATAATAGCAAGCCCCATAGGCCTCAGCCTTTTAAACAATGAATAGAAAACATTAAAACAAAAGATCTAGTAAACTCACTCAACAAAACTAAACTAGCCACCACTAGAAAAGGTAAGACCCCTCTTGCAAAAACTAAAAGTAAAAAAAGATGTACAAACAAAAGCAGACCTACTCACAAACCTAAAATTATATTTACCATTGTTAACGTAGCCACTTTAAAGCAATCCCAAACATGTATTTTACAAAAAACATTTCCTCTTTAGAGGTCTTCACAATCTTATAAAAACAGCTGAAAAGTCACGATTTACCCTGAAAAACTACTGCAGGTGATTAATCCCCAAAGTTCTAATTGACAGCGCATTTCTACCAAAGAGAAACGTGTTTATATTGATTTTAAACAGAAGGAAACCAGTAACTAAATCAAACAAAGAAATTACAAAAAGTACTTCTAAACTGGCGCAATGTCAATATAGATACATTTTCAAACATCTGTGAAGGTGAATGGATTCACACAAGCAGCAGAGAACCATATTTAAATTAAGAGGCTTATAAACAAGAACAAAAAATAACTATTGCCATTGACAGTAATGGCCGAGGGTATGAAATGGTAGGAGACACCATAATGGCAAAATAAACACTTATAGAAAAATATTTGCCCAACACATTTTTAACCAAATTTTGCTTTTGCCCAAACAAACCCTCCATTGCACAAATGGAGATGCAGCTAGCTCAATGTGTAACGTATGCCAAAAATCCTTTAAATCTTTATGACAATTCTTCAATCACTATGTGAAGCTAAACGACTGCCTTAATGCCAATAAGATTGGATACTCCTTATAGGGACACCTTCTCCCTCCTTTCCACTCTCTCTTTGGCTACCCACCCATGTCCCACTTCCTGCTCCTTCCTGTGAGGCTTAGAACCTTGGTGTCATCTTCTACTCCACCCTATCCTTCTCTCCACATATCTCTAAGAAGTCATACTATCAGCTGCACCTCTTCAGAGGTATTCTGCCTTTTCTCACTTTCCCCCAGAAGTTCACTGTCTCCAGAGCCCTGGTCCTCTCTAGGCTGGACTATTGCAACAGCCTCTTTCAAATCTCCCTGTGTCTACTCTTCTACCTATCCATAACAGAACTGTGAGAATTGTCTTTGGAATCAAACCCAGGGATCATACCTCCCCAGCTCTGAAATCTCTTCACTGGCTCCCTGTGGCTGCAAGGATCAAGTTCAAGACCCTTTGCATTGTCCACAAGCCTTTCTGGGGCCTGGGACAGCACTGCCTCCACCTTTCGCTTCCTAAACATCTTCCTTCTCGAGCTCTCTGCTCATCCACCTCCAACTCTCTGTGGGTAAGATGCTTCTCCATGCAGAGAGTGGGGGGCATATCTCTCTCCTAGCCTGGGGCCTCCCTCTGTAACAGCCACCCTGCCTCTCTCTAACTTGAGCAGAACCACCTCTGGTTCCAGAAGCAACTCAAGGCCTTTCTTTTCACTTCTGCTTTCTCTCTTCCTCTTCCCTGCTGATGTCTCTGACTGCTCACTGGTCCACTGGCCACCCACTGAATTCGGGCCCAGGCTCCTGCATGTACAGTTGCCATTGCACTGCCAGGGGCATCCCCCAGCACTGTAGGGTCTGTATCTGCAACCCACAGTCCCCTCTCTGCACTTATGAGCCTCCCCCCAGCAGCACTTATTGAGTTACTTGCCATTCTCCCTCCCACCCCAGCACTTCTCCCCTCCCTCTTCCTGGCCCTTGCACAATCTGAATGACTCAAGGCCTAGTAAGATTGCTGTTTTGTCCTCCTTCTGCTTCCCCTTCCTTGTCTTGTTCGCCCCTATAAACACTTGTATACAGGCGCGTTATAAATGCCTTAATATATCATATCATATCACATCATAAAAGTAAAATAAACATTTTACAAACCATGGCCTCTTCTCCAGAACACACTGGACTTCAAGGACATTATTTATCCTGCATTTTAGGAACTGCTTGCAAAAATACCTTCCACAACATCAAAATGTTAGCAACATATCATTCTGCTATATGGAATCTTGTGCATAGACTATACTATGCAAAAAGTCTGGCGCTAGAGCTGCAACATTTAAATACCATTCTCCTACATGGAACAACCAAAGAACTCCTTCGTGAAATAGAGCACATCCAAAGTAAATACTTGGGAAGTGAAGTTAACTTAGAAAATTTAGTAACTTCAGAAAACATTTGCAAAAACCTCACAAACACCAGCATCCTAACAAATACATACAAAAAAGAAATAGCTAAGTTTCAAAACACACCTTCAGAAATATCAGACCAAGTAAATGTCTGTTGTCACAGAACCTTTCATAAAAAGAACACAAAAATAGCATATATGGCCTACAAAATAGAGGACAATGAGGAATCCCAATGGTTCCAATTAACTTTGCATCTAACAGCAAAAAAATAAACACAAAATAACTTACCCCTCAATAGTTTGCACATACTGCAAAACAGCAAAACGAAGCTTGACTATAACCAAATGCCATCACATCCGATCACTAATAACTTAGAAATACTCCCACTTCCAAAGGCTCTCCAACAACATAACTTGTATAAGAGCATTATAATCCAAACAGTACACCCCTTCAACTGAAAACAGCCAAATTGACTCCATCTGAGTTACTAAAAGGCATCTGTGGCAAAGTAGTTCATTTTCTTTATTGTAAAATATAGTTTAATACAAAACTTTTTTTTTACATCCTTGGTCCTCACATATTAAGTAAAGAAATGTTGGTACAATTTACATCAGAATCATCAGTCGTTCATGTGATCAAAACGCAAAGTGCCAGCACGTTGTCAAGGTAATCTATTACAGCACAGGATAGTAAACAGTTGCGACCGGACAATATGTATGACCACCACTCAGATATATTGTCATTCAATGGTGCAAACGTCTCCAGAAATGTAGACCTTTTCATTGTTGTCTCAGGACAATCTATAAATAGATGTTTTAAGGATTCAGTTGTTTGATCACAAAACCGACAGCTGTTAATAGCGATACCAGTAGTATGTCTACGAAATAGTAATTCCTTTGTTAGAAGTAAATTTAGACGTAATCGTAGGAACTGATTACGATGGTATTTCGATGGAAATTTAGGTAGATATTTTGCAGGTTCATTTAAAGATTGAGCTTCACCGGCCAAAAATAAACTAGTTTTGAGATTTGCCCTTTGATCAATAGTTTTGATCCAATCGTAGAGTGCTAGTATTTTTTTTTTACTTTACCTGGATTCTCTAGCAACATTTGTATGCTGCTTCCAGCGTTAATCAACAGTTCAGTCAATTTCTCAGACCATAGCCTTAGCAGGCCAGTGTCTGCTGCACCTTCTAATATTTGGTAGGCGATCAGTGAATTGCCTGCAAATATTCTTCTTAATAGCGAAAAGTAGTTTATTTGCCATTAGATCTTAAAGTAAATGTAGGGACTCTAGGAGTACTACGGCCAATAGATCAATCTTTGATAGCACTAGCTAATGGTGTACCAACAAAAAACATAAATAATTTGGCAACAACTAGTTGACTTAAACAAAGTTAGACACACCTTACAATATCTGAAAGAAAACAATGAATAATACAAAGAAATAAACATAGAGGGAAACCTAAGAGAAGCCACCCAAACAAATTCAAGATTCACTAGCAACTGAACAATTTTAACATAGATATCCTATCACTGCAGCCAACATTTTAGACCAGTATAAAATGTACCCACTGAACTCCAAAGACACCATTGCAAATGCATTAGAAACATATCAAATGTGTCAAGCCAAAGGATCCCCAATAAGCATATGGGAAAAAACTGTAGAAACACGTTTATTTTCTCTACTCTTTCCTACACAAAAAGCAGGAAGATATGAAGAAAGATCCCTATAAATTAATTCAGAATATCTCTCTTTTCGAATGTATTCTGAAGAACACAGATTCACACAAAATGTAGAATACATTTTCCATCTCCTGTTCGAAAGTGAAATAACACCTCTTTGTTATGGAGTTGCACACACATTAAAACAGGCTATAATTTTTTAAACATATTTGCTACCCAGCTGCTTCAAAGGATAAAAGACAAAGAAGAAGTTTCAGACAAGTATCACAAATATCTTAGCAAAAATGTGTGACACAAAAGAATCCTGGCTCTGACATCACACTGATGTACGTTGTATGCTAAGGAACCTAGGCCCTCCCACATGGTTTGTTACTTTACGTTGTGCAGAGTACGCAAGGGATGACTTGCACGACTTCGTACGCACTGTAAACCAAAATAAAGAGAGTTAGTTATATAAAACTAGACAAATCTTTTCTCTTTACCCTGTCAATGTATCAAGGTATGTTCACCATCGCTTGCATTGTGTATAGGTGCTTTACAAATAAACAATACCATAGCATTCCAAGAAAACTACCCTTCCACACAGATAAGTGCAACAATTCTTTTGGAGAAATGAATATCAATCGAGAGTACCACACATGCACATGCTTTTGTGGATAAAAGATGATCCGAAATTTGGCCATGACACTGATGCCACTGTTTTTACAGTTTATTGAAAAATACATTACCTGCAACATCCCTTCAAAAACCACACATAGTGACCTATGTATACAAATCTTATGCTTTCAAAAACATAAGTGTGGTAAATACTGCCGACGTAGATATAGAATCACAAGTAAATACTATACCAAATGTCGCTTTGGCTTCCCTAAATTTTGCAAAAAAGGCCAAGTAAATAGCTTCATGTCTTCTGTTAGACACAGTGTAAAAGGCAAATCCCCTAAAAATACATACAAAATTAAAAGGGACAAAGCATCCAAGTAAACCAATGATTACTATGCAACCATTGCACTCGTGTAGAATGCAAATATAGACATACAATACATTGCAGACAATTCCACTATAGTTGCAAATATCTCACAGCCTATCTCACCAAAGCTGAGAATACCGAGCCAAAAGACCTCTGGGATGACATATAATCTAAAAAAACATGGTCACACAAATTGTACAGCTCAGTATAAAAATGCTCTCCAATAGAGAATGCAGAAGCTACGAAGCTGCTGACCATTTAACAGTTATAGCTTTATATAGCAAATCTGAACACATTGTCTGGTTAAACCTCGGCCTAACTTCATCCCGAAAAAGAGTATTAAAATCCTGTCAAGAGATAGAAACAATAGCCACAAATGATTGTTAACAGCCAGGCCATTAAAAAAAAATTGATACAGACTACCCAAACAGAAGTACTGCTTTGGAAAACATGTGCCTGTACAACATAGCCCAAAACTACTTCTACAAAAACAATGTCACACAAGATGAGTGAACTGGCAAATATTCAGTCTCATCCTGTGAAGGAAGCCTAGTGAAAGTTACCAAACCCACCCTCATTGATGATATAAAGTTATCATTTAAATCACTGCAACATAGAAACCATTATTACATGGCCCTACTGCAACTTTTTAAACCTTGAAGAAAAGAAGAAGTATTATTAGATGACCATGACTGCATTCATGACTGCATTCAAAGCAAATGAAAGAGACATAACAAATGTCAATTTCAAACAATACAAAGAAATGTTGGACAATGAATGCCAGCAAGCGGAAGAAATGGAAGCTCTAATAGAGCTCTACTAGCGAAAGACACTCCTAAAGGCAGTCAACCTTCCCTTACAGATAGCCAAGAACCACTTGGAGAACCACTCATTTTAAATGAAGAAGAAATGGCAATGACTGAGGAACAAAAGACCATGTAGCAATCTAAACAATTTGATGAAGACTTGTCAGTGCTAAATTCACAGCTAAATGATTAACAACTCACCATTTATCTAGAAGTCACTGAACAATTTCAACATGATCTTAAACATGAAACTAAAACGTGGAGCTGAAAACATTATTAACCTCTCCTCCTATATGCAAGTGGTGAAGCTGGTTCTGGTACATGTTTTTAATCAAAATATTAAGCAGATATCTGCAAGACATTACAAACACCAACAACAACCTTTCATCTGTTGTAACAGCCCCCACAGGTTTTTCTGCCTGCAACAAAGGAGGTGTAACTTTACACTGACTACTTCTTCTCTCAGTAGAACATCAAAACAAATGAAAATACTACAAATTGTCAGCAGAAGCTGATACTGAAGTTAGCAGAGTTCTGAAACAAATGAAAGCCCTCCTAATAGATGAAGTAAGCATGGTTTCCAAACTTGTGTTGGTTTAGTTAATCTCAGAATGAAAGAAGACCTAAAAACCGACTAGAAAGAACTGTTTGGAGGAAACCACATTGCTGTTTTCAGAGACCTCCTACAGTTAACGCCCGTAAAAGGTCAACCTATTTTCAAAACATTAGGATACAAACAATGCCATAACACACTTGGCAGCATTGAAAATGTAAATCTCTGGCAACATTTCTGCTCCCAAGAACTAACTCAACAACTTGTATGCTTACTAAAGATGAAAAATCCATCTTAAATGCTACACTAATCCATGAGGTATGTGGGCAAAACTCATTCTGCTCCGGATGTCATGGAACAATTCATTCAACAAAATATAAAATGCATGTTCTTAATGCCAACCCTGCAAGCTTTAGTCAATTTAACGATGCAATGTTGAAAAAAGAATTGCAACCCATTCTGCATATCAGGTCCACAGATAAACTAGAAGTACACAACATGACACTCCCTATGTGTCAAAAAGCAAAAGCATGGTTTAGTCAATGGAGCAATTGGTACAGTTGTTGGCTTCCAAACATATCCACATGACAACAATATTCAGTTTGTCAATATTGATTTTGACAAACTTGCAGAAGATACAAATGAGGGGTCACAAAATAGCATGTTTCGTTCTTTTCAAAGACATGAATGTATGCAGAGAATAGTGCTCTCTAGGTCTTGCATATGCTGTTACTATTCACAAATCGCAAGGTCTAACCATAGATCACGCATTGATTTACATTGGCAGCACAGTCTTTAAAGGTATCAGTTACATAGCACTTTCACATCTGCGTACACTCAATGGGCTATTCCTAGTTAACTTTGATGCAAGCAAAGTCAACACTGACATTCCTTGCACCCTAGAATACAACAGGATATGTGCCCTGTACATGCCCATCTAGCTATGTACCATAAAACCCTTTAAAAGGAAAACTAATTTAAACAGAACCTATAACAGATCTCCCTACAATACTGCTATAAAAGAAAGAGCAACTGCTGCTCTATCAAATAATACAACCACAAAACTGTCTACTCCAAAATCAACTGCACGTCCATCAGAAGACAACAAGACAAATGTCTCTTCTCCAAAAGAAAAAGACCTGGAGGCCCATCAATGGATATAAAGACACAACTCTCTGGTCCTTTTAAATTCAGCAATACAACTGGAGTAAATTGCTATGCAAATGTAGCAATCTCTTCCAATTGCTACCAATTGTTCACAACATTTACTTAAACGGCTCAGACCAGTTGAGTTTTCAAATGCTCGTCCTTTATAAAAGATGCCACAAATAATCCTGATAGCACTTACAGTGTCTCAGGTATAAAGCAAGAATTGGACTACATACAGGAATGGTAAAATTTACCATAAACACACAGGAATAACTACAAGAATTCCTACTGTTCTTGCTACACGTACTGCAAACCAAATAAATCCCTATAAATGAAATCTTCCATGCTTAATACACATGAAAGTATACATGCCCTCTCTGCAACCATAGAAAAATAAAGGTATGGGTTCCCCTCTGCAAGAACGAACACAGCTTAATGACCTGTCCTGTGGGAAGGGACCCACTCGAGAGTCCGCAGCCACATTTTAGCTCACTGTAACTTTCCCAAAGGAGGAATGTCCATTTGCATATCAGTCTTTGGGCCGCCCACTTCAGCAGTCCAGCACTGAATTGCTAGGCAATCCTCCTTTGAACAAAAGTACCAACAGCAACCCCAGACACGTGTTTTGCCCTAGTCGGGCCTCAATAGTGAGGGGGTGCTGTGCCTCTCTGTGCACAGTGAGCAAGGGGTCTAAGTCTGGATAACCCTAGGTAACCTAGGGTGACCAACCCCATGTTCCTTAGACATAGAAAAATAGAGGTACAGGTGCCCGTCTGAGAGAACGAGCACACGGCTTAATGGCCTTTTCTGTGGTACGGTAACCACTCGAGAGTCCGAAGCCACATTTGAGCTCACTGTACCTTTCCCAAAGGAGAAATATCCATTTGCATATCAGTCTTTGTCCCCCTCACTTGAGCAGTCCAGCACCAAAATGCTAGGCAATCCTCCATTGAACAAGAGTACCAACAGCAACCAAAGACACGTGTTTCAGCCTAGTCTAGCCTCATCAGTGAGGTTGAGCTGTACCTCTCTGTGCACAGTGAGCAAGGGGTCCATGTCTGGATAACTCTAGGTAATTTAGGGGGACCAACCCCAGGTTCCTTAAACATAGAAAAATAGAGGTATGGGCATCGCTCTGTGAGAACAAACATGGCATAATGACCTGTTTTATGGGAAGGTACCCACTCAAGAGTCCACAGCCATATTTTAGCTCACTGTACCTTTCCCAAAGGAGGAATACATTTGCATATCAGTCTTTGTCCCGCCCACTTGAGCAGTCCAGCACCAAAATGCTAGGCAATTCTCCTTTGAACAAGAGTACCAATAGCAACCACAGACACGTGTTTTGGCCTAGTCGGGCCTCATCAGTGAGGAGGAGCTGTGCCTCTCAGAGCACAGTGAGCAAGGGGTCCACGTCTGGATGACCCTAGGAAACTAGGTGATTGTTAGCATAGCCTGTGAAGGAATGGGAAATCTCATAAAAAGTGAGGTTTTTGGGACTAGAGGCAGAGTCGACCACTGGAGAGGAACATCGGAAGAAGAAGACGTGTTGAAACACCAGCAGCACCCTCCTGGACCACAAAGTGCCTGGTTAAGACCTGCAGCTGTGCTGGCCCGTTTTCATATTAACTGGGTAGACCCACATGGGACAACTTCCTCCCTTGGGCTGGTAGCCCGACTAGCCTCAGGACAACCTTCCATTTGGCACAATCCCTTACATACAGTGCCTAATCAGAGCTGCAGAAGCTCAATGCCAGTGGTGCTGTGACCTTTGACGAGTGCATCATCTTGGGAAGTCAAAATCTGGGCAGATCATTGTGGGCATCCTGAGGAACCTACAGATAAAGGAAATCTTGATCTAGAGTCTCCTCATCAGAGTCCAGGAACAAGGGAGCAAGCTTCTTCCAACCAGAGATGTCCGTGTTTCATTGATTCCGAAGAAAAGGAGCCAAAACAAGTGCTGCTGAAACAAAGGAAATCAGTAGCTGAGAAGTCCCTCTCCCGAGTAGTGCCATAGGAGCCCACCAAAAATCCTTTCTTTTGTCACTTCAACCAAGATCCAGGAACAAGGGTCTGCCAAGCTGCAGCAAGAATGAATCACGCTGGAAAAATATTCTTCATATCACAGGTACTGTTGTGCTTGCGGTGTTCACTTTTCAGCCATAGGTTGTGCTTCCTATCCTGCAAAGTATGTTTGTTCCATGTTAGAGTTGAGACCAATACACCTGCACTGGTCTAACAGCATGTGCCCTCTACATGTGTCTTAGTGATTTCTTACTAACTTTGTCAAGTCTTTATCTAAGAAGAAGTGCATCAGAATCAATAACTTTGTCCATTGACTTTGGCTGTCCTAGCTCCCAAAAGGCACTCCACTGAACCTACTGACTTTGGCACTACTTGTTCCCTCATAGGTTACAATTGTGATTACAATTATTGCTGGGATAAAAGTGTACCTTCCTCACTTTAGGAGATTGTAATTGTTTTACAAACTTTTGAAAGTATGTTCTCAGTCTTATTCTAACCTTTCCTTCCTTTACAACTCAATGACTGAATTGGTAACTGAAAATAAATGCAATACTGACTTTAACTGAAGTCACATCTGTGTGTTGGAAAAATGTCTTAGCATAAATATTTACCAACTGTTATTGTCCTTTAAAAACTGAATCCAAACTTTTATTGAATGTTACTAGTAGACAGCACTTTTTAAAGAATGTGTATTTAAACCTTGTGTATATTCCAAATGCATATTTATATATAACTGTAAGTGTGTACGTTTACTTGGCTACTTGTACTTAATGATGTCATTTGTACAGCTCACATTACCCCTCTTAAGGTAAGCCTGGCTGCTCAGTCATGCTACCAACTTGTGTAGTACAGGCCTATATTAAAAGGTGGGTTACCTAACACCAAGCAGATAAGTAGTGTGTAGTCCTCACCAGTTGGACTGCACCAATTCTTACCTAACAGCCCGACTATGCCGAAACATGTGCCTAGGGTTGCTTTTGGAATTCTTCTTCAGAAGAGATTTGCCTAGCATTTTGGTGTTGGACTGCCGTTGGGTAGGACAAATACTGATATGCATATGGACATTTCTCCTCTGTGAAAAGCGCAGTGAGACAAAGCGTGGTTGAGACTCCCCCGGGGGCTATCCACCCAAGAACAGGTCAATGGGCTGTGTTTGTGCCAGTGGAGGGACTCCCATACCTTTTTTTGCATACTCTCTGAAACCGTGTTTCACAAGAGCACATCTATAATGAACAATTTGTGTATGTATCCATACCAAATACCAAATACTGAATTCATTCCATTTCACCAGCTTCTACAGAATGCAAATCATAGCATATTATGCCCTTTTTGCAATTCAGGACATCATTCCAACATACAATTAAACAAATATGTGATATTAATGCTTCTTAGATACAATGCAGATGGTACCAAAAACAACTGTAAGCTTGCAGGCTTCAAACACGATCAAGTATCTCTTGGCAAGAAAACCTGCACAACAGTGGGCATATAATCTACCACACTGGAGCAAAAACCACTTCAGGTCACTATACTGCATATGTCAAAAAAGAAGTAGCTGGTTTGAATTTAACAAAACCTCTGTTACTCAAAAACATAGGTTACCAGCAAATCTAACAAATGACTAGTTAATATTCCTTCAACCAAAATGCACTCACTGAACTGTAACACAATAAAAAGTTAGAATACGCCAACGTGTATCTAACTACATCCATAATACTACAATAGTACTTTGGCGCCAAGTGTTTGTGAAAACGTCTTGTCAACTCTAATGTAGTTAGAATAAGCCAACAGGTAACTAACTACTTTAAACATTCCCTTAATTATAGCATACTTCAAAAAAACATACTATCACACTTAAAAAATAGTCCATAGGCTCCCCTCTGTGAGAACAAACACGGCTAAATGACCTGTTCTTTAGGAAGGTACACACTCGAGAGTCCATAGCCGCACTTTAGCTCACTGTACCTTTTACAGAAGGGAAATATTGATTTGCATATCAGTCTTTGTCCCACCCACATGGGCAGTCCAGCACTGAAATGCTATGGCAATTGACTTCTGAACAAGAGTACCAACAGCAACCTGTCATGACACCCACACGACCCACACGTACAATCCAGACCACCCCACCTGAGACCTGCTCCAGACGTTCCACGCGGATTCGCATCCCTAGAATCCATCACGCGCGGAGTTGCGCGCTGGGTAAACATCAATCAGGCTCCTGGTGATTGTGGCCCCGATGGCGATGGGGTGCATCACGGAACGCTGGCACCACTTCCTGGTCACGTGCCATCCGATACCGGTCACGTGATACTAGGAGATTTCGCCCAACGAATCCCGTTGCCGCTTCCTGCTCCTCTGCATCACGTGACATGCCATGCCGCCCATGTGACCTGATGGGGATGCAGTCACATGATCTGGTCTCCGGCATAAAGGAACACTGATCACAGACTACTCCGCTTCTCAGTTGTTTAACAATGTTCGAGTGGTGTTTCGTTTTGCTTGGATCCCGTTCTTCTGGCTCTTAGACCTTGAGTTTTGGAATTGGACTGATTTCGTTTTTTCCCTTGGATTTGTTGCTTGGAGCTCTGCTTTCTTGGATTTTTGACCTTGTGCTTCGTGTTACTGGACTGCCTTCGCTTGTATCTCGGAATTGGTGTTTTGGAACTTTTGCTTCTCAGGATGTTTGAACTTTGGCTCACGGACTTAGGACTGCCTCTGGATACCGTTCTGCTTTTGTAGACTCTGTCCTTTGAACGCTGAGCACTGCTTCAGGTGCTTTCATCAAGGGGAACCAGGTTACCCGTCCTCCTCTGGGTGTTCTATTATTCTCCACCACCTGGGGTCTACCCGCTCCCTCCTCTCACTACAACATTGGTAGGTGCTGTTCTTACTTCCTTCCTACTATTGCCCTTGTCATTATTGACCTTGTATTCACGATTTCCTAACCTGCTTCCCTTGCAGCTACCTAGTACCCGCTCTCCTGCCTCTTGTGCACCTGTGGTCTCATTAACTGGTTAGGGAGCATTCTTTGATTTCTCCCTGACCGGTGCTTGGGGACGGAGGTGTCCATAGACATCGCAGCAATCTCGGCATGACACAACCCCATACATGTGTTTCAGCCTTGTTGTTCAGCCTTGTTGGGCCTTATCAGTGAGGTGGAGCTGTGCCTCTCTGAGCACAGTGAGCCAGGGTCCACGTCTGACCCTAGGAAACTCAGGGTGACTAAACCTAAGTCCCTTAAACAATCAAAAAATGGTCCATAGACGCCCCTCTGCAAGAACAAACACGGCTAAATGACCTGTTCTTTGGGAAGGTACCTACTCGAGAGTACGCAGCCACACTTTAGCTCACTGTACCTTTCACAGAAGTGAAATATCCATTTGCATATCAGTCTTTGTCCCGCCCACATGGGCAGTCCAGAACCAAAGTCCTATGGCAATTCTCTTGGGAACAAGAGTACCAACAGCAACCCCATACACATGTTTCAGCCTTGTTGGGACTCATTAGTGAGGTGGAGCTGTGCCTCTCTGCACAGCTCCACCTCACTATGAGAAAGGGGTCCACGTCTGGATGACCCTAGGAAACTCAGGGTGACTAAACCTAGGTCCCTTAAACAATCCAGAAATAGTCCATAGGCACCCCTCTGCGAGAACGAACACGGCTAAATGACCTGTTCTTTGGGAAGGTACCCACTCGAGAGTCTGAAGCCAAACTTTAGCTCACTGTACCTTTCACAGGCCTTTGGCTCTGCCCACAAGAATCTGCCAAATGTCCACCACCACAATAGAATCAAACCATATAACAAGTACATACAATACACCTTCAAATAACAAGTCTCACCCAGAACCCCCTGCAATCCAAATGATGTCCGTGGACAGCAAAATTGACCACAGTCTCGGCGGCACCTGCCTGTCTTTTTTCACCTATAAAAACAGCTCCATGTCAAATTCATTCCACTCCCCCACCCGACTCGTCGGCACCTGCACAACCATTTTTTCACCTATAAAAGCAGCTCCAAGACAACTTCATTCCACTTCCCCACCCTTTCCAGGCCCCTCTTTCGGCCACCATATAACCCCAAATGTGGTTTCCAGATTTTTTTCTCACTGCGCTGTCTGCGGTTAGTTGCGATGTCCGCAGACTCAGCGGCACCTGCAAGCCCTTTTTTCACCTATAAAAAACAGCTCCATGTCAACTTTATTCTACTGCCCCACTCTTTCCGGCCCCTCTTTCAGCCACCAAATAAACCCAAATGTGTTTTACAGACTTTTTGCCCACTGCGCTATCCGTGGACACCGTTGGCTGTCCGCAGATCCAACATGACGATCCTTTAAAAAATATAGCGCACCTCACATTTTTAAATATCGAATCAGCGGACGCATTTGATGTCTGCGAACGTCATGCAGCTCTCTGATTGCTCCAGGGGCGAATCAAGAAATGAGTCCGCACACTAGACCCAGATATCACTAATTTCTTTTGACCTACTTTTCAGACATTTTAATAAGAACAACGGGACGGATTTACAACAATATTGCAATAGTGCGCTTTCAGGACCAAGCCGACGCTCTGGCCGCAAATTTGTTAAAAATCTTTCCAATGGTTTGGACTGTAGACGCGAGTACATTTTTTTCCCATCGCGTCTATGAGGATTTCCACACATTTTGGGAGCCCCCCTATAACTTTGCCCTCCCTGGACAAAACCACACCAACCTTCGCATAATCCTTCTGAGGGGCCCATATACTTTTTCTGCTTAGTTTGGTGACGATTCATCAAACAGCGCCAATGTTATAAGCCACCCAAAAATTTCTCTATCTATGAGGCCCTGTAAAATATATATTATGTTTAGTGAAACATGGTTAACAGTGTTTCTCAACACGGAAGTCGTTTATTGTTGTGCAAGGAAGTGCTGCTGATAGTTGTTTGTCCCTATGGGGCACGTTTTCCACTCTTCTAAGTACCGCAGTCAGTCGGGCTCATTAAGTCCGCTGACCCTTCCCAGTGCTTCAGCAACATGACAGAAGGCGATATGAAAAGCATGTGCCATGAAAGAAGCTGCATCCATCTGGAGCAAATAGATTCCACAATGACTAAAAACGACTCGTTCTTGAACACACAGGTAAATAATTGCCACGCTGGCCTGGAACACACATCCTTCCTTAAGCGTGCAGCGAGGCTTGAAGCTAGTCTTGCATTGCTTTCTTGTGTCTGCACTGCAGTGAGAGTGACACAATGTCACTGTTGGTTTTGAAGTCCCGCTTGACAGGCAGCAGGGCATTAGCTTGCAGCACACATCAATTTATTGACTTAATAACATACATGCACATATACATGTACATCTGATTCGTATGTCCATCTTTTCTGGGTCAAAACTGTCTGTCCATAAAGTCGTTCCCTCTGCATCCTCACTGGAGAAGGCACCCTGATAGTGAAAGCGATCACAAAGGAAACATTATCCCCCCCAACATTCAACCTGTTTCATATCTAGCCTGTGGTGCGGAGTAGGCACAATTTTACTGTTTTCAGTACAAATCCTAGCCAGGAAATAGCATCATGACTTTTCCATATAATCTGACGCCTTTTTTTATCAAATGGCGGGAGGCGGCACACGCAGCATTTCCCCCACTGATAAATGATTGTTCAAGACTTAAAAGATAAGGAACACAATGGGCCACATTCCGAGTTTGGCCCAAAGGGATACCGGGCACCGGTAAGGACACCGGTGCCGATAATCCCTTTGCGCCCTATTCCCAGTACACTTAGCGGGTCCCTTCCTTAACGCCTGGTTTTACCAGGCGGTAAGGACGGGACCCGTTAAGGGACTTTAGAGCAAATAACGGTACCACAAATTGCGGTACTGTTATTTGCTCCCTCCCCATTCCCATTGAGCCTTATCGGGGCTCAAATGGCTCAAATGGGAATGGGGATTGCCTTTTTCAATGGGGACTTACCAGTCCCGCAAAGGTCGGACTAGACCGGTAAGTCCCCATTGAAGCAGGTCGGAGTCGGAACTGGTTTTGGAGGCAGCCATGGCGCAAATAACGCCATAGCTACCTCCAAACTCGGAATGAGGCCCAATGATAAGGAACACAATGTTCTCCCTTGTTGCCCTCCCTTGCCTTGTCGCGCTCTAAAACACTTGTGTACGAGCGCAATAGAAATAAAATATCATATCATATAATTAATATTTAGCCATCAACGTGAAAGATCCACTGTTGCCAAAATCTAAATATCTTGTTCTATAGAATGAAAGTTACTCAGGTGGCAATCAGTCACGCTTTATGTGATATACCAGAGGAGAATACATATTTGTGTACGTTGTATAGCAGTCTAATACCACCAACACGTGTAAACCAGGCCACAATGCCACACACATCTCTTCTTGCGCATGGCCATTAGCTGGCATATGATGGCAACACCTTGGACCTTTGAGGCAATACCTTATGTATATCTTTACCTGACATGGTATCGCCATGGTGACTTTACCTGGCGCATTTAGGTTTAGCTGGCCTAAGATACAAGGCGTTTAGTTGTGGAGGCTGCACTTGGTATTTTATGGAGTCAGCTGGACATTTGAAGCTCTACCCTTCATATGATTACTGAACTCGCGTATAAGGCTTTACCTGGTATAAGATGGCAGCACTAAGGTTCTTGAAGCTGCAATTGGAGTATTCCTGCAGAACATGCTCATGTGAGGCTGTACCTAGCATATGCAAATGGGTGTGGTTACTATTTATTGCAACCACCAGGGTGCATCCCCTATGTATGGCACACTGATGCTCTCCATTTATGATTTAGCTTTATAACACTGATACACACTGAGATAAAATGACTTCTGCTCTACAGGAGTATAGGTGTGAGTGCTGAATAAACCACCCACTCAGCCCTCACACAAAGGTACAATAGGCACAGCCAAGAGCTACACCTCCTTTGCCTTTTGTGGTAAGGTGGGCCGAGGGAAGGCTATACTCTTAGAGGGGTATGAATGTGATTCAGTAGCAACCCAAAGAGCAAAGGCAGCTCATAATAAAGGGAATGTCGAATCAAGGTTCTATACAAATATACCTACTTCAATTAAACACACCATCTGCAAGAGAACTAGATAGAAAAACATTACCTGTGGAAAAAGAAAACGAGAATATGCAGAAACGAGACAACACAGGAGTGAAAAGGCAATTTCAATGACCACAAATGCTCTTGAAAATGGATCTTTCTTGGGATGAATGTGCAAATGTGACCTACCAAGTCTCTAGGGCCCAAAACAGACCAAGAGTACTTATGAGTCAATAGTAGCTTCTTGACGATTTGAGTACGGTGAATCCGGCTGTTTGCTGATGTGCCATTTCAGACAGAGCAAAGGCGGTAGTTGCAGTGTCCTAGGTGATGAGTGGTGGAAAGTAGGTGACAAACAGAGCCAATTGCAGTTCTAAGGAGATGCTTTGGGAAGAGTGGATCATATGTGGATCATGCGTGCCACCAGATTTGGCTCGACAGTCAGTTCAAGGAGGCTCGTGACTGGATGCTCTGGTCAGCGTGCTAGGTTGATGAACTGCTGAAGGAGCTGTGGATCATGAGAGTAACAAGGATTGGTTCTACGATTTAGTAGACAGGGAAGACTCTGGTGAATGGATGCACACAATTTCAAACAATTCGATGTGGCACCAATAATCAGAGCTCGATGATCGACTAGGGTCGGTTCAACTGGCGATGATGATTGGCAGCATAGATGACAGTAGGTTGAGTGGCTGTTTGAAGGTGGCAGATGCAACCTAAAGCTCATAGTTCGAGCCAAGGCAGTAATACACTCAGCTTGTGAGGTGCAGCAGTGACAGATTTGAAGGTGCAGTTCGAGTTTGAAGAGCCTTGTGAGTGCCAAAGGCAGCACCTGAGAGTCCTTTTGGTTCTGGATGTGATGAACTTGGTTCAATGACAGTTCAATCGGTTTGATGCAATGAAACACAGTGCTCTGGGCTGGCTTGATTTTCAGGATGCTTTGGTTCCCACTGTGGGGCCTCAGGGATAAGTTCAATTCTTGTTATTGGGCTCAAAACAAGGGAGGCTGGTGAACACCTTTAGGGTCCTTGGCCACATTTTAGGTCCTGGTATCACTGTGACTGGGAAAGAATCAGGTCTGGTTCTAGTAGAAGGTTCACCCCATATGTTCCCTGGGGATGATTTGGGAACAGAGCTTGCCCCTTCCTTGGAAACTCAGTCTTCCCCTCACTGGTGGAGGGCTCTGGATAGTCAACTCTCCCAACAGAGGTCCATTGAAATTCTTCTTAGGTGATTGTTCCAATGTAAATTTGTGAAGAGGTAGGAGACCCTTTATTTTAAAGACAAAAGCCCGCAGGTGATCACACTAAAACTAGACTGTTTTAGGGGTCCAAGCCCTGTCCTTGTAGCCAGTGGACTTTGCCTTCTGACATCACACTCAAAGTGCTTTGTGCTACAGGAAGTGGGGGAAACAGGAAGGAAAGATAGAGACAGAGAGAAATAATATAGTGGAAACTTCCTCCAGTTGTCAAGAGCGCCCTCTGTCTACACTAACCCCAGCCCCTTCCCATCTCAATAAAATGAATTCACCCTAGTGCAAGGCTACTCCTGTGTCATCCGGTGTCCTCCTGGGTTCTCTTTTGACTCCTCTTCCCAGGACAACTTCCTGTGGAATGTTTATCTCACAGGGAGGGTGTTACCTGCCCCCCCACAAAAAGAACACACTCCCCAAGGCTAGAGTTGTGCTAGCAGCAGCAGACATAGCCTTTTCTGGGAGAATAAACTTAGTCCATTCACAGCTCATGGATGACACATGTGTGACATCATACTGTTGGATCTGTAATAATGATGAGTGTTACCATCAACCATACCACAACTGAGGTATGGCTTTTATATAAATATGTATCTGCCACCAAAATAGTAATTCATAATTCTAGGATTGTGCTACAGGTGTGCATGTATTAAATGCCTCCCCAGCACTGCAGGGACTTGGCTGTAACTGCAGCTGTCAGATGGGCCCCTGTGTCATCTGAACCTTCTCAATCCCAGTGAAGAGTAGGCACTGTATATCATGATACAGAAGCAGCAGGGCACATGTATATACTATGCTTTTGGCATGGAGCCTATGAGAGAGCAATTAGATTGGAAAATGACCCTTTCACAGATGGAATTACCCACATTATTTTATTAAGTAATACAAATAAAAAAACAGTGCTTCTAATCCCTTCCCAGATGGTAATTCTTCATAGATATATGTACATACATAAATACATATATACATACATACATCCATACATACATACATACATACATATACATACCTGGCATAAGACTAATGCACCTGGATATAGTAGGATGCACTTTTGATCAGAACCTAGGAATGTGGGGAGGAACTCCATGCATAAGGTCATAAATAGAACAACAAAGACATCACAAGATGTGTGTCAAAAGCGGCGGATCATTTTGCCTATTCAGTGCTGCTTGACACGTTCCTGACACATTGGTAGATTCTGTTGCTCTATCTTCTCTAGCTTCTCGGCGAGGATGCCCGGGGCACAAAGCTAGTGCTGTGGAGCTTCGTTGCTGCCTGCTCTGCTGTCTCGTCAGGTTCTACCGGTGTCACATGTGCCGATGTTGTAGAGGCCGCTGGCACCATTGGTGGTGTGCGGTGTGTGGCGGCGTGTGGAGACTGCTGGCTTGTGTATACCAGGGATTCATTCCAGACCTTATCTAAGCGGAACCGGGCACTTAGGTGGTGGATAACCAGGAGGCGCCTTGGTAGGTTGATATCTTGGCTTTGTCATGAGGACTGTGTCTGAACAGGCCTACAGAATGTTCTAGGTGAAACTTGATAGCTTGGGCAAATGATGGTTGCATAGCTTCCTGCTTAAGGTGTGTAAGGGCTCCTCATTGCGTGTGAGATCAGGCTGATAGTAAGATTAACATAGCGCATGTAAAAGTCATTTTCGGATTGTTCCTGTGCTGATCTGTCTACTTCTGAGTAAATTGGATAACCATTTTGGCAACTGACAGGTGGCTTCCGTTGTGATCTGTCCACTTTGTACGCCTTCGTTTTTCAACCTTTGCTGGGTATAGATCTTTGCTAAAGATACTTACGAGCATACATAAGCATGCCATCAAAAACCAGAAATGTTCAATTACGGAAGGTAACTCGATTCAAAGAGCACAAGTCTGCAATGTGTAATAAAACACTTGCTAATGGT
This sequence comes from Ambystoma mexicanum, assembly GCF_040938575.1. Lineage (NCBI taxonomy): Eukaryota > Metazoa > Chordata > Amphibia > Caudata > Ambystomatidae > Ambystoma > Ambystoma mexicanum. The sequence goes on from NC_090939.1 coordinate 790,323,201, forward strand.
TCTACATTGCCTACCGTTGTTCCCACTCAGTTGCACATGCCTGAAGAAAGTTGACACCCTACCATCAGCAGTAACAATGGGAATGCTGGGACAATTGGGTATTTTTCAAGTAGGAACTCAGTCATCTGTTGGGCATGCAAGCCCATCTGCACTTTTGGAGGTTATTTCTTCCTCACATCATTCATTAGTAACGCGTGAGTTTGCTGCTTATGAGGGTATCGAGAACAACAACTCTCTCTCCTCAATCTATGTTATTCTTTGCAGTGAAACTCACTCAGGCCACAAGATCATAACATTCCTGAGAGTGCTCCTATTAAGTGCAGCAATGTGATTGGCTTTAACCTATCTAAAACACCTGACCTTGAGAGAATTACAGAAACTGTGTATGGGCATGACCTGATGGCTGGCTCCACTTTTAGTTCTTCTGCCTCTTCTATCTCAGAGAAGGACACACTCGCTACAATTGTGAAAGCATTCTATGTACGTTGTTCTAGTATGGCTTGGGAACAGAAAGGTCTTATCCAGACTGTTGGGAAAATAGTTGATATAATTTTGAATAAAAGTGCATCTGAAATGAATTTTAATTCTAATATATGCCTCTCAAATATGGCTGCTTAAAGTGAGAATACATCAAACCTTTATGGGGATGACCAGGCAGATGAAGCAGTGCTTGATGAGATTCATTCTTCAACTATCTCCCTGGATGATTATCGGGATAGCAACTTGATGGATGAGCACAATGTGGACACTATAGATCCTAAGGGGATAGGCAATAAAAAGCAGGGAAACAGGAGAAGGCACAGAAACTGCATAGGCAGGCTAAAATAGTGCATGCAACGCTCTTCAAAGCAACTCCTGTGTGCCAAGGCAACTGTATAAAACCATTGGGTCCCGCAATAAAAGCCAGGCCTAATTCATTAGCTATTGTGGCACAGGTAGGAAGGTCTTCCAAAGCCCATGTTCCGATATGCCGTATGGATGGCTGGATCAAGAAAACCAAGCAACAACTAAGTCCTGCCACAACATTGCCTGGAGTTTCTCTCTCTTTGAACTCCACTCTGTCTTTGATTTACGAGCCCGACATGGATAGAATCCATCCAGATGTATCCAGGGATGCCCAAACCCACGCTTCACTTGATGGACCTTCTGATTTGGTTTCTGGCGCTTATACAATCAGGGTTATGATAAGAAAGTGTGCCCATGCAACTGTTTGCTATGACTGATAGTCCCTATTTGAATAGAGATAATATATCTCAGCTAGCCTCCAAATCTACAAATTATATTGTTCTGGTTGAACCTCTGACAGAGGACTAATTGATCAGTAATTCATTTTATCTCTCTGGTGATTGTCAATGTGGTTTTATTACATGCAGTGGATTTTCTTGAATTAGGATGTGAGTTGGAAGTTGTAACTGATGAAACTGCTCCTGTGGCAGGAGTGCCTTTAGAGGGCATTAAGGATCTTGCTAACATGCAGTGCATGCAAAATTCCATTTCTGAATTGTCAGAATGTTTGGAATGATTGAATCTGCCTAATGTAAAACAGAACGGTGTCCAGCATACATCTGTGGTAAAAGGGAATAAAGTTTGATCACCATCTGATCCTGTTGACGAGAATGTCTTCCTGCCTAGGGCTTGGGCTGTATCTCTTGGGACACTAGAGGATTCTGCTCTTTTTTGGAGAAACAAGAGGGCTGGGATATCGTAACTAGTTCAGATGTGTTTGTTCTCCAGGAAAACTGAACTATTGATAATGTTAATATTGATGGTTATACTATCTTAGCCATATCTGCAAAAAACAAACTACTGGGTAGACCAAAGGGGGGAGCTTAGTTATTGGTGCAAGATCAAATATGTTGATATATGAATATCTGCCACACTATTTCAGTCTTAATGCTTTGGCTGTTGTGATTGTTCCCTTACCAGACCATCCAATTAATACATTCCTAGTGATTAACATCCGCTTCCCCCCTGGGGATACATGTTCGACTTCTACTGCTAGTTATGTTGAGAATGTACTTACATTGTAGTCGGAAGAAATATGGGATGCTCAATGTTTGGTTGTAGGTGATTTTAATTCATCTAGCTATATAAAAGAGGAGAACAATGATCTAAGGACTAGTGGCTCATATAAAGGAGAAGTTTCCTTTTTGGATACCTTTGACCTAGGGATATTGTAACATTTATATCCTGAGGACCCATTATTTGCTTGGCAAAAAGAACGGTCTCATTCTCAAAATGATTATATTTTTAATTATGGGTCTCTTAATCACCTGATCAGTGGCTATACATTCTAGTCTATTTTATTCTATTCTATTATATTATACTTATAGAGCGCCAAAAACCCTCAGTCATCGAGGCGCTATAACGGGCAAACACGGGACATGACAGAATACAAAGACACAGTCCAGGGTATTATTCTAAACTAACAGCCTGGTCTTAAGAAGTTTCCTAAAGGTAAGATGGTTTTCTTCCTTCCTCGAAGATTCCCTGAGCTCATTCCAAGCTTGTGCCACCCTCGCCAGGAAGCAGCAACCATTCCCCCAGACTCTTTTGAAATGGGAGATTCTCAGAGTACAGACCTCTGATGAGTATAAGGTTCTCTTAGGGTTGTAAATCTCCAACTTCTCTTTTAGATACTGTGGAGCGGACCCAAAAATACATTGGTGTCCCAATGCCAGTAGCTTAAAAAGGAGTCTGACTGCCACCAGGAGCCAGTGAAATTCTCTACGGGCCCCTGTCAGAGGGTCTCTCTGTGACATATTATAGAATATCTGCACTGCTTGATTCTGCTGTTTGTGTAGTCTATAAATGCATTCCTTACTAGCTCCTCCTAGCAAGGCATTACAGGAGTCAATTTGCTGTAATACATTAGCCTGTGTCCACTAGCACAATTTTCTCTCGTAATCAAAGGAACAACCAATTTGAGGACCCTCAGATAGTAGTTGGAATTTCTGACAATGTAATGCACATTGACATCAGCGTTGAGCGTGGCCTCCATGACAGTACCAAGGGTTTTGACCTTCCCAACCACCCAGACTAGGCCTCCATCAATGTGGAAGCTTGAGAATCCATGCCCTAAGTTCTCTCAGGACTGTTTATATTCATAAATCATTAGCTCAGTTTTCCTGGCAATAAGGAATAGCCAGTTACTGGACATCCAGTTTTTAACAGCGTATATATGTTGTTAAGCTTCTCCTGATCAGCAGCAAAGTCCCCACTAAGCTCGTTCACATGACCGCGAGTACGCCATCATGGATTAGGACCAATGTTGACTAAGATGTACTGGGCAAAGAGTTTAAATGACGTGTTAATTAGATTGTCATTTTTGCAATTCTTACTGGGATATGATAAATTGCTAGTTTTTTAAGTAATTAATTTGCCTTTTAAATTAGAAATATTACAGCTCTTGGTTACACTAACTCTGTGGTCACATGACCTTGGATTTGTCATTTTGGATTGGGATCCATTTGGACTGTACAATGGCCCACCCTAAATGTGAATACCTACGACGTAAGTACAGGGATTGATCCTGTTTGTGATTTTAGCTCACAGTTAGGTGTGGTATACTCTTATATATGGTGTATCATCTGATTTAGGGTCCTTGATTCAAAAGGCAATTATAAGAAAAACATTTCATTTGTTCATTTTCACATATAATGTAATTGTAAGAGATTGAATGTGTGGGTAATGATTTGATACAATGTTCCACACATCCTCTGAATATGTTTGAGAGGCTGGACAGCTCTTGATTGTTGCACACATATTTACAGGAGATGAATCATCTCAGCATCAGTATTCAGTCCACTATGGCAAGTGTCCAGAGTACATATCCAGTAGGCGTCTCTGGATCGTAGAAATTTTTCCAACTTTCCTCCTCTGGGGGTCTCTCAATTTTTTCTATTCCATAGAATTTAATGTTGCTCTTGGACTGTCCCTTATGTTCAGTTAAATGATGATATCTAAAGTATATCTTCCTTAGTGATGGCTCTCCAATGTTCTTGCATTCTAGTTTTGAGTTTTCTTGTATTGCTTCCTACATACAATTTTCTGCAGGTGCATTCAATGACATAGACCACCTATTTGGTATTAGCATTGATAAAGTCTTTCATTTTGTGCATTTTGCCATTTGGTAGAAAGATTTCTGATTTTCCATTAGCTAAGAAGGGATAACTTATACAATTACCATATTTGTAATTACCTATGAGGGTTTTTTTCCCCCATATATGCGGTAATCCAATATTTGATTCTTTGGTGAAAATATTAGAGTGATTTAGGATATCTTGAAAGTTTCTAGCTTTGCGAAAGGTAATATTCACTCCTTCATCTGGGTATCCTTAAATATCTGAGTCCAAATTTAGGATGTGCCAGTTTTTCTTTAAGATTTTACTTAGTTCTTTTGTGTTGGAGGAATAGGGTGTTATGAATCTTACTTTGTTAAATGGGTCAGTTGTGATCTTTCCGTCGATTAATAGTTGCTCTCTTGACCTTTTCGCTGTTTTTACATATGTTTTCTGTAGATGTCCATGGTGGTAGAGTCGAGCTTCAAATTTTGCTATTGCAATATTCACATGTTTCTCGTGTTCCTGTACTGTGCAGTTTCTTTTTATCCTGAGCATCTCAGCATAGGGTATGTTCCTGATGATGTGTTAAGGATGGTTGCTTTCAGCATGTAAAGTTGTATTTCCAGCGGTTGGCTTGACATAAAGAGTTGTGTGTATTTTGTCATTCTTCACATAAAGTTCAAGATCCAAAAAACGAATTGATTATTTGCTTTCACTGATGGTGAATTTCAAATTGTATTGGTTGGAGTTGAGGTAATCATGATATTTTTCAAGGGTTTCTGTAGGTCCGTTACAGATGATAAGAACATCAATGATGTACCTTCCCCAGTAAATAATATTGTTTTCTGTAGTGAAGGCTTTATGCTGCCAGACATGCTCCAGCTCGAAATGGCCTACATAGAGTTTGCATATGAGGCGCACAATTTGCCCCCATAGCAGTCCCTTGTTTTTGCCTATAAATTTGGTCATTGAACAAGAATACATTGTTGGTAAGTGTAAAATCTAATATTTCCAATAGCATGTTGTTGTGATTGTAATATGAAACTGATCTTGTCTTGAGGAAGTAGTTAATCGTTTCAATGCCTTTTTTGTGTGGTATACTGGTATACAGAGATGAGTCATCTAAACTGACAAATCTGAAGTTTTTTTCCCAATGTATTGTTTCCAACTGCTGGATGACATGCTTTGTATCCTTAATATAGGAGGCCAGGCCTGACACAAGTGTGTATCTATGTATTTGGAAATAGGCTCAGTAATAGAACCAATAGGCATTTATATATTTTGTTCAGCAAAAATGATTGTTATATGTGGTTCTTACATTTGAGACAAGATTCACAATGTTATTCCAAAAATAGTTATTTTTCTGATTATTTTTTAGTTGTTTTGCAAGCTTAAGCCAAAGGAAAGGCTCATCCCTTCTGAAGATCTGTCAGCTACCTTATGATAGTGAAACATGTGTCCAGGGTCATACTTTACTTATCTTTTCTAGGAAACTCTTTCTGTTTGGATTAAAGACATTATAAACTGACAAAAGTAGTCAAGTCAAAAATGTTCTTGTTTTGGACTGAAGAGTCATCAAACAATTGATTTCAACAAAGTATTTAATGATAAACACAGTGGGGTGCAAAGCTAAGGCTTATACTCTTTCGACTTTTTTCTGTTGCAAATTTGGGCTTACATCTCTGTGTCCCACTGGAGGTTTGCAGAGAGTACTGTTTATTTGAAAAATATTAGTCACTCTGATTCTGACTCATTGTATTCTCTGTGTGTGGCTATGATAAAAGGCAGAGTGGCAACTAATCGACCTTTTAAATGATTTATGGAGGAAGTTGCCAACTCTTACTGTGTGATTAATTTTGAGATTGAGTTTCCTTTCAGTTTGCAAGGCTTCCTAAAGCAAATGAATGCTAAAGCTCGGTTATGGGATAGAGTTAAATTGAATAATAAACTATCCTCTAAAATCACATTAGCAGAATATGGTGTGCAAGATTTTCCATTCCCCTTCCGTTTTTCTATATCATTAAAGTTCATTGCTTCACATTGAGGAATTGTTTTACTAGATTACAGTTCAACCACTCACCTACTAATGCGGTATGTGGGCGTAGAAGAAAATCCCCTAAAATAAAAGAGCTTGTAGGATTTGCAATTTGAAAATTGAGAATGTGAGGCATTTGTTTACCACTTTAACTCTTCTCTATAACAGATATATGAAGGCCTAATATGCTCTTGTAAAGGAGATATCCTCTATTCCAACTGATCAATTTTGGAGTAGGATTTCTGCAAGTGAATCACTTATTTCCTCATATGTGTATTTGATTTGGAAGTAATTGGAGAAAAACGTTGTTAAGGTTTAGCTTGATCTGAGAATAACTATAATTGGAATGTGGTGCTATGACATTTTAGTTTTGTAACAACATGCAACCCAGGTGAGGCTTTTGGACAATTGAATGTCATATTGTTTGTGGTATTATATTTTTATCTGTATGTGTAAAGGTTTGTATTTAACCAAATAGACCAAAATAAAATATTGAAAAAAGAAAAAGAAAAATATAGCAGCGCATGGAGTTCAGTTTATACTTGCATATGATAAAAGTAACCGTGGCAAATGATGGATTTGCTTGTTGTTTCCTTTGTCCGTCATGGCATTTGTGGCATATAAGTGCAGGAGACAATGGTAACTAATCTAGATATGTGTCTGTTTTATTAGAAAATTGTGATGTTATCAATAACCGTTAACACATTATTTGTTTATGAGTGATGTAAACTCCTGTGACATAATTGGGAAGAAAAGTCATGTGATGCTACTTCTTGCGATGCAATCAGCAGTCCGATGTCATGTCCATTCTCTCTGTCACTTTGGTGATTCTGCATCCCTATGTTAGCTTTGGCATGTCAAAATGCAACAATATGTACTGCCTAAGTATTCCAAGGGCCAATTGAATGACATACTAAATGTGAGAAGCATGTCACATGTTGTTCATCTTGCATTGGCACTGGGGATAATATCCTCCCAACCAGCTGTTCTGAGAACTCTGCTCCACATTCCTGTGAGGCAGAATCCTCTCCTCCACTATAGTTATTGTGCTTGCTTGCACTGACCTGATGTGTGTTCTCCTTCTTGGCTCCCAATCATTCTCAGCTCTAGCACCTCTGATGTGGGTTCCTGTGTAGGTTCACATGCTCTTTTTATTACCGCTAACTTGCTGTGATTTCACCTCCTTGTCTGGGCATTCACTTTGGGATTTCTGTGAAGCTGCATAATGTGAGGACATGAATCTGCATGCAAGGGTGTGTGGGTTATTTCCTCCCTTCCAGCATGTGATGGTAGTCCTTCCTTCTATACCACTTACTCTGGGAGTGCTTCTCTGTTTTCCAGTGAGGACTCAGATACTCTAAACAGGTTGTGTGAGTCCCTGCATGCATCACAATCAGAAGGGCTGTAGCTTGCAGAGACATTCCTAGATTATTAAATATATAAGATGCTGGACTCTTTATTGAGCCACATGTACACATTCAGGCAGTAAAATGAAAATGCTAAATGTTGTCACTTTCTTCTGTGATCAAGCTGATAAAACATTCATTATTATGATAACCACAATTTGGTGATTGCTGTTTAGTTCGGCACTTAACTGTCAATGTGCTGCTCTCTGAAAGAGTTTAGTGCTGAAAGCCATTCATGGGCCTGTACATTTATTTTGTATCTCCTTTTGGTGAAAACATAATTATCTCCACTGAGGAAATGCTAGTTGCACCCATAGCATGAATACAGGAATTTCCCAACACATTAGATTTATACATTTAAGTTATATTCTTATATGTTCCACATCGATAGAGCAGTTCACCAGCTCAATAGTTCACATCTGAGAAGATAGTCTACAGCTGTTAAGTTATTATAGGAAGTCATGTCACTTGACACATGTAGTGCATTAAAAAGAATTGTGTGCAGTCTTCAATTAGAGATTCATATCCCAGCAGACCCACCTGTCACATCTCCCTTATTTACATTGAATGGAAAGAAAAACACAGGAGTAACAGTCGTCCTCCTTTACAATGGACAGAAAGGAAGATGACAGAAAGAAAGAGGTGGAAGGCAATGCAGAAGGTGGACACATAAGAAACACATACACATGAACCTGAAATGGCAGGAAGATTGGACTGAACAAACTCAACTTATTGGACTGGCAAGGATGCAAGGGCACAGAAGGCGATGCGTAGAAGGCGGGACATGGAATGTGCACACTAACATGAGTCTGGCATTTTAGCAAGGATAATGAGAAAGTAAAGAAAAGGAGGTACGGGCACCCCTCTATGAGAACGAACACAGCTTAATGACATGTTCTATGGGAAGGTGTCCACTCGAGAGTTTGCAGCCACATTTTAGCTCACTGTACCTTTCACAAAGGAGGAATCTTCATTTGTATATCAGTCTTTGTCCCGACCACTTGAGCAGTCCAGCACCGAAATGCTAGCCAATCCTCCTCTGACAAGAGTACCAACAGCAACCCCAGGCACGTGTTCGGCCTAGTCGGGCCTCATCACTGAGGTGGATCTGTGCCTCTCTGAACACAGTGAGCAAGGGGTCCACTTCTGGATAACCCTAGGTCACTTAGGGTGACCAACCCTAAGTTCCTTAAACATAGAAAAAGAGGTATGAGCGCCGCTCTGTGAGAGCGAACATGGCTTAATGACCTGTTCTATGGGAAGGTGCCCACTCGAGAGTCTGCATTAACATTTTAGCTCACTGTACCTTTCACAAATGAGGAATATCCATTTGCATATAAATCTTTGTCCCGCCCACTTGAGCAGTCCAGCACAGAAATGCTATGCAATCCTCCTTTGAACAAGAGTACCAAAAGTATCCCCAGACATGTGTTTCAGCCTAGTTGGGCCTCATCAGTTGGGTGGAGCTATGCCTCTCTGAATAGGTCATTTAACCGTGTTTGTTCTGGCAGAGGTGCACCTATGACTATTTTGTGTTTGTTTAAGGGACTTAGATTTAGTCATCCTTAGTTTCCTACGGTCATCCAGATGTGGACCCCTTGTTCACTTTGCTCAGAGAGGCACAGCTACACCTCACCGATGAGGCCCAAAAAGGCTGAAACATGTGTCTGGGGTTGCTGTTGGTACTCCTGGTCAGAAGAGAATTGTCATAGCATTTCTGTGGTGGACTGCCCATGTGAGCGGGACAAAGACTGATATGCAAATGGATATTTGCCTTCTGTGAAAGGCACATTGAGCTAAAGCGTGGCTGCGGACTCTCGAGTGGGTACCCTCCCAAAGAACAGGTCATTTTGCCCTGTTCATTCTTGCAGAGTGGCGCCTACGACTAATTTTTGATTGTTTAAGGGATTTTGGTTTCATCACCCTTAGTTTCCTTTGGTCATCCAGACGTGGACCTCTTGCTCACTGTGCTCAGAGAGCCACAGCTCCACCGCACTGATGAGGCCCAACATGGCTGAAACACATGTCTGGGGTTGCTGTTGGTACTCTTGGTCAGAAGAGAATTGCCATAGAATTTCGGTGTTGGACTACCCATGTGGGCAGAACAAAGACAGATATGCAAATGGTAATTTGACTTCTGTGAAAGGTACAGTGAGCTAAGGTGTGGCTGCGGACACACGAGTGGGTACCTTCCAAAAGAACCAGTCATTTAGCCGTGTTCTTTCTCGCAGAGGAGCGCCTATGACTATTTTTCGATTATTTAAGGGACTTAGGTTTAGTCACACTTAGTTTCCTAAGGGTAATCCAGGTGTCGACCTCTTGCTCACTGTGCTCAAAAAGGCACAACTCCACCTCACTGATGAGGCCCAGCAAGGCAGAAACACGTGCCTGGGGTTGCTGTTGGTACTCTTGGTCAGAAGAGAATTGCCATAGCATCTTGGTGATGGACTGCTCATGTGGGCAGAACAAAGGCTGATATGCAAATGGATATTTCCCTTCTGTGAAGGGTACAGTGTGGCGGAGGACTCTAGAGTGGGTTCCTTCCCAAAGACCAGGTCAGTTAGCCATGTTCATTCTTGCAAAGGGGCACCTATGACTGTAATGTGATTGCTTAAGGGACTTAGGTTTGGTCACACTTAGTTTCCTAGGGTAATCCAGATGTCGACCTCTTGTTCACTGTGCTCAAAAAGGCACAACTCCACCTCACTGATGAGGCCCAGCAAGGCAGAAACACGTGCCTGGGGTTGCTGTTGGTACTCGTGGTCAGAAGAAAATTGCCATAGCATCTTGGTGATGGACTGCTCATGTGGGCAGAACAAAGGCTGATATGCAAATGGATATTTCCCTTCTGCGAAGGGTACAATGTGGTGGAGGACTCTCGAGTGGGTTCCTTCCCAAAGACCAGGTCAGTTAGCCATGTTCATTCTTGCAAAGGGGCACCTATGAGTGTAATGTGATTGTTTAAGGGACTTAGGTTTGGTCACCCCTAGTTTCCTAGGGTCATCCAGACGTGGACCCTTTGCTCACTGTGCTCAGAGAGCCACAGCTCCACCTCACTGATGAGGCCTAACATGGCTGAAACACATGTCTGGGGTTGCTGTTGGTACTCTTGGTCAGAAGAGAATTGCCATAGCATCTTGGTGATGGACTGCAGAACAAAGGCTGATATGCAAAAGGATATTTCCCTTCTGTGAAAGGTACAGTGAGCTAAAGTGTGGCGGAGGACTCTCGAGTGGGTTCCTTCCCAAAGAACAGGTCAGTTAGTCATGTTCATTCTTGCAAAGGGGCACCTATGACTGCAATTTGATTGTTTAAGGGACTTAGGTTTGGTCACTCCTAGTTTCCTAATGTCATCTAGACGTGGACCCATTGCTCACTGTGCTCAGAGAATCACAGCTCCACCTTACTGATGAGACCCAAAAATGCAGAAGCACATGTCTGGGGTTGCTGTTGGTACTGTTGGTCAGAAGAGAATTGCCATAGCTGGACTGTGGGTGGGACAAAGACTGATATGCAAATGGGTATTTCCCATTTTGTGAAAGGTACAGTGAGATAAAGTGTGGCTGCGGACTCTCGAGTAGGTACATTCCCAAAGAACAGATCATTTAGCCATGTTTGTTCTCGCAGAGGGACACCTATGACTATTTTTTAATAAGAAAGTAAGTGTTAAGCCCTGGGGATCCCTCCCGTATTTCCTCCTCTCCTGTATGTTCAATGGAGCTATCCCTGGCTTCGGAGTCCTTCTTCTTGCGCGGCTTTCGAGGTTCTTTAGGCTTCTTTTCCTTCTTTTGATGAAGGTAGGGGGCGAGCTCCCTCGGAGGCCACTGTGACCAGAAGAGATTCTCTGGGCCAGGGGATCTCCGGGGAGCAAACCCCCAGTACAGGGAAAATGCCTTGATGGAAAAAAAAACCTGTGTGGTAAGTAGTCCTGTTCTTCTTAAGAATCTGGTCTCTGGAGGGGTAACCAAAGGTGCTGGTCTCCAAGACAGATGATTACTGTAGTACAGCAGTCTCTTTCCCAGAAGGATAGTATCCAATAGATGCAATGTAGGTAATAGTCTATAGATGGGGTGTTATGCTCTTGATCCCAAAAAGTACTCCTTTACAGAGGGATAGGAATGGAGTCTTGCTTTAGCTGGATATACACCCAGTAGAAAAAGCATAGAAATAAAGGACAACCCAGAATAGCTATCCTAATGAAATATAGGTGAAAGGGAAACTAAACAAAACCCCACAGAATAAGTAAAGCCTATAGTTAGTTTGTGCGTGCGCAAAGTCAAGACACAGTGGGCAGTCCACAGCGAACCGAAAGGAAAGGGTGAAACCGTGCGGAGCATGGGAAGGAAGGGTGGTGGTGTCAGGAGAGAGCCGTCTACTGCACCAAGGATAGTAGAAGCCGTACATTGAACGCGTGCAGATAAAGGGATGGTAATATAAGAAAAGGTGGAAGAGAGAGGGCTAATAAGTAAAGCCTACAGTTCGATTGCTCAAGGTGCGCAAAGTCCAAACAAAGTGAGCAGTCCAGAGCAAACCAAAAGGAAAGGGTGAAACCGTGCAGAGCACGGGAAGGAAGGGTGACAGTGTCAGGAGAGAGCCATCTACCGCGCCAAGGATAGTAGAAGCCGTACATGGTACGTGCACAGAGAAAGGGAATGATTAATCAGAGAAGGTACAAGAGAGAGGGCTACCATCAGAAAGCGGGGTACGCAGGAAACAGTTAAGGAAGGAAACAGCAAGGGAGCGGGAGGAGCCTAAGGATGGATGAAAGATAAACAAGGACAAAGCGGAAAAAACAAGGTTAAGACAGTCTGACAGGAAACTGAATGAGACAGCAATAACTACGGAGAGTAATGCAGAAGCGAGATGGCTGGAACTCCAAAACAGAGAACAAGCTGGTGAATTCCTCAAAAGACGGATGCATCGCAATGAATGGATGCCCCACCCTCCCCCACCTATATAACCTGGCAGCCAGCTTGGGGGAAGACTAGACCATTAAGGAGGACTGAAGACCGGAAGTGCTATTACAGATATTTCCACCGTTGCCACAACCTCTAGGACCGGCGCATGACAGTAAGTCACAGAAGTCATGCACAAGAGGGCAGCGTGTGAAATTCTTGGAAGAAGACTGAGATGGCCTGCTAAACTGACATACACATGGGGGGATTACATGCAGATACTGAGGAGAGCACGAGGCAAGGAAATGATACAGAGGGAAAAGAACAAAAAGACATGTCTGGCAGCACAAGTAACAAAGAGTACATCACAAATACCATAATGTGGTATTCTACATTGTATTTAGCAATGCATGTCAAGAGATGATGATTGAAGAAGCCAACATGACAAAGCTAGACAATTGAAAGTAGGTAGATAACAAGCTAAGATGTTGATATTTTAATGCAATTATACATATTGAAAAAAATGTTTGACAATGAAGAACATCTGCACCTACCTCTGACAAAGATAAACCATGACAATTGTTTCTGTATCCACCCAGTGGCAGGTTAATCTCTAAGAATAAGTCATGCCTGTTTTTAGTATGGGTATTTACAGTGTACACAATTATTGAACCACTTCAAATGTGTCCCATACTCATTTCAACCTTCTGAGATCAGATCAGCTATGGAAATGTTATGTGGATTCATAGCAAAACTACCTTTCGTGAATTCAGCAAATTGGTGGGAAGGATGCCTCGTTGAATCCTCTGGGTGTTTGGGTATCACCTCTCTTCAGCCCACAAAACTTTCAGAAGGAGAGCTCAAAGGAACCATGCTACAAAGAGACACATCCATGACAAAGACCAGCCTCACACCAGGGTGTTGCATAGCACAGGGCCTTTCGACGTGAAGGCTTAAGAAGGGAATTGGGTTATATCAGCCTGAAGGGACAGTCAAGGGTATTGCCATCTGGGTTTTCTGGTGGTGTCCTTCTCCTTCCTGTCCCCTCCATTTCCTACAAAACACCACACTGTGGGTATGATGCAAAAAGGTACGGGTCACGTGTCACAGTGACATGGATTGGACCACTTAAAGCAAGCTTGCTTATGCCCACTCCCCTGTGTCCTTTTGCCTTCATAAGGAAGGGGTCTCACACTTCGGTGATCTTGGACTTTTAAGAACAGAAGAATTCATTTTGGACGCTTTTGGGACTGTGCTGACTCATTTGCCACTGTTTTTCAGATTGTTCTAAAAGAGATACATTTTTAAAGTGGCATTCTTGCAATTTCCTGCTCTTCACCCCTGATACAGCAGTGAGAGTGCCTTCATATCCATGTTCAGCATTTTCTTTGGTGTTCACAGGAGTGGGTTTTTGCTAATGTTTTTATAGTCAGACATTTTGTACATTAGTGTGTTTAATTAATGCATTTGTATGTTTAAAGAACTTTAATTGGACATTCTTTTATTTCAGAGTCTTGTACTATTGCTGTTTGGGTTGCTAATAGCATCACAATCAGACCCCTTTTAGGAGCATAGCCTACCCATGGCCCTCATTACACCAAAGGTTGAAGGTGGTATTTCTTTTGACAGTGCCAATTTGACCTTTCTTGGATCAATCTTGGTTTCAACAAGTCTGAGGGCAGAGTAGTCAGTTCAGCCACTACTCATCCTTGCACATCTGCAGAGCAGTTGTCCTTTTATCACAGGGGCACCAGCCCAATACACATTTACAGTTAGGGTGGGAGCTCCAGTGAATTATTTCATGAAGAAATGCATGAAATGTGCATATGCGTGAGGCATGCATGTTTTTAAAGTGAATGGAGCATGTGTTTATGCCATGTGACTAGTCTGCAATGCATGTAAAATGGGACTACACAATAAAATAGCTGCCATGGAAGGAAAGCTGTGGGAGAAATGCTTGAAAATAATCAATGGTGACTGTAAGTAGCTTGGGGAACAAAGCAACAGCAGAAGCTCACGGTGCTCAAAAAAGATATTGCAGGCCATTGAACACAGCTGATAAGCAGGGACGTCATTTGGGGGTCGGCAGTGGATTCCCTTGCTACCCCTGTGGTCTCCCTTACTACCCCTAAAAGAAAAATTATATATATTCAAATGGAAGCTCCTGGGTTTCAGCCAGCACTGAGTGGCTCTTTTTTTTTCTGGAGTGGCTCGCTTTCTTGTTCAGGCCTCCTAAAAAAACAAGGGGTTCCACAAGTATAACACTTTGAGCAGTAACCCTAAATAAAAAAAAAATAGGAAAAACACGTCATTTGTTTTTCTGGAATTATATACAATAATTGCTCATTAAAGTTTTATTTCAGGCACATTTCAGGGGGTGAGTCACTGATTTAGGGCCTCATCAGAGGTTGGGTGGCGCTGTAAAAATGCGGTGGTAATGCTATTACCGCCTCATTACCACTCCGACTAATCCCGAGTTTGGGCAGAAACTAGCAGATTTACCTACATCTTTGGGCTGGAGGTATATCCTGTCACTTTCTGCCCATTTCAGGTGCTATTAGGGTGGCGCTATTATTATGGACTCTAAACAAAATGGGGAGTAACAGCCTTACCACAACTCGGGATGGACTTCTGATGAGGCCCTTCAGGGGAGTTGCTAGGTCTGGAAAAGACCCGGGGCTACGCTGATGTCGGAACTGTTGGGACTGGGGGCTAGCTAGTCTTTTGGCTGTAGCTCCTGAGATTCTATCCGGGGCTACAACCAAAAGATCAGGGGCTATAGCCCCCTTAGCCCCCCCCTAGCAACGCCCCTGAGGCCCTTACTCTGTTCTTAAACACCTCAAATTCACAATGCAGACAAAAACTTCATAAAAGCATTTAAAGTAGAAAAAGCATTCATGTCGGACTGTGTATTTTGTTTTAATCAGGTTGCAGTTATAGCATGCTTTTTCTGCTGTTGTCTCTGTTACAATTATCACAAGACATTCCATCTTGATGTCCTCGGTCACTTAACAAAATCCTTGTGCCTAAAATCTTGTGTACAGTGTAGAAATGTTTTACCATAGCACATAAAGTGGCCCTTGATTTCACTGTACTAGAATGAATGCTTTGTTGGAATGTGTCTATCTGTCCTATCTCCCTGGCATGCTGCTCAGAATATTTGTTTGTATATATGAGGTAAGGAGTGCCGTGTGAGTTCCCTGCTTTTCCTGCGCTACTCTAAATTCATAAATACACAGTTATGAACCCTCCAAATGGTATGTATTTTGCCAACCTCGGAAGCCTGAAAAGTAGATCCATGCAGGCATGACATGTGGGCAACCTTACACCAGACCTGTAGATGAACTGGCCTGCTGCTAAATCTCAGATACCCGTTCAATGGTATCCACTGCAGAGTGTAATTTGCTTTCGGACTTTGAGAACATTCAGACATTTAATTGCTCTTTTTACTATAACCGGTCAGATAGCTCAGTGGGTTGAGCACTCGCTGCTGCATTGGGTGTGTGATCTGTAGCCTGCAGTTTCCAATCCCAGCCACACCAACTCAGCCTTTCATCCTTCTGAGGTTGGTAATGAGTACCAACACAGGTTGGGGTACATTGCGTCTATATTTGTTCTATATAAAGCGCTTAAGCATAAGTGCAATATAATAACACATCATTTGGCCTTGGATGTCTGCTTGCATTCCCAGTAATTTGGTAATGTGGGCCTATACACACACAGATATTAACAATGGACATGGTGATCTATTTTTGTATGAAATGCATATCAAATTACAGTGATATCGTAACCATATTTTTGCCGTGTACTTAGGTGCAATGCTATGTGATGCCACTTCCTGTTTTGTCAAGAAGGGGCGAACGTTCGTATTCCATTGCTTCCTGTGATGCCACTTCACGGCAGGGTCAAATGACATCACTTCCTGTGATGTCATCAGCCATCAGGGGTCGTGCGATGTCACTTCTTCTACCTCTGGCAATTTAGTGAAATGACGTCCATGCTGATAAGTCTTTCCCTCCGAACAAAATTAAAGCACTGTACCTGGTGAAAGCTGCTTGGAGTGATTTTTTCTGGATCAAATGATGCAGCAAATATAATCATTAAAGTGGAGGAATTATGCCAGTCAACAGTGAGAGGTGCTCCTTCCATTACATTCTATTTGATCTGTGTGCTCTGGAATAGTGGGGAAGGGAGCAGCTGATGTCCACAGTGTATAATGTTCCCTCTCAGTCCAGGATAGTAACATAGCAGAAGGTGAACACACCAGAACAAAAGATGACATTTCCTTGAGGAATGGGTCCGTAGGTGCTCTGACATATGGAGGAAGTGGATCCCAAAGTGCCCAAAACATTTAATTTTAATGTAACATCCCGGATATGTACCATGTGAATAGTGCAAGGGGAGCTGGAATGCAACAAAGGGTACAGCCGACGTAATGTGTGAGAAGGGACATGTGAGGGCAGTCATCCTAAATGGAACAGTGCCTAGATGCTGTGATACAATGCAGAAGCATACTGGAGCATAGCGTTGACATGTAACAGTATGCTGGAGTATGGTACCAAGAAGAATGAATGCTAGATGACAGCACCGTTTTATTTAGATTGGGTGTGTGCCCATCTTTCCTTTTGGCATCATGGTGAAATTGTAAGGGAGGCAATGATTGGGAGTTGCACAGTGTAAACTGTCAGGCAGTCGGGTGCAATGTTTATTAATGAGAGGGGGCGGTGCTGTAACAGTATGCAGGGCCTTTAGTAGTAGCAAACACATGGTGGATGTAGGCCTTTGTGGACATCAGGACTTTGACTGGAGTAAATGGATCAGCAGGCATCAGCTTAGTGAGAGTCCAGCAGAAATGGCACCAGTCTAACAGTTGGCAGGCAGAAAGTAAAGAGAGTGTCGGACGCTGATGGAAAGGTAATGCATCGTAGGTAGAGTGGTGGGATTCTCCATGATGCCTTCTGCTTGCTCAACCCTCTGTAGATGGTCCAGTCTTCATGGAAGGAGAAGGGGGTGTGGATATAGGGCATAGGGAGCCTAATTTCATTGACCCAGGTTGGGAGATCTCGGTTGAGGTGTGGATGCTTCTTGGGAGGGGACGTGGTGTCTATGGATACTTACTGACACAAGGATGTGTCACTCTTATCTGTAGATTGAGGCATGGACTGTCTACAGCTCATCGCTAGTCTCATAATCAAGATATGGAGACCAAAAAGGACAGGAGTAAGATGCGTGTCCTTTATTGAATGTCAAAGGAACACACGGGTAAACAGACAGTTGTAGGTAAGTACATGTATGTAGAGGATAGAGAATCCGGGCATCACCACCATGGGGAAAATAACTGTTACTGACCAACTGACACTCATGGAACACTGACGGCAGAACACTCAGGGAACATACCATATGAGGACATGCAGAAGCAAGGCACCTAAGGTTCCATTCAACCTCAACATTCAGACAAGTGGGCAGGAGCGAACATGCCGCAGTGTTTAGAAGCTGTAGAAATCCAGAGCGAAGCACTTAATAAAATTGCGATTTACTATTAGAGAGAACATGTTTTTTTACAATGAGAAATACAAGAATATTTTAAGATGACCTCTACCTTCTAATGAGCAATAAACACAATAATGAAGAAATAAAATGTGACTGCCTCGAATGGAAATTGGCAGCTCTTATTGTTTGAGAGATGTACTGATGTTTATAGAAGATTTACCTGGATTGCGTCTGTACTAAATTAAGAGGATTTCAAACTTGCTTCCCTGCAAACAACCTTACTTGTAAATATCAAAATGAATGTCGGATTTAAAATCATATCCCTGGACCAATTGCTCTAAGGTAATACATGTTGTCTTTGTCTACTTCTATTCCCATTCTGGTTGGCTGTGTAAAGTATCTGCATCCTGGGTCAATGGATAGAATGGAAAAGTGTCATCCTGCCTTGCACTAAACCAGATTCTCACACCATTATACATTCTTTATAAAAGGCCATAGATGCATAACTGACTTTTTAAGTGTGGTCATGGTAATACATTGATGTACAAATGTACATAGCGAAAACCAACCACAAATGCAAAACTCGCATCATTGAACATAAGAGTTGTCCTCGAAACCAGATTGAAACTGCTCCGATGGTTAAACATGTTCTGGCAAAAGGACATTCCCAGACAGTTTTGAGATGGGTAGCATTAATGAAAGTTAAAGGTCCTTGACGGATGTCTATCTAAGGGAAACTCGTACAAATGGAATAGAAACTAATGTTTCCGACTTAAAGTCATGTTAGGGGTCTTAATGAGTTCATTGATGGAATTTGGCCTGAATCACAATGTGGTTGTTGAAAGTGTGGCCTTTTTTATGTACTCTAATTGTCCCCTGCTTATTGTGATGATTTAGGTGCATTTTTACTTGTGCTGCAATCACTTCTGTAATCCTATGTAGTATGCAATGTATTCATATTTTATGTGTACTGCATAACTGTATGCTCACATATCATCATGTTTTATGCTTTTTCTATGTTGCTCATTAACCTTTAATAGTAATACTTTAATAGATTTTATTTTTGCACGTTCGGTATATGGTCCTCAGTAATTTACATTGTATTGCTGCACATGTTTTTCCAGCCCATTTAAGTACGTGACCAGAAGGAGTACCATTTTATATTGTACTACAGTTATGTGGGTCCCACTGAAGGTTTGCACGTGTTTGAAACAATGTTGACAGTGGTGCTTACCCTGCTGTCTATGCGGCTTCAATTTAATAATGACTAGGCTTTGGTTTTTCCATCATGGCCGCCCAACTTGGTATGAGTCTTTTTTTTTGGAGTCAGATAGCCCCAGCATTTCAACGGCATTGTTTTCAGTGTTTCTGATACATGTCAACGTGTTCTGGTGTATGATGAATCACGTGACTATGCTATCACGTTTTATGTGTGTAGCGGTAGCATCAGGGGTTTCCTTACGGGTGTTTCAATTCCTGCCTTCTTCGTTACATGGCTTGAGCTAGCAACTATAGGCGAATTTTGTCCCGCTTTTGTGCTCACCAGTGTCACGTTGGTTTTAATAATCAGAATTTACTACCTGACATTCGAATTCGGTTGGCCTGTTTTTTGTAATTTTAGGTGGGAACAAGCTCCGGTATCTATGACGACTGTTAGGTTCTGTGCGTAACATTCACATATATTCATCATACCCTGCAACAATAATTGGGTTACATTGGTAATGTTCATACATTTTGCATGTATGCTACCATGAGCATCACTGGAGAGGTGATTGTGCTGGGGTCTCATTAAATTCGTTTCCATAGGTGCATGAAGTTGGTATTAACCTGTTCTTGTTTCAGTATGTTTTTGAAGCCTTCTTACTGCATGTTGAATGTCACCCGGGCTTGCTATTTCTTAAGTTCTCTGTCACAAAATATGTTTGTAGCCATTGTGGTGATTTATTGGGAATAGTATCACTTGAAGTATGTGTTTGGATTTGGTCCACAATATTTGGAAGCAAGGCAGTGTTTTTTGGATTTGGTGTGGTGTGTCAGGACTGGTTGCCCCAGATTAAGGGCTTGTGATCCTTATATTTTGTAGGCATTACGCATATGGTTGTAGGAGACGGAAAGTGATCCTGTTTAAATAACACATTTATTGTGTTGCTCAAAATGTGATGACTGACAAACTTCCTGATTGACAATGGATGTAGGTCTGTTTGTGCTTCTTGAAGAGGTGCTTTGATATACACATTGAAAGTGTATCAGTGATTTTGAGACGTTTACTAGAGGTTAATTGTTATGATTTGTTTTTGTTAATGGAGAGAATATGTGTTTGGTCGTGTCAACAAATTAGATGACAATTGTTGTTCCATTTATATGAGGCGTTACAGAGAAGCAATTCTACTTTGAAGAGGAATTTGTACAAGAGATACATGTTTATCATATTATCCCTGAAGAATGTCGGGCAGTCGAGCTGTGTGCGACAGAAACCTTTTGGGACTTAACTTTTCATTTATGTATACATTAGCATTTGGGTTGATGTCACAACTTTGCATTTCCTCAGTTGATTGATTTTGTGGTTTGTGAATAATAGGTTTGGACACTTCTTCAATTTTATGTGTTATACATTGTTTGAATAAATGTCATGTTTGTATTTAATAAATAAGGTCCAATTGTGTTGCAACAAATATTGTTTGTAATCCCTGGTTGGGTACATTCCAAAGTAGCCTTTGCTTTGTTCTAATATTAGTTTTCCAGACACATTCTTGGCTATCACCATTACATTGACTGTGCTTTGGTCTTATCGCCTGAGCCAATTAGGGTTTTACTACAACTGAGATCCACAACCGTATAGGAGAATATATGGAGCTCAATGGACACCTCTATTGAATGATCTTGTTATTTTTTTCCAGTGCAACCTGGCATCCTCATCCCCCAGCTGATCTAACACAGTTGTCTATGTCATTCACCAAAATATATATGATTTATATATCATTTATTCATGAAGCTAGGCAGACATTTTGCAAGAACTGACCTGATTATAATTTGCATCTTGCTCCTCATTCAAAGCATTACATTGCTCTGTTTCCGTTTCAATTTCGGTGAGAACAAAAGCTGCATTAAATAAATACCACGATTGCTAGTCCTGCTCTTTGACACCTGTCTGTCCATATACTTCGACCACTGCACAGATGGTGGACATTTTTGTTTGACGGACATTCTGACTGGGTCCA